>NC_058389.1:3695983-4003982 GCF_019915245.1 Fusarium musae
ACCGAGAAATCAGCAGCGCCTTCATTCTTTTGCTGTCTGCTTTTCAGCTCATCAGCAATTAGGGACAGCATCTTTCTGGCATATCCCTTTCCTCGATATTCAGGAAAAGTGAAGACACTGGCCACACCGTGAGCAGTTCCATCTCTTGCTTTTCCATCCTTGGTTCGGACAAAGGCTCTTTTGTTGTAGGTCTCACAAGATGAGAGGAGGGGTCTTTCACCGGGCTTTTTATCTCCGTCGGTGAGGATCCAGCTAGTTACGCCGCCATCTCGAGCTAGAGGGGCCTCGAGATTATCGTATTCTCTGGCGACATAGTCATCCATGGACAAAGCGGCTCCCCAATGGGGTTGAGTACCCTTCCATAGGAGCTCTCGTTCAGAGGAGGTGGGGTTTATAAGTATAAGAGAAGGGGATGTGACAGGGGGGAGAGCTTCAGTTGACGCCATTGTAAATTGTTGCTGTGTTTGTGTATAAGATATTCCTGTGTTGACCGGGTTTTTGTTCTGTATTCATAAACTGGAATAAGTTAATGTCTCATCCACAGGCGTCTTATACTTCTTGAACGAGAGAGGATATTCAGATCTACCTACGCCCTTCTGGAGGCGGCCCCGCATCGGCTGTGGAGCTGGACATTTATTTACCCTGAACACGCCGGATGAGTCTTACATTCCACGTTGCCAAGTATTCGTGACTCGAATGATATCATTCGATTTCGTAAAATCATGTATTTTGACTTGTTGTGAGAAGTTGTATTAGTCCTTCTTGATCTGTTTAGGTCTATAAGTGACTTCTTTTGGCTTCCATAAAGGTAGTATGCTTAAATGCTTGTGGGGGGTTAATATCCAGCATTTGAGTAAATACGTGGTGAGGAATTGGATAGCCAAAGTACGAGTGTCTTTCCCTAATCAAATTGAGACTTTGATATCATGACAACTTGTAAACCATGAGGAGATTGGCAGAGACAAGATGTTAACTGTTAGCGTAGTGGGCAACATTGTACACTACCTTGCTCGAGTTAAGTTAATTACGAGATCATCAGTAGTACTCTAAAAAGGCTTGAACATAAGGGAAACCAATATCATAAAATGTGATAATTATATGATACCAATGGTAACTTTCCTCAATGAAGGGAGCTCTACCTTAGTGGTGGGGTTGACATGGCACGCCGAGCAGCTCCCTGGTGGTGAGGGGCATTCTATGAAAACCTCTAATTTATATCCTACAACTCAAGATACCGAACCTTCATTGGACCACACAAAATGGCGTTACCACTTCCTTCAGGGCTCACTCCCTCCGAAGTTGCATTTCTATGTGAAATGGAACTCGTCACTGTCGTTCCTCGCCAACGCCTTGAAAGCATTGATCTTCTATCGGTGAGCGCGTCCCTGTCGCGTTTATACAAGCTCGACGCTGACCTGATCCGTTACACAGGGAACGACACCGACTCTCCGGCCGCCGCACAGAAGTAACTTACCTTTATGGCTTGCGATACTGTTAAAGAAGCAACGGCGCGCGAATATCGTTCCTCCTCCTTGGCTTCATCCCGATTCGTTACGCGATATTGTACACCACGAAACGAAGGTCGATCCTAAAGGATGGGCGCCGCCACCACCTCCTCCGGTGCGGGCAGATAGCCGAGGAAATGCGAGACGGCTAGATCCCTTTGTCGACGACGAGGTAGTACTATCACCGCCGTTTCTTCCGTCCTGTACATCAGATGCGCCTTCAGGTGCCCTGCCATATCACTGGTTCGAAGTCGCAGAAATGCTTCTCGCCCACGCCTCAGACGACGTCGCCTCCTCTTCAGAAGTACGCTCGCTACTTCGAGATCTACAAGAAGTCAGAGCAGCAAAGATGCGATCCAGTACCGCCCAACTCGAAGGTGGAGTCGATGGTGTCATGAGCCTACGAGGAGTTGGGGCTATGGAGCTTGCAGAGAGCAGAGGATTTGTCGTCGGTGTAGTGGAAGGTGTGAGGAAACTCGGCGCAAGCACAGAAGCAACACGGAGAGAGGAGGAGGAACAAGGTGGTGGCGATGAGTCGGATGAGGCGAGCGACGAAGAGATGGGACTATGACCCTCCATCTAGGCTATGAGCGAAGAATTACGATTTCACGAAAAGGGGTGAAGCATACATGGCGCAATTAAAGGAGAACGACTTGTAAGTCGATTATCATTCTATACCAATTCTTCCCAAAGTTCCTGTCTAACCTCTAAATCAAAACATAGCCCATTATTTTAGACTCCATGGAATGCTTAAAATCGCCATCAACTCATACCTGCCTGCGCTGCCGCTTGAGCAAGGGCCAACCTATGCTTAGCAAGTCGCGTAGGATGAATTCGAACCCTCCCGCCAGCAGGAGGCTGAAGATGAGGTGCCAGCACCTCCCAACTTGCGCCCTGCAACAAGGCTCCCGCAAAGTCCTCGTGCATATCCAGTCCTGTCTCTCTCAGATATCTCTCAGGGTCAGCAGCAGCTTCTTGCAGAAGTTCCTCAGCCTTGAAGAACCGAGCCCAATCCTTGTGCCATTCACCATGACACTCGTGGCATCCTCTCCCCGGGTTGTGAAAACAGGGATGAACCTCGTAGCACTCGAATCCTACAGAGTGAAATTGCTCGTACCAGTCGTAATGGCGACGAGCTCTCGGTCCGGAGCCGTGCATACCTGGGATTTCCCTGGAATTGTTAGTTTGCGTTCTGAGAATGAATGGATGTCTTGACTCACGGATCGAAAGATGGCCAGAGTAGCGGGCTGATTTCACCTGAGGATGACTCGTCCACAGGAGTGGCCATCATCGCGTATGCGACTGGCTCGTCCCTCAAAGGACTAAGCTCATCGGAGACAGGGGAATCAGAGGTCCAGGCCATAGGTTGCAAAGGCTCAGAGGCGAAGCGTGTGGTCGTGATTGTGGTTGCTGAAGGTTCGACAACTATGCGCGGCGACAAAGAGCGGGCTCTTTTTATTCCTGCTGCGGAAGCATCCTCATCGCCGCCACACGACCGCTTACGCTTTCCCACGACACCTTCCGAGTGGGCGGGAGGAGTGTCTAGTCGTCCGATAGACCGAGCAGAGGCTGAGAATAAGCTTCCCTCAATGCAGTCCGGGCTGCCGTCCTCGCCACCCCCAATTTGAGCATCATATCCGCTATGGTCGATGTACGGAACCTTGATACCTGTAGGACGGCTCGGTCGTCTGGAACGGCCATCGAGCCTGGGCGAGTCGAATCCAGCAATCCATGTAGAACGGTTCCTGGCCCCAGACATGTTACTCACAATTGCCCACGCGCCTGTATCATCGCGTGAATTGGCAGAATCCCCAGCGGCCGGCCCTGAGTTGTACTCATCGTCCGCCTCATATCCGCTTGGATACTCATGGGCGGAAGAACCAGCAGCAATCAGAACACCTGAAGACCCAGGAGGGCCAGAGGAGCCAGAGGGGCCAGAAGGCCCAGAGGGTGGCCCTCCTGGCGCATCGTCATCGTCATTGTTCCCATCGTCTCCCTCCGAATCTGATGAGCTTTCAGAGCCGGAAAATACCGTGTTGTCGTCAGAGGTTTCCCCATAGGGTTCATAACCACTGCTACCCCCGCTTCCACTTGAGTCATCCTTAGATCCATCGCTTGGGGGGTCGCCAGAGCAGCCGTCGCCATTGCTTTCATACTCGTCGCTACTCGGCTGTTCGTGACCTGTAGCGATAAGTACGTCTACCTTTATCGTATCAGGACTTGGATGGTCTGGGGGTGGAGACGTTCGAGTAGGTGAACTCGGCGAAGAGAATTCCGTGTCCGAGTTCGAGCCTGAGCCAGTGCTCGAGGATAGGATGGCATTGGATGGCCCAGCTGCCGAAGGCATTGGGGGTTCGGGGGCTTGATTTCCCGCTGAAGGCGAAGAAGATGGTAATGAGGGTCCTGAACTCGAGCTTGAGCTGGAGTGCTCATCCTGATCAGAAGGAAAGGCTGGAGGAGGGGAAGGAGATGTAGATGGTAGTGATGAAAGCTCCGAGCTGGAGCTCGAGCTTGCAGGCTGGTTCTGGCCTGAAGCTTGAGCAGTTCGATAAGCTGCACCATTGCGGGTGTTAAGCTTGATTAATCCCCTTCTTGGAGCTGCAGGCTCATTCTGGTCGGGGGATGAATGCCCTGAATTTGAAGTAGAACTCGGGCCTGAGGTTGCGCTAGGGCTTGGAGACGGAGTGGCAATTGCTGCAGCAGGAGTTGCAGCGGAGGAAGATGAACTCGACGATGTCGAACCTGAGGGCTGCCCCTGGTTCGAAGGGCCAGCAGCTGAAGGGCGTGCAGCATAATTAAGTTTTATCCTGACTCTCCTTTCTCTGTTAGCCATGTTAGCAGTGCCACCGAGCCTCTGAACAACGTCATTGAATGGCAAGGGCTCAGGGTCCCTAACTAGCGAACGTCCCTGGCAATCTCTATCAGACTCAAGGCTCGCCATCAGAGGGGGGGCATTGTTAAGCCTGGAGCGGGCTCGGGTCAGTCGCATAGCCCTTGGTTCAGGAGCAGGAGTAGGCCTAGGACTTCGAGGTCTTGGAGCAGGTCTGGGGTTCTGGGGTCTTGGAGCAGCCTTGGCTTTGCCCTTCCCCTTTCCCTTCGGATTCGTGTTCGGCATTATGATTATAGTTGTGAATAGTTTCGATAATGGATTGGATGTTCGACAAAGCTCTGCTTTGCTAGTAACGTAATGGGTTGTGATACTAAATGGTTGAACATGTTTGGAACTGAGAAGACACAAAGTCTGTTATATATTTTCCTCATCGTGGTGATTGTGAATAAACGATATGTTCATGTTATGAACAACGATCTATTGCTTTATGAAGGTCTCTTCCTACGAAACAAAGGCTATGTATTGCATGAACACTATATACATCAAAGACAAAGTAGAAGCTTGGTCTAAAGATACTCTAATCGCTTGAATAATTTCACGTTCGTTAATGAACAAATATGTGCCAAACAAAGAAGCCAGGTTTCTTTATTCCCCAGAACTCACAAAGAGGCTCAAACACCTGCATTCAGAGCCTGCAATAGATAAGTCTTGTCACGTTCACTGGAACACTCACACGACCAAAAGACCTTCATTAGATGTAAATATCTGGTGTAAGTAAAACTACACGTGAGTGGTAGAATATCGTCATATCACGGCTTAGCTGTAGGTTTCCCACGCAGCCAATAGCGAATGAGAGGGAAACAAACCTCTTTGGGTTTTTTCTTAGCAAACTATCATTTGTGTAGTTTGGATTATGGAACATGATATCGCTTTTGTACCCCAGCTTCTCCAATGGTTGTACCGCTGGTCTAAGGTTAACTAAACATGATGGTCGGTTCATCGTTGTGAGTCAATGAGGCTCTAGATTTGATTTAATGTTTTCTTTCTTAGACGAATCACAATGTCTGGTGATCTCCTATCGATGGATTGGTGAGCACAACTACCGAAGGCTAGATAATTGCCGAAAAAATGTCTTGGTTTGAGTTCATCATTATGGCCGAAGCTACCCTAGAAGCTCTCATGACATCCATGTTGCAGCAGCTATCAACGCTAACGGTGATGTATGTAACTGAGAATGTATAAGTGGAATTAGTATGAGGACCTCTACACAGGCTTCAGAACTAGGTTGTCTTCTCAGAAAAGTGAACATTCCACATGAGAAGGAAATATTGATACATTTTATGAGAGAAGACATCAATTAGGGAATCATACTCATCATTATCTTGGCTTAGATCCATATGGCTTGACAAAAAGCAGGTACAGTTGGGGTAGCCCCTCCCTCATGGCAACCGGGTCTCCACACCGCACCTTCCGGGGCAATCACACGACCAAGCCATGACCGCTATCGCCTGAAACGGCAAGTATCTACCTTACGTGATCGTCATGGTACCTGCCTCGGATCTTATCTCTCCAGGCAGTTCCGCGCGTCTTCGCCTTCTTCATAACCTCTTCCAAACATCATCTTTTTGCCATTCATCGTTACAATTATCGCATTTACAGACACAATGAAGTTCTCACAGGCTTCTATCCTAGCGGCTTGTCTGCCTGCTGTCTCCGCTCGCTTTATCGAAACTGCCGAGGCCGACAACGTCATTCTCCAGCCAGACGAACTGTTCCTGGTCGAGACCGCCCCCGGCAAGACGCAATGGGTGACCGAGGAGGAGAAGTGGGAGATGCGCCGTGTAAGTCTCATGTTATGCTCTCAGCTCCAGCTGGGTCACTAACACTCTCTAGAAAGGCCAAAACTTTATGGACATCACCGAGACACCTTCGCTCGGCTCCAAGCGCATCAACGCTGAGACCACTGTCACGTTCCCTAAGAAGTGCGTCAACCAAGACGATGTCAAGAAGCTCTCCAAGAACCTCGAGAAGAAGAACATGCAGGCCAACCTCGAGAAGTTGACCAGCTTTCACACCCGATACTTCAAGTCCGACTACGGCCTTCAGTCCTCCGACTGGGTTCTTGAGAAGGTCAACCAGATCATCAAGGACGCCGGTGCTGAGGATACTGTTTTCGCCGAGAGCTTCCCTCACACATGGAAGCAACACTCCGTCATTGCGACCATCCCTGGCCAGTCTAACAGCACTGTCGTGATCGGTGCCCACCAGGATTCCATCAACCTCTTCCTCCCTTCCATTCTCGCCGCCCCCGGCGCTGATGACGATGGCAGTGGCACAGTCACTATCATGGAGGTGTTCCGCGCCCTTCTCAACTCCAAGGATGTTGTTAAGGGCAAGGCCCCCAACACCATCGAGTTCCACTGGTACTCTGCTGAGGAGGGTGGTCTGCTCGGAAGCCAGGCTATCTTCAAGTCGTATGAGGAGAATGGCCGCGATGTCAAGGCTATGCTTCAGCAGGACATGACAGGCTATGTCCAAAAGACTCTCGATGCCGGTCAGCCTGAGAGCGTTGGTGTGATTACTGACTTTGTCGACCCTGGCCTGACCAAGTTCATCAAGACAGTCGTTGAGGAGGTACATTTGTCCAGATTCCTTTGCACGTTCTTTTTACTAACTCTTATTTCCAGTACTGCAGCATTCCTTGGGTCGAGACCAAGTGCGGTTATGCCTGCTCCGACCACGCTTCTGCTTCCAAGGCCGGCTATCCCTCAGCTTTTGTTATTGAGTCCGCCTTCGAGTACTCTGACCCTCATATCCACGGTACCGATGACAGTATCAAGTATCTGTCTTTCGACCACATGCTTGAGCATGCTCGCATGACTCTTGGTCTCGTTTACGAGCTTGGCTTCTACGACTTCTCTGATAAGACAGAGGAGAAGTGGAGTGATCTGTGAATGACCGATATTGTGGAATTGTGTTTAAAGAGCAGCTATCTCGTTTTTGGATGGGTTGCCTCGATTCAGGTATTATGAGCAACGGATTGCATATGAGGATACACGCATAGCTAGTATTGAATAAGACCATATGTTTGAAACTCTTGAAACGCGTAACAGTAAAATGATCACCAATCAGTCCAGAAGATTTGTCTAGAAGGTTGTAATCATATCATGGATTTCTTACATATAAGTTAATTTGCCCTTTTGTCTATACCCTTGAAGAAAGATCCTGAGCGCCATTGATGACCTACTAACACCCGTTGTTTACAGCTCGTTTACTGACCCTGCCCATTTCCATTGTTAGGAGGCTGCTGCTGCTGTCCCCAGTGCGACTGGCCGTTCTGCTGCGCTTGCATAGACATCAATGCAGCGAAGAATGCCGGGTTGACGTAAGATCCGCCATTGGCAGCATTTTGTTGACCTTGTGCAGCTGGCCACCCAGGAGGAGGTGGTGGAACAGCCGCGGCATTGCCCTGAACAAGTGATTGAGGCCAACCGGGAATTTGGAAGCCAAAGTTGGGCATCGCTGGTGCTGCGCCTTGAGCTGGAGATTGAGCGCCGGCCCATGGGGATGGAGGAGCAGCTTGTTGTGCAGGCTGAGGAGATGCCTGAGGAGGTAGCGAGTAGCCGTCTCTAGGCTGGTTGAAGCCTCCTCTTCCACCACGTCCAGAACCTCGTCCACGACCTCCACGCCCTCGAGAATCGCCACGCCGCCCTCCTCGCTGGTGAAAGTTTCTGCTTGATGGAGGCTCGTAGGCCTCTGTTGTAGAGGGGCCGGAACCATAACCGGGTGGTCGTGCGAGGGGCTTATAGGGACCGTCATCTTCGTCGTCGTAGTTGAGGCCTCCGTCCGGTCGAGATTCTTGTCGCAGAGGATGAGGCTCCTTGCCTCCCCTGGCGGGGTCTTTCTTCCACTTATACTTCTTCTTCTGCTTGATCGCTCGCTTATACTCGGCCTCCTTCTCATCGTCCGAGAACTCCATCTCGTCATCGCCGACTTCCTCATCGTGAAGGTTACTGGCGTCTGAGCCCTTCATGTTCTTCAATGGCTCGGTAAAGACATACGCAGCGTGGTCGGTAGGGTAGTAGACTGTTTGGCCGACCTCGAGTCCCAGACTTTTGATGTCCTCGTCTGATGTGAAGCGCACGGTATACATAGGCTGCAGAACCTTTCCGATCGTATCTGCAATCGCACCGATGACTACTCGCTCAGCTGTGCAGAGCACGGATCCGGAATCGAGAACCTGGTACTCGCCAGGCGTGAATGCCTTGATCAACATCATGTTCTCCACAATGTGCTCGATAGCTCCCAGCTCTTCGACCTTCATCTCAGGTGTAATTATAACATCAGGCTTGGGAATTACTTCTTCGGGAATCTCATTCTTTGTCCGGACCTGGGTGGTTCTTGTACCAGAAGCTCCTCGATCGCCCTCATCATCGGATCCTCCCTCAGCCTGCATGAGCAAGCGTGCGGTCTCTTCAACGCCCAAAAGTTCGTAACCTTCGTTGTCGTCGGAGTCCTCGTCGGAGGAATCAGAGCTGCTTGATTCTGAGGATGATTCGTACGGAGAAGAGTCGACTTCCCATTCGGGGTTATCGCCCTGGTCGTTCTGAAGTGGTACGGTCTCGGAGGTGTTCTCTGTAGGAGCTAGTTGTGCAGCTGGAGTTGGGTTTAGACCGCCGATGGCGGCCTCGAGGGCACTTGTGAGAGAAGGAGGGCTTTCGGGTTGATCAACTGCCATGGCATCTGAGTCTGCGACTGGTGTGGGCTCAGTTTGAGAGGGCTTGGCCTTGGTAGCAGCAGGTGCTGAAGGCTGGTCTTTGGAGTTGTTGGGAGCAGCGTCCGTGATGTCGGTATCTTGAACGCTTGCGGCAGCAGCAAGGACATCGACGGGCATCGGCGGAAGAGTCTCGTTGGGTTTGGCCTGGCCGAGGCCGGGGATTTGAAAACCAGACATGTTTATTGCGGCCGCTTTATTATATAGTGTCTTGAATAAAATGGTAGATGTAATATTACTCTTGGCTCATTGGAGATAGACGAGAGGGTAAAAATCAGAAGACAGATTTGAATGCGACGAGCGCAAAAGTTAAGATGAAGAAAAGCAGAAAGTTTCAGAGCGCCTCTTGCTCATGGGTAAAAGACCCTTCCATGCTAGCGCTAGCAAGAAAAAATCAAGGTGAACGATAAAGTGGACCCGGGCTCCCGGCGCTAGTACCCCACAACACATGCTTCACCGTCGGTGAGCCACGCGCCTCGGTTAAGCCTTAAAAGGCACCTGCTCTAATAAAATGTTAGTGCTAGTGCTAGTGTTAAGTGGTTAGTGCTGTAACAGGCCCCTTCCCCAACTGTTGAAGGAGGAAGCTCCAAATTCCATACCCACCCACATCTTGTCTACCCACTCACTCACTATGACATGACGACAACATTCCTTTCCTTATAAACCATCATCAACTCACGTCGAAATCGAGGTCGACAGCAACGATGGCTCCTGGTACAGCTCAGCAGTCGCAACAGCGGCAGTTTGTGCATCCAACTGCCAGTCATGCCAAGAAAAAGTATGTAGAATGCTTATTTCATGCCACTTTGAGAGCTCTACTGACCATGTCTCTCTCTATTTAGAGCTCCAAGCGCATATTCTATGCAACCGATTTCCGCCTTCTACTGGTTCTTCGGTGCCGCTCTCGTGTCCGCCTGGTTCGCCCCGATTCAAGATTGCGATGAGACGTTCAATTACTGGGAACCGACTCACTACCTGTCCCATGGTTACGGTCTTCAGACGTGGGAATATTCTCCAGACTATGCTATCCGCAGCTGGCTCTACATCGCCTTCCACGCCATTGTCGGCAATGTGCGCCGTATATTTCCTCACTCGAATAAGGTGGGTTGCATACGATGAAATATACAAGAGAGGTCCATTGACGCCGAATCTTCAGGTTGCCGAGTTCTACTTCGTGCGGTTTGGGCTAGCTTTTGTGTGCGCCATTACTCAGACGATCCTTTTCATGGTCACCAGCACAACACTCAACAGCCGAATTGGCCTTTTCTTCCTCATCGCGACCGTTGCCAGCCCCGGAAACTTCCATGCAAGCACTGCTTACCTTCCATCGAGCTTTGCAATGTACCTGGTCACTGTGGGAGCTGCAGCTTTTATGAACTGGCGAGGTGGTCTCAAGACTTCTCAGGGTATGTTTTGGTTTGCTGCTGCTGGAATTCTGGGGTGGCCCTTTGCTGCCGCGCTTTGCGCGCCCTTCATGCTCGAAGAGCTCATCCTGCTTGCATTTGGTGACAAGACAGCGTTGTGGGAAGCCTTTGTTCGCATTGGCCGTGGTGTAGTTTCTGCAGTCTTGCTTCTTGTAAGTCTCGTGTTTTCCTGCTACATGATCGATCTAACACCTCTAGGCCGGCGACTACTTTGTCAACCTCTTTTTCTATAAGAAGGCGGTTTCTGTGACATGGAACATTGTCAAGTATAACATCTTCTCATCAAACCACGGCCCAGAGCTATATGGAACAGAGCCTTGGACATTCTACTTCAAGAATTTGGCATTGAACTTCAACCTCTGGTTTGTTCTGGCTCTTGCTGCTCTGCCTCTATTCATACTCCAGAAGATCATTGCACCATCTGGCCAAGGGTTTCAGACCGGGTTGAGGACCATTGTGTTTCTCTCCCCCTTCTACATGTGGCTGGCTATCTTCAGCACACAGCCTCACAAGGAGGAAAGGTTCATGTATCCGGCATATCCCTTCCTTTCGCTCAACGCAGCCATTTCTCTTCATATGATTTTGACTGCCTTAGGCAACTCTGATCCCAAGTCTCTCGTTGGAAAGATTCCTGCCAAGCTGAAGCTCCTGGTTGTTACTCTCACCATGATTCTGTCTATCGATGTCGCTCTTTTCCGTGTCTATGGTATCTGGTCCGCTTACTCTGGACCTATGAAGATTTACTCTCCCCTGTGGGAGGGAACAGATGGCAAAGAGCCCATTGGTCGCGAGGAGGATACCGTCTGCTTTGGAAAAGAGTGGTATCGTTTCCCCTCATCTTACTTTCTGCCCAGGGATATGCATGCCAAGTTTGTCCGCTCCGAATTCAGAGGTCTTCTGCCTGGTGAATTCGCTCAAGCCGAGACTGGCTTCGGCTTCTGGAGCGGTACTTGGCTTCCAACAGCGGGTATGAATGATCACAACGAGGAGGACTTGGGTAAATACACTGAGCTCCCAGCGTGCACATTCCTGGTCGACACTCAATATCCAGAGAGGAACGACCCTCTGCCACCAAATGAACCCGACTACATTGCAGACGAGAAGAACTGGGAAATTGTCAAGTGCGAGCCTTTTCTTGACGCTGCCAAGACACACATGCTCGCAAGGACTCTTTGGGTTCCGGATGCGTCATTCATCCCGGACAAGTTCAAGAGAAAATGGGGTAGGCACTGTCTGTTGCAGCGAAGGAATGCTGCTGAGCCTGCTGCTGCCAAGTAGAAAGCTTCAGGATTTTGCGAGCGAGCGACTGCGTTGATAGCGAAAAGATAGAAAGTACTTATCTGCCAGATAGATAGACTAGGTCCAATAAAATTGGATAGTACTCAAACAGTAATCTTGATGCATGCAGTGTGCGTCGCATCGCTTCAGGTCTTATTCCTACCGCCTGCTGTGGTACTCCTTTCCAAACAATCAAGGCGAGTAAGGGCCTCGAAATTCTTGATTTCATCACATCCAAGCTATTTTCAGAGGGTTACGGTTACACATAACGGCAGAGCCCTACTTTGTAAAAGTGTCTGGTACCACGAAAGGCATGTATGTATCTTTCCGAAGAGCCTCAGGTACCAGTCCATCGGTTGTATTCATTTACTGATGATGGGCGATGCTCTTCTTTGGTGCGGTGCTCCTAGATCCACGGTCGTTGGTTGGATGTATTGAGTCGAGTACTTGCGCGAAGGATATCTTGGTGCTGAACTGGGTATCTTGTCAATACGACCAACCCTCCACATCCTCGAGTTCCGGACACGCCTCTGACCTTAGCAATAATCTTGGCATCAGATTAGTGCTTCAACCTTGGTTGGACCAACCTCCTCAGGTGACAACATCTCGTATTTCGTTTGCATGGCGACCAGTCCTGTCCATGATGCAAACACTTCACAGCTGCAGCCTTGACAATCAGGAAACTGACAAGTAAGTAAAAATGCAGACAGTCTTGGTACAAAGGACCCAAAGAATCCAACGCTGAGCAAGAGTCGCACAGCTGCTGCAAGATTGATAAAGTCCAAGACTATTCTCGCCGCATGAGGTCAGTTGAGTAACTCGCACTTGTATCATGATCTCAGCGGCACACTTGGGATCGAGAAAACAAGATTGAAAGGCTTTGATTCAGTTGAGGTCAGTCGAAAGGCGACAGCCAAGGCGAAACGCAATTTTATAGCAATAACGGATGCGATGTCAGTTTGTGATAGGATGTAGTGTAATACAAATAGCGTACAGCAGTGTGCATATGCAAAGGATGTGTTTACTGTTTGCGGAGAATGTCAGATATAGCGCAATTGTATCAGAATATGCATCGTGAGGAGCGCTAGAACCTCCCATGGCTATGTCTCAGAAACCTTTCATACTCAAGTGGACATGCCGCATACTGAAGCAACCGAGTGATCTCTTTGAAGTGGGAAGTTTGTTATAGATAGATCACCGAATTATCATCGCTATCAAATAAGCACCGACTGCCACTCCAAGTAGTGCATTATACACTTGTTTCGTATATATTCTACTGAAACCCCGGTTCAAGAGCAAGGGGGAGAAGAGCCAAGTCCGATATATTGCCCTAAAATAGCAGAGAAACCAATAGATCCCCCTAAACAGAAACAGAGATTGAGTAAACGGCTAATCTTCCATATCGAAAACAGAAATATCCGCTCCTGTGTTTAGAAAGTCGAACGTAAATAAAGAGTCATCTTCAGTTCGTGAACCATGATCATGATACACTGCTGGAATATCCAGGTATTCCTCTTGGCAGGACATCCTTGGTCTCTTGGTCAGATGGTCCGCTTCCTCAGACTGCCGCTTATGTTGAACAGGCCAGGACATTAAGACTGGGGTGTTATTTAGTCCGGTGCTTTGACCCACGTTTGTAAACCACGGTGAGCCGCTGGCCGGGTCCTCTAACGGCTGAGTAAATGGCAAGAGAAGAGAAGAATTTGATACGGCTTCACTGATAGAACTAACTGTTGAAAAGTTCTCGGGACCTGGGGGTGTGTCTCTAAAAGAGCTCACCACACTTTCCTGTAAAGAGCTGGATGATCTTGTTGAATGCAGGCTTGGCAGGTCGTTGAAGGCTAAAGAAGGGGTGTTGTTTGCTCCCGGCCATCGTTTCTGGCGCACAACTCTAATCAATAGACCCAGGATCCTACTGAAACCTAATGCGAGGTTGTCAACATGGGCATGCTCGGCAGCCGTTGCAAATCGATCCCGAAGAGCTTCCAAAATTGTTATTTCCTCTTCTGGCCGACCGGGGGTGCCATCCACTTCTCCTATTGGCTGCAACAAGGTATCTTTAGCAACGATGAAAGCCGCCGCTAGTGGGAAAGTTGCAGCCAACCGAGGAAGCGATGAGACCGCAGACTCATCATTTTCAGACAAAGCAGGTTGATTTCGAGAATTTCTTTTCGTCTTTCTGGAGCTAGGTTGGCCGAGGGATTTGTGCTGGCCTAGTATCTCTTTCAAAGTCTCAGAAAGGCGCACATCTGGCTTTGCAGCTGTGGCCAGTAAGAAGATAAGACAGCATGCTTTGGCATCCCTGAACGGCTGGGTAGATCTCATGTCACCATTATCTTTGCTTAAACAGATCCTGGTTGCGAAGAAAGATAACATGAGAGAAAACGTTTCAGTGGACGTCAAAACCCTCTGCATGATGCTATGAGTCGAAGACCACTGTTCCAGTCTTTGTTGTAACTGTGCCAGTACCTGGTGGTGTCTCGAATGATGTAAGTTGGGTGCACCGGCCGCATGGAAGGCCTGGTAAATTTCATCCTGAAGTTTCGCAAGCTCTAGGCGGGCTAATAAATCGGGCGTTCCTGTTCCGGCTTCGTCAAAGGAAGGGGGGATGCCGGAATCATAACCTGGTAGCCAGGCTGTGGACCCACGGAATATTGCGATATTTTTATCTCTGATATATAATGATCTAAAAACTTTGTGTCGTTCCAATATATCCTCGGGTGGGAGGCCATCGGAAGATGCATTACTTTGATGAAGGCCCATGGTGCGAGCCAGCAGACAGGCTTGGGCGAAGACGAGTTCTGCAAACGAAGTCGTGCTGTACTGCTCGGCCACGTAACTCTGCCGCAACAGTCAGTTCAGTTTCGCAATAAAAGCCAAGATATATCTTACCAAAAGAGCAAGTACTTGGACATTAATGAGCCTTGGCGTTAAGAATACTCGAGGATTATTAACAGCCATTTTCAATGTCTGCAAAAGTGTTTGGACAAAGTGGCTGTTGCCCTGAATCGTGGGTTCTTTCTTGATGCCGAGAAGAACAATCACATTGAAACAGACAGCCCAGCCTTCATCTGCAGGCCCAATAGGTTGTGAATAAATTCGGTCGACATGGGGTTGGAAATTGGATCGCACAAAGACATCAGTTGCATAATCGACATTCTTGAAGAAAGGACCGATGACAAGGTTGAGAAACTGTCGAGGTGGAAGACATATACCGACAGGATGAGACAGCATGTCTAAGTGAGGCTCGTTACTTGCCTCATTGAGCATCTCTTGCAACATCATATGCTCAGAAACAGCATTTTCCCCAGAGTTATTGTTCCCCGAAACAGAAAATAATGGGTGGTCGCTAAATTCCTTGCAAAGGGCATAAAGGGAGCATGGTCCATGATAACGATCAAGTGATTGTGATGTGTTTCTGACAATATGACGGTTTGTGTGAGGGGTTGACGTCGAATCCGCCCTAGAATGGTTCTCGGGCATCCATTCCTTAGCAGGAAGGGATAAGGATCTTACACTACTCCCACCTTTGACAAGTGATGTCAAGTCTGAGAGATCATTTTGGATGCTGTGCAGTTGGCCTTCGAGCGTCTCAAAGTTTTGACATCTGAAACATAATAGTTTGGTAAGCCTTTGTGCACCAGCCATGCGGGAAACAAATGGCGCTTCCAGACTCACAAGAGTTTGACATGATTGACGCGCTTGCCAGGAGACGAGTATCGACATTCAACACCGTCTCGCTTGCAACTTTCACACTGCGGCCGTTCTCTTCCACATCTAATTTTCCGTGCTCGGCAGTGCGCACAAGCCAAGTCGTGTGTAGACCACATCTGCGACTGTTTCCTTTCTCGTCAGTCAATGCTAGCAAGTTCACTGATGGTTTTAAACAAACCTCTTTACCCTGGTTATTCCACATTTTGTTCTTGGTTGCAGTTTCAAAAGAGTCAAAGGCTCTGGGATTCGATCTGTTTTCAATGAAGGATACAAGGATATAGATGAGTGGCCAAGCACTGGATGCATACAGTCATTTGACAGGTCTGAAAGAGGGGGGGCAGGCTCGTTAGGAGGACAAGAATCGCGGTACGACAACCGATATCATTACGTGAGAAATTATCTTAAGAAACAGGTCAGCGAAAGGTTCAACGGGACAGTTAACTTCGAGGAAGATGTGGAGGTCTTGTCTCCCCCACGGCAAGACAGTGGCTTGCTCGCTGGCACAATGATGATCAAGGCCGCGATACCGTCAGCTCCATCGGTACAAGCATACAAATCCGTGTACATCCATGGGAGCTTAGTCGATGGATTCGAGGTTACACACTTCGTCATATCGTAGGTAACCCTGTACGTCTTTGTCTAGTTATTGGTATCGCTACATCTTGCGTATAGCCGCCGGACTCGGGGGGGCCGTTCTGATGGCAACACAGAAATGCCTTGCAGAAAATTGGCACTAGAGTCTTAACAAGGGTGGTATTAGAGGGCTCGTGTTTGTAAGAAAACAAAGGATTACAAAGAAGAATTCTTCACTTGTATACGCTTTGATGGAGGATGAGATGTAAGGTACCTTAGGTATGAGCCAAGTTCAGCAGTCAGCTTTACCCGGATGAAAGGCAAGTACGGATGTACTTCCTACTTACCCGTACTTTCCATTGAGGTAGGTAGTACTGGCCAAAGCTAAGGGTACTCCTTCCAGCATTAATTGTAACTCGACGTGTGGAAGTAGCGGGCCAAGCACCTTACTTTCAGATACCAACCTTAGTGTAGGTACGACTTATACAGTGGAGGCCCCCAAAATTACTTTAAGATTTTGCGTCACATCAAACTCAGGCTTGATGATCTTGGCACTTTTGTCCTTCTTCATTTTCCATCAACAAGGCTCGAACAACTCATTGGAGACTTGACAATTGTCGACTTTACAAGGATCCTCCGTTTTTGCATACACGAAGCAAACGACAGCCTATGATAATTCGTGGTGCTCATCCTTGCCGCGGCGGGCTAGAAAAGCTGAAGATTGCACTGCCGGCAGATGTTTCACACACATGCTACAGGACCAAATATGGCGCTATGCATCCTTTGACAGGCATCCTGCATTCACAATACCTGGTTTACTCTGCACACGCCTCCATTTCGCAGTCAGAGAAATGGCCGTGGAGATCTCCTGAGAGCAATGGAATACGCAATCGATCAACACATGCTTGTCCCGGTTTCGAGTTTCGAGATCCCAAAGATCTGGGCCATTGAACACCGTGTATCGCCATAGTAGCTCAAATTCTTCTCCGTGTCCTGTGCCACATTCTCGAGGGTCTGTCTTGAACTACTCAATAGCTTAATCTGATTCTTGACCACGGCCCTATTTATGTAGTTGGGTGAGAACGATACGAGCATTACAATTGGGTGAACCTTTGCGACACGGCAAGGCTGAGCTGCTGTTTGTCATTCCGAAACATTCTTCAGGTCGAACCAGTCGGAACTGCAGGCAGCTTAGTATGACAGAGCCGCGCACCGGGGCGGAATGTTGCAATGATGTAACACTGAACATGCTTAAAAAAAACGATAAGCATGAGCACAAAGATACCAAAGCCAGCTCACCGAAGACTTCAGATGGTGAAACCAAGCGTCCGACAATGGCCGCAGTCTTTTATCACAAGCAAAGAGTTGCTTTTCAAGAATGTTTCAAAAGAAGAATATAGTCAAGCGCAAGCTTTTTGTGTAATGGAACGACTAAGACGTCGTTCAAAGGCAGTTTCTTTTTTCAACGTCCCATGCCAGATCAGCCTAGCGAGTTTCACAGGGAGACGTATTGGGTGAGCATTGTTTCCATGACCGTTTGACGAGGAAACGAGACAGAGATAGAAGAGACAAAAGGGGAATTTTGTCAGATAACTAGAAAAGCCCCCCATCTCCTCCTCATGGAAGTGTTGGAGTGCCACACGGGGATCTGCTGGCGGGATCCTTGCATGCTGATCGACAGCCATTACAACTCGCATCGACAATGATCCGGAGGCTGCTTTTGATATCCCCAACGAGGATAGTTGAACTTCTCGAAACTTCTAAGGGCAAACAGGATCTTGAAATTCCGGTGGTGGCAAGCTGGCTCGAATGACTTTGCCAGAACCAAACCAGCACCGGCTGAATAAATAAGCTTCTGGTTCGGGGTATTTCATACACGCCAATGCTGCCTGTTCCGTATCGAAGATATGAGTCATCATTTTACATATACGGCATGCTGCTCACTGAATGGACTGATGAGGATAATCACCGATATCTTTAATGCTGCCGCAATGGGAATGGGAACATCCACCACGTGGAAGCGAGGCCGAAGTCTATCGGGCACGCCTACACACATTGGACTCAGGTACTGAGAGCCGCCACCAGTAAGCCAAGGATTGATCCTGCGCTAGGGAGAGCTGATGAAATTGAGGGTGTGGTGGCTGACAATTTACAACATCACGAAGCAACTAAGTGAATACAGACAACATCAAAAGAAGCATACGGACTAGGAGAAAATGAACAAAGTTTCGTCAGTCTTACTCCCACAACCCATGGGCCCCGTTCCCAAACATCAGCATAAGTGGGGATCGAACATCCAGTCATGCCGAAATGCCGGCCGCCGGCTTACACGGCTTTCCTGATACATTGGTACGGATTGCCTACATTACAATTACGGAGCAAATACCCTCCGCGCTACAACGGATGAGGCCTACGCGGGAACGGGCCGGTCTGACGTAACATGCGGGTTTTCTCTACCAGCCTTGGAAGTGTTTCCGAGTGGTATAAACACGCCGACGGGTAACTAGTCAGGTTGGAAGAAGAACTAACTAGCCGGGCACAACCTGGGGCTGTAACCAGTCGGAGATATGCTTACTCCTATGCAACGCGACGACTAGTAAGAAAGCAGCAGGAACAGGGTCTAAGCCGCGAGGCCAGATCACCGCTTACTCGCTCAGCCCTATGAACTGATCAATCAACGCTAACGGCATCGGTGCCATTGCTGACACGAGGCCTTGATCATTCTACAGTTACTCGACTAAGCAGGTAACGACTCTGGGTATCGAAACACAACACAACGTCTGAAACGGCATTGTTTCTCAACCCTTCAGAAAATCTCCTTTGGAAAATGATAATCTGCAAGGGCACTCATTGAGGACGTCACCTTCAGCTCCTTTCATGACGGTCGTTGGCTGGGTTTGAGCATGTTTATATCAGACGGAGGTTGGGCCTCGGGATCGCGCTCTCGCGCTTTCTTCCAAGTCCGAAGGTTGTTTGACGCATATCAGCTGATGTGGCGTGTATCCCGGTTGTCTTTGAAGACGCTTTATTGTCAAATGATATCTAGGCGGTGATAAGCATTTTGCACTTCTGACCTATAGAATTACATGCCACTCAATTCTCACACATGCTATTTCTTATCTTGGAAAATCTGACTGAAAAATCTCACCCCGTTTGATGGGTTCTTTTGTTTTTCAAGTCGAATTAGTCAAGAACGGAAAGTATGATGAGTTACATAGGCTACATCGAGAGAAGCATGAAGCCCAAGTAACATTCGGCTACAATTCTAGTGGTCAGTCATCTGTGAGGCAATCAGTGGACATATACTTGTTACTAACGTTCTACTTCAAACTCTCAATGTAACCCGACGGCTGTTATTGGTATTCTTTGCTTTCTATAGCCTAACCAACTTCAGGGGAATTAGATAGTTCCCATTGTTGGTAGCAACCTTGGAACCATTACAACGGATCTAGTCACCCGGAGAGAGAACGCAACAAGTATAAATCGGTCCTAACTCAATCCTATGTCCGCGAACTACTCGCGGATATAAACAAACATCGGCCCCAGATCTCAACGTCAATCTGACAATACCAACAGTGAGCGTCGGCTATATGCTATGCATGAAAGATTACAACCCACCATCTCTAACGGATCGGCCGACTACCACGCACCATCTATTTCACAAGTCTCGAACTCATCTCTGCATAGATAATGCAACATTTGCTGTCAACAGTTGCTTCATGAACCCCATGTCTATCTCTCCAAACGATGTCGCACAAGATTGCGCGCGACACGGCAAACTTGTTCTCGCCGATCCCGATTCTCTGTGTAACTCGACCCAGAGCCCTTCCGTCTTTCGGTCATTGCTGGCTATGATATCAGTAATCCTAAGCGGGCAAAGAGGAGGCCAGACCTTCCGGGCTGACGAGATGTTACCCCACGAGTATTTGAGTGGCAGGGCGACTGACGTGCATATCATTGACGGGATACTACGTTGTGATGTCACGACACAACTGCAAGAGTTGGCAGGGAGATGCTAAATGATGCATGTTTCTCTGGTTATATGGATGTTGTGGAGTGTGTTCATGCAGTATCACCAAGAAGTTGTCGACAGGTTGACAATAATCGGACATAGAAGATCCCCCGATCTCATATGCCAAAGCAACTTTAGTTGGTTTCAGTAGGTGAGATGAACATATGGATTCAGTCAACTGCTAAAAGCTGATAATATGCAGAATAAACCACAGAGCTAAGTGGTATGCGAACTTTGCTGTAAGTGTCTCTACCATGACAGCGGAAGCGATCCCAGTCATGACAGTCCAAGCACACAGCAGAATGCAACGCGGTGATCTTGTTATAACCTGTGTATCTTTCCGTATGTCTGGAAGACTCATGTTGGCAATGATCGTAGCTCTTCTCCCCGGTCTCCCAAAACTGTCAAAGCCCCGTTCGGGGAGGTAACAATGAGGGGTTGTTTAAGCTACGCACTGAGACATACAGACGGTATTATATCGGCATATGTTGCAGCTCCGATATGATACGGATATCATATATCGAGTTCTGTTTCAACTGAAACATCAGAATCCCGCCAATCTATTGTTTCGTTTATTCTTGTTAGCGTTTACCCCTGAGCAGGCAAAATTCCTATGCTCCCTATTCCTTATCTGGAGGCAAACGGCATTCTTTGGACGAGTCTGTCTTTGTACTCCTTTATCGGAGATTATATGACAACATATTCTCTCCTCCAATTCAGGGTCCACGCAGCATAACGCTGCATAACCAAAACCCCTGTCTCTTCCCTCGCCATCAGTTGCCTTTATAGCGTCTCACAACTTAGCGGCGATCTCGAGAGACTCGCTCTTCTCCTTCAATCGGCGGGCAGACGATGGGGACTCTATTTGCGCTCTGCCCAAGGTGCCGAGTTACACAATCTACTTTGTGAGAGGATAACCCCATATCCTGGATGGGTGACACTTTGATAAAATGATGTGCTTCTCACTTGCAGATATTTCATCTGTCAGATTGACGATCATATGCTTGTTTTCTGGTAACATGTCTCGGTCAAGTCAATGGGGTAATTGATTATGCTGAGGAACAATGTTGATCACTTGGCTCATGTAATGGTCATACTCAACCAAACTGGGAGCCAAACATATGTGCATTGCTTGGACAAAATCAAGCGTAACTATGAAAGATCCAATTCGTAAGGAAAAGCTTTGAGTTATTCGCAACAGAAGATCAACCAAGCTCGGAGTATGCTTGTCCTATATTAGCCACACCTAAGTCCTTTGAGACCCCTCCATTATGACACCAGACCTTCACATACATAGGAAGCATTGTTCGGCCATCTTCCACTTCACAGTTACATCTTAGAAAGACCACTCATAAATCAGAAATGGACCCTCTGATATACCATCAGTTATAGCCCTGATCGAATAATCTAGGCACCAGTTGTGGTTGTGGTAGTGGCATCAACAGTAGTAGTTGCAGTCGTAGTGCCCGCGGGGCTAGCCGATGAAGTCGTAGGAGTGTCATCGACGGGGGCGCCATCAACAGCAGATGAAGATGACGTGGTGGCTGCTCCAGTGGCAGAAACAGTAGGATCAGTAGTAGTGCTTGTAGTACCCGCTGCTACCACGGTTGTGGTAGTGGCAGCTCCAGTAGCTGCGGATGTAGTGTCAGAGGAAGCTGCTGCGGGAGAAGACGTTGAGGCCGAAGCGGCAGCCTCGCTAGTAGCGCTCGTAGTAACTGCTGCTACGACGGTTGTAGTAGTTGCTGCTCCGGAAGCACTGGTTGTGTCCGAAGAAGCGGGGGCCGCTGAAGCGGTGGATGTCACAGTGGCAGTAACAACCACCGTAGAAGTTGAGTCAACAGTATCAGTCACTACAGAAGTCGCATCTACAGTCTCAGTCTCAGTGCTGGTCTCTGTAGATGTCACCTCGGTTGGGGTTACTGTAGCTGTTACAAAGACAGTCTGGGTTGTTGTCACAGTGTTTGTGCTTGTCGCAGTAGTATTGACAGTTGAAGTCACCGTGTCAGTCTGGAAGGCTGTAGCTGTAGTGTTGACAGTTGAGGTCACGGTATCAGTCTCAAATGCGGTGGCTGTAGTGTTCACAGTTGAAGTCACAGTATCAGTCTGGAAGGCAGTAGCTGTAGTGTTGACAGTTGAAGTGACAAAGTCTGTTGCGGTGGTGTTGACTGTTGCAGTGGTGAGAACCGTATCAGTTTCGAAAGCAGTGGCTGTAGTGTTGACAGTTGAAGTGACAAAGTCTGTTGCAGTAGTATTCGCTGTTGCAGTCGTGAAAACTGTATCAGTCTCGAATGAAGTTGCAGTGGTGTTGACTGTTGCAGTAGTGAAAGCTGTATCAGTCTCGAAAGCAGTGGCTGTAGTGTTGACGGTAGAAGTGACGAAATCCGTGGCCGTGGTGTTTACAGTTGCAGTGGTATCAACAGTTGAAGTAACGAAAGCCGTGTTGGTCTCAACTGTTGTAGACGTGGCATTGACAGTTGAGGTAGCGTTCACCGTAGCAGTGGTGAGAACCGTATCAGTCTCGAAGGCTGTCTCTGTAGCATTGACAGTGGAAGTCTGAGTGACCGTGGTTGAGTTTGTGACGAAGACAATAGTTGTGGCAGTAGCCGCTTCGGTGGTGAAGTCAGTCTCTGTGGACGTGAATAGCACCGTGGAGTTGACTGTAGCAGTCTCGGTGCTGGTCTCGACATCAACCTCGGTGGTCGTGAACACAGCTGTGTTGTTGACAGTGTTAGTCTCCGTGCTGGTGACCTCCGCTGTCTCTGTAATGGTGAAGACAGCAGTAGAGTTGACAGTAGCAGTTGTGGAGGCAACGTCCACATCAGTCTCTGTAGACGTGAAGACGACCGTTGAGTTGACAGTAGTAAACTCAGTCTCTGTGGCGTTGACAGTTGCGGTACTAGTCGTAGCAATAACATCCACCTCTGTAGAGGTCACCACGGCCGTTGAGTTAACGGTATTGGTCTCAAACACAGTGTCTGTAACGGTGTCGGTCGCCGCATCAGTGATACTCAACGTCGCGGTAGTAGTCACATCGAGGGTTGCGGTTGCGGTGCTTGCTAAAGTGTTCTGTAAGTAGATGCTCTGTAACTTTCACGACTCTTTTGCTACTTACCCGGTGGGCAGGGGACTGCGAGGGCAGACTCGACTGCCAGAAGGCCAAAGCCCACCAGATTATTGAAACGCATTGCTTGGGGAGAGCTGTGTCGTGTAACAGAGGTTCAAAGGAGGTTGATAGAGAAGCAAGGACCTCACAGGATTCATGAGACTTTATAGAAACATGATCACTTGATCCTGCGAATAGGACGCCTTGTCCGATTGTGTTGTGAGTTGAGGGCCATGGCGTCTACTTCCCCTCAATAATCGGACCATTTAGAGAGTTATTGGCCTCTCATTTTGAGCCTCAAATCTTTCCGGCCAATTCTTGGCTCTCGATTTGTGTTTGTTGTTGAAAAGATGTTTACGGCGTTCACATATTGAGTTGTTTTTGGCCGAGAATATGTTCGATACGGGAAAGAGGCTGATAATACGATTATTTGAATAATGACAATCGATTGCACCTTGTGTTGAGGCTGAACCTTGAGGAACACTCTATGCGAAGATGTTGAACATCTGAGGTTCCCGAGCATATGATATGTTTGGATGAGATTGGAGACTACGATAATGATATTTTGATACAGGCATGCAGTTTCCCAACCTGGAATATTTTTAGAGCCTCTAGACTTTAGAGTGTTCCTTTCTATGTTGTTTGAGTTCTTTGTGATCATTGAGTTGAAGGTTGAGGGAAGGTTGAGGTTAACCGGATTAAAGTGGGACGCCTTCCGTCGTTCGCAAACTGAGTTCTCCGTCCGTTAGGCCCCACCCCGCTCCGGGTCCCGGGTCCTACCTGAATGGTGCTTCTTAACCTAAGGTAGGTACTTAGGTACCTTACCTAAACAGTCTTGTACAAGCACAATTACAGGTACTTAAGGTATTTCATTGGGAAATTAAGTTCATAATGCACCTTGTAATTGGGTGTGCTCTCGTATAAAAGTCACCTCTCATGCTTTTATGTTGGCGTTAAACATTCAACGCCGAAAGTCAACAGCTGCGTGGTAGATTTCAACACACTTATGGCCACATGCCGTTCTGTTGAGACAAGATCAAGCTATAAAAAGGCCAATCAAGGGGCGGATAACGTCTATAGAGTTCGTGGCTTCCAGATATACACGAAGCAGTTTAATGTCAAGACTATAGAGTACCTTAGGTATTAACCTATATCCATCACGTTTTGAAGCATCATTGGCGGTGAGGATAGAATTTATCCGCATTATCTGTTTAATAGTATAATAGTAGGAGAATTCTCGATTGGGACAAGATTGGATAATGCTATCAACTTAATCAAAGACGGAAAGATAGTGTTTCGTCATTCGGACTTGCGGATGCTGACTAAATGAATTAGCCTGCCCCTCCCCCGCGTTTTAGGACATTTAATGAAGCTGTCACCTCAAGTTGAAGCTATCAAGCTACACTCAACATAACATAACACGGTCAAGAACTCACAATCCTTGTATCAACGCCCAAATCTTCTCTCCACTGGCTTTGAATACGCCCGTAACCAATATTCATTATTATATCATTAACTTTTCTGTTGTTAGTGGATAACATACCCGTTGTCTATCGTATCGTCACCTCTATCTTATCCAACCTGAGCTCAGAGAGCCAGAGTCTATGATGACGACTCACGATAGCTTCATCGATGTTCTACCAAATGAAGTATATTTTCCCCGGAAACCATGAGGCATTTGAGAATTGACTTTCCTTCAGACTCTCACCTCAATCTTAACCCCCTTCTCAACTCAAGATTTACTCTCTTTCGCCCCGATTAACCGCCGCATCTGCTCTCTTGTCACTCGTCTCCTTCACCAACGCCTGCTTCAAGCTGCGCCCCTTCCGGACAATAAGCTTATTTTAGAGTGCTACCACCCAAGTGATCAGCTTTACACACCTTATTTGGCATGTCGCTATCAAGGTATTGTTGGGCAGGACGGCCAGTCCATCAATGAAGATATGCCCGAGCTGTCTGACCTGAGAGCGTTGTATGCCTCTTATAAGCCCGTCTTCGCTCCCGAGAACCGAAGTATCAAAAGGAGCCGGAGACGTCCCACGGAGGCGCAGCCCTCTGATGACGTTGAAGATGATACCGCCACCCAAGATGTGAACCTTGATGATGGGGAAATGTTCTCTCAGCTTTGTGCCGTTACGAACCTTGTCAAGGAGGGCCCAAGGAGCGGACTGTTCATAAGCCATGTTAACATTGTCGATGGGGTCATCCGCGTCTTCCGAAAGTGGCTCGCCAAGATGGCCAGTAGACAGGATAAATTCCAGTCCGACTCTGAGAATATCATCTGGATTGATACGCACAATACCGTTGGAATACGATTCAGTGTTGCACCGGCAGCATCTGAAACGATGCCACTGATTTCAGGTCCAGATGATGATCCACCAGTTCACTACAAGCTTGTATACGAAGGTATGATTCTAGTTCATGATTGCGTGACATGTGCTGATTAGTGATAGAATTGCTCATAAGAACGAGTAGTCTCCTCCTGGCCGTGGAGCAATCTGCGGTGCAGGAAATTGGAAACTCTGGAAAGACTCTTGTGATTCACGGCGCAGCCATGTAACCGAGTCGAGTGTATTGAGACACTTGTAAATGACTGTTTCCCTTTGAGAGTTCAAAGATATGATTTCAGTTCACGTTTCGTGCCACTGACATGTCACTTATTGATGCTCAGTTATTGTCAAGTCTAGAATTCTAGTCTACCTAGATTGCGATACACACATCGCCACTCATCACAAGCCATAGATCTTATCATCGTACATATAGACCACACATAAGAAAAGGGTCCCTTCTAAAAATTTCCCCTTCAAAGACTCGTCGATCTCTTGCCCGGCGCCTCTCCCATTCTTCGCAGCTCAACGTCACTACCGGAGTCTGTGTCGTCCAGGAAACTCTCGTCGCTTCTTCCAACATGCTCATCATGCTCAACCCGTGTCTCGATCATCTCTCTATCCAGGGCCTGAGGGTGGCGTAGGTTTCTGTACCACTCTCGAAGAGGTTTCCCACTCGTCACAAAGAAGATAACCGCGTTCCAGAGCCCTTGGAGGGGAAGGACGGCGGCCGTGGCGACGTGGTACTCGTAGGGCGAGGTACCGACGAGCCAGCTGTGGATGCGGTTCAGACTGCTCGGGATCCAAGTCACCAGCACACTAAGGGCGAAAAGGAAACTCGTGCGTAAGTACGCCCGCTTGATGGGATCGTCGATGACGAATTTGTTGATTGTTCGGTTTGTTGCTGATGCTATGCGACGGAGAGGGGATATTCTAGTTCGCTCTCGCTCTCTGCTGCCAATACCAGGAGATATAGAGGTCGAGAAGTAGTGACTGTGGGATCCCTGCACAACTTGTGGGTTCTCGTCAAAGGAGACCTGAGGTGACGATGGACCAGCAGTGTAAGCGGGCTTAGGTTCACTGGGGAGTTGGTTCGCTGAGGGTGTCGAGTGAACGACCTGGACTTCGGTGACGATAGTGCCGTAGAAGCAGTCTTGAGGGACCGACAGGAACTCGACTTGGCGTTGCTGTTAAATGTTAGCTGGATAGTCTATGTTATGTTTGTGTCAGGCAGACTTACAGCTTGGGGCTGGGGTGGCTCAACGGGGGCTGGCTCTCTGCTCCTTGAGGCAGTCAAACTCCTGAGTTGGTTCCGAGTATGGAAGACATGATATCCAACCATGAAGTAGAAGATGATCGAACCAGCGATACAGACCCAGACGAGCATATAGTAGGTATATATACGGATGCCTTCCCAGTCCTGGTTAACCCAGCACCAGATCTGTCATCGAGTCAACAAACAATGCCCCCTTTGTTCTGATACCGAGGGCAAACTTACAGTGGCCTCACCAAACACAAGGCCGCGGTTGGGGGTTCTAACCACAAGCAACGCCATGGCAATAGCAAAAGGTCCACCGTAACAAATGAGACAATATATCCACCACCATCTTCGGAATGAGTCGGGTTTGGCGCGGAAGAAGAAGACGAGGAAGACGTTGAATGCCATGGCCAGAGACCACCAAGGATCAGACTGCATGAACCTATACGAGGTCAGTGATAACAGAATGAGAATGAGATTATGACAGGCAACTCACATATGAAACATGAAACTCTGTGCCTGACAAAGAGGTGAAGCGACGCCTAGTTCCAACCCATCCAAGGCGATGATACTCGCAACACTGGCACCAACATTCGCGACGCTCGCAAACACGATAAAGGTGTTTTGAACATTTCGAACTTTGGGCACAAGCGCATACGCGACGAAGATACAGAGGACAGCGACCAAGCTGACAGAGCCTCCTATTCGCTCAAACAGCACCAGCGTCGTCCTCTGAGTCGGCTCGAGTTCAACGGGCATGCCTCTCTTCGTGAAGAACTGGTGACTCATTTTTTATAGGTGGTGTTTTCTCGTTTCCCGAGTCCCCGAGTAAGGGAGTGGGGGAGCGAGTGCAAGAAGCAAAAGGAATGATTGGTATGAAGCAAATAAAGGCGAAAGATTGAGAATAAAGAGAGTGGAAGAGAAGAGAGGGAGAGGGAGAGGGAGAAGGAGAAGAGGAGGAGTGAGGTGAAGTGAGGTGATGTGAAGGAGTGTCAAGTGATGTCCTTTTTTGCGTAACTTGTTGTTCAAATGTACAAGACGAGAAGAGAAATGAGTGATACCACAAGAGAGTGTGAGAGGGAAAAGAGAAGAGAAGAGGGATAACAATGAATGGTTTGAGAGAGTCGTCCAAAGAGGGCCAAGGTCGAAGCGTCGTGTTACATTAACGCGATGCAAGCACCCGCTTCTGCCGTTGCCGTTAGACGAGGGATCTTTTGCCTCTTTATGTTTTTGGACTGTGAAAGGATGGTTTTCATTTCTCGACAAGCGAACACTCGGCAGAGAGAGAGAGAGATGCAGACTACAATAGCCAGCCTGCTGGTTAGAGCGTATTAGTTTGACCAAACATGTCATATACACATTCTCTCCCTTGGCTCTGCGACTTGCCTTTTTCTCATCTGCCAATCCTTTCGAGTTGTCGTCCTCCAGGAGAGGGAATATCAGATATTGAGTAAATGTGTGTTGTGTCGTCTCTTTTGAAATCTCACCAACGCTTAAATTATAATGTTAGCTAAAGTAGGCTTTGCAGTGTCAGTGACACTGACACTGACACTGATGGCCAAAGCACCCTCTCTATCTCTCCTCCCTCTAGAAGACACACCACAACCCAAGATACCCTGCCTCTTGAGAACCAAGACGTCACCAGCTGTTAATCACTGTCAGTCACTGCCACGCTCATATCGACCAACACCAACTTTATACTAATCCACCAACACCCATTTGCCCCAGATTCTCATCCCCAGATTTGTCCCATCTCCCGTTTATAGTCTCAGGCTTCAACCAAAACGGTCAGCCCTTACCAAAAGCGGTGATTTGATAGGGCTAATACTCGACTCCTTCTATGCAGTGTTGGTCCTCTCTATGATCCAAACACACAAACAAAGCCGCCCCCCTGAACGAGTCTCGACGTTGCATCTTCCACCCCGCGATCTGATGCTTGGCCTTGGCATCGCCTGTGCGTTTCGTTAGTCTCGATCTCCAAATATGGAGGCAGATGAGATGGCATTGTCCCAACTCTCAGCCTCCCCGGACTCGGAGAGACCTAGCTTCTCCTAACTAAATCGAAATGAAGAGTCCCAGCTGAGCTAACATTGATTTGATTTTTAACCGAGCTTCAGTCCCATTCAATTGCGGTGAGAGAGGGAAAAGAGAAACATGGGCTTCAATTTCAAGGCTATAGCTGTAAGCTCCCGTGGGCTGAATCAGAGTGTGACATCACCAGCACCTTTCTCGGCGCAGACTCGAGCTCGATCAGCCCTTTACTGTACCCGCTGACGAGGCTTGGATCTCTGTCGTTTGGAGCTGGGCTAATTATGAAACGTGGCGGGTGGCTGCTGCGACAAACAATAGCCTTGATCCAATTACTCTGCTCATCCAATGCATGTCTAGGCAATATCTATGTCTGCATCGCATAGGCTATTCTATTTCAGGTACGGGTCCGGCTTGGTATAGGTCAGCAGATCGATCTGCATATTTGCCCTGTTTGTTTGTGTGCTTGCTTGCTTGCTTCTTTTCTCTGGCGTCTGGCTGGCTGAATCTCAAATCAGGCTCTGGAATGCTATGCTCACCTACTTTTCTAGAACATACAAAACTCATTCAATTGGCTATCTCAAAGACAAACCCACAGCACAGTTTCTCACCTGCAGCTCTCGCGTGAGAGAATTATGCACACAGCCGTCACAAAATTGCAGAGAAAAGAGACAAGTGAGCAAGTTAAGTTAATGGATCGATTGAGCTCAGCGCCACTTTACAATCTAGCTAACAAAAGAGCTCAAAAACTATAAACCCTGTATAATACCATCCACTACTAACAATCCTCCTGTTTCTGACGCATCGTAAAAATCATTACAGTGTGTAGAGGAAATCGGGTCGCTTATCTCCCATCTCATGGATCTCCGCCTCAGACTTGCCCTCCACAAGGTGATCCCGCTCACCAGCCAACCGCGCCTTGTTCTCACGCGAGAGCAAAACATACATCAACAGACTTCCACAAAAGATACCAGCAAACATGTAGGCAAGAACGGTTCCGTGTCCTGGGTAGAATCGTGGACCGTTGATGAAGACGTTGCTGCTCACAACACCGTTGAGGTTGCCCCATCCTATGACAAACCCAAGAGTGATGCCTCGCTTGTAAACACCCTCAACATTGTTGGCGACCCAACTGATGGTGATTGGAATGACAGGGTAGATACCCAGGGCACCCAGGAAGCAACCAGTGTACTGAATAGCAGGGTTGGTAGAGGCGATAAGCATGATGAAGCCAGCCATACCGACAGGGGCAGCACACAGGTTGAAGATGCCTCGCTTGTTGAGTCTGTCGGAGTACATACCAACGTAAATAGTAACAACTGCGGCCAAAGCGTAGGGTGGTACGCTGAGAAGCTGGTTCTTGACAACGGCCTTCTTATCGGTGAAGGCCATGTTCTGGATGATGGTAGGCAGGAAAACGCTGAAAGAGTACAGGGGCATCAGGGGTCCCATGTAGATGAGCATCCCGCAGTAGGTCTTCCAGTCGGTAATGGACTGCCAGAAGTACTTCATCTTGAATTGTTCGTCCTGGGCAGAAGATTGCTTGTCGGCGGTGAGTCGATAGATGACACGAGCTCGTTCCTCTTCGGTGATAAACTTGGCATCGGTAGGGAAATCGTGGACCATCCAGAACGAGATGATGCCAACAATCATGGTCATGAGACCTTCAAGGATGAAAATCCATGCCCAGCCGGCAATACCGGCGACGCCATCCATCTTCTGGATAGCAGCAGCCAAGAGACCACCGAAAGAACCGGCGAGAGCTGCAGCTGAGAAGAACCACGCAGCACGAGCACCGAATTCGGATCTCTTATACCAACAGGAAAGGTAGTAGTTAATTCCGGGGAAGAGGCCGGCCTCTGTGACACCAAGGAACCATCGAGCAGCCATGAGGCCGTCCCAGGTCTTGACGAAGCCCATTCCCAGCATTGAGGCACCCCAGAGGACCCTGAATACGAATTAGTTGTGTGCTAGTGGTTTACTGAGAGTTTGAACTCACATGATTGCAGGAATGAAGATGGATGGCTTGGACCATTTGAGAAGGACATTGGCAAGAGGCTCAAAGACAGCGTATGAGATGTAGAAAATGGTCAAAGTCAGGTTAAAATGGTGACTGTCCATATGTATGTCATCCATTAAACCAGCTATCTTTGCATTTCCGATATTGGTTCGGTCGAGGAAGCAGATGAGGTAAAGAAGGCAGAGCTGGATCGTGGTTAGTAGGTTACATGTTATATGAGGCAGAGTTGTCATACCCAAGGAACGAGTTTCATATCAATCTTTCGAAGCAATTTCTTCTCCTGAAACCTTGTTAGTGTAGGTCATCAAACATTTGTTTCAATGCCACTTACAGCTTCCCTCGCCTCTTCTTCAGTAAATCCAGCATAAGGGTCATTAACACCAGCAAGATCAACCTCCGAGGTAGAGGCCTTCTCCTCCAAATTTTCCTTTCGATCGTAGTCGTTCATGATGAGGAAATCCAAAATACAATCGAAGAATCTGATAGGCAAGGGTCCTAGGCAAGGTAATCTATCGTAGGATCACACGAGAAGGTGATGGGTAGAAGTAGGGCCGGCTTCTAAAAAAACGTGGTGGGAAGGAACTGATAGAGGACAACGGATGCAGATAAGCAACCAGCCGAGACAGAAGGGGAGGAAGGAACCTAAGAATGGGAGGCTCAAAAGAGGAGGAAGGTGGTATCTGAGCAACAGAGCCTCGTCAATGTGAGAGACAAGACAGAAGGAGCTGTAGGGCCAAATCAAGTCAAGTATGGAAGGCAATGCCCGAACCCCAGACGCGGGAGTGACGGTGCAGGTGCAACAAGGGGGAAGGAAGGAAACCCTCTTATTTGCGTAGTATCAACGAGGCGAGAAACGGGAGAAACGAAACAAGCAAAAGAAGAAGCAAGTTTCCAATTCTAATCCTGTTTCTTTTCTTGGTGATAGTTGTAGATGCTTGGCTGTTCTGGTAGGATATCTCTTTCGAAAAACCTGGGGAAAGTGGCCTTTTTAATAGTCAATTCTTCTAACCTCCCCCAGGCTTGAGTCTAGGTATATCCTAGGAAAGCCTCACTTCTCTAACTCGGCGTGTGGAGAAGTTGGGCGCCCACGTTTCTCGTCTTGAGCCAACTATGGAGGGATGGATGATAGTCTCGTTAGTGCGGAGAGGAAGGAATTGGAGTAGTATGCAACCATAACATCAACCCTTGGATTCCCTTGTCTCCTCCGTTTGCCCGTCCGTTTACTGCAGCCGACTACCTATACTAACCGGCGAACCACATGTCAGAATCTGTTCCTTCTCGATGTATCTCTCCTCCACATTTACAGGGTATTGAAAATCTCTTATGTCTCAGAGGGGGAGGGGGTGTAAAGAAATACTCGCCGCATGAGAATCTTGGGAATCTCGCTTTTCTTTTCCCTCTTGCGGGGGGCTTGGGGTCACCTTTACAGGGAATACAATCCTTGCACTTGCACGCCTTCATCAACTTACATCCATTGTCCTTGACTTGATATGACTTGACTTGAATTAATTGAAAATCAGTATGGAGCCCGGCAGATGGGCCATGTAACGCCAAACGTGACGCTGATTTTTGTCTTTTTCTTTCCTTGTGTTTCCGAGGGGCTGCCACGCGAGATGGCGCTCTGAGCGTGTTGGGCCATGTAACTCATGTACGAGGTGTGAGCCGTGATGAAGGGAAAGGTGAGAGGTGAGAGGTGAGAGAGGGATAGAGAGAGTCGGGTCAGACTAGCGAATATGACCACTAATTGATTTACAAGGTAGTAGATCATCAGGTTTTTTGGTGTAGGTAGTTTCGTTAGTGTCAATCACTAAGAATCTCCAATGCCAAGTTGAAGTTTATTTTCCCCAACTTTCTTATTGATCAGCGCCGTGTCTTCCGAGGACCAACGCACTAACATAGTAAGATAGAAATTGATTGGTGTACATGTAGTACCATTATTTCGAAGCCTGCTGAAATCGAATCGTGCATGGCATCTCATCTCATGTAGTGTAGTGTCATGTAATGTCATGTTACTGTGTCCCCAGATGAAAGACCTTGTGTTCAAAGATGACGGGGGACGGGCCATGTCATGTCATCCCATTCTTGACACAGACGCAAACATGTCCCTAAAGAGATTCGGAATCTAATTATGGGGCTCACTGATGATCGACTAAACTGTTTGTTCACATCCCTATCCGCATCCCTCCCTACATTGCCATTGCCTATTATCTTGCGTCGGATCCGCTGTTTGTCACTATGCATTAGGTCCAACTATCAGAAGCACGTCTTTCAAAACTATCCTTGTATCCCCTCATCAGTCCCAATCCTTCTCTCCTACCGCTACTCTAAACACAGCCAAGACTTTGTATCTCCATTCTCAACGGCACTTTGGGTTTCCCCTCTTCTCACGGACAACCCAATCAGCATACTCTGATATGATCACTCCCCTAGCCAAGATCGTCAGCCAGGAACAAGGAAGAGCTCATGGCTTCATTCTAGGCCTGTATTCTCATACTAACAGCTAACTAACTAGTAAATCGCATTAAACACTTTTGATTAAGGCCAACGAATCAGAGGCTCTCAAATATGTTTCGTGATACAAACCAACCTTCAAAAGGCTATTCGTTCCCTCCTTTAGTCTCCCCTCCCACGGTATAGCACGGTCCAGTCCCGGTGTTTGCTCCGCACGCTACGGTCTTCCCGCCGGTCCCCGCCACGTTTTTTGGGAGTGACATCGCCTGGAACATCAGCCCGCCAAAAACATTTTGGAGATGGTTTAGCGCTAGGGAACCTGCATATGACGCTTCATTTCTGGAACGTGCCCTGAAGCGAGGAAGAGAGTCTGTCCAGTCGTGCTCTTTTGATTCTTCAGCCACGCCGTGGATGCCGTTATTACAGCATGCGAGAGCAGGTAAAGACGGTGAATAGATATTTCAGCTCGGATACGTACATGTTGAAATGAAGATGTGCAAGGCGCAGTATAATAGTTGACTGAATATACATCAGTGGCTGCTTTGTAATGGGACAAGCAGTAGGCTATCTCTCACCGGTCAAACAGTCCAAATATCTATCATATTTCCACTTATTCTAGGCAGCAATGAAATACAATGCATTATCAAGTATCAAGTATCGGATAATAATCAATTGTATTTTGATATGATAACAGCATCTCATCGTCTACAACGCCCTCAGCATTACCCCATCTTCCCCGCAATCTTCAACTTAGACTACCCGTTCCCCCACTCAAGCCATCCATACCAGAACTTCAACCCATCTCCAGCTTCTCCGCAGATCCCCTTCGAACTCAAGCTCAAACCCTCAAGATACAATACAAACCGCGTCATTTTCGTCTGTTCCCCTCCGCCTCGTCTTTCAAATTCTCAATTCCTACTGGTTCTTCAATCTCTTCCCCTCAGGGATCTTTGGAGTGGTCTGATGAAAGGGAACCGGCGGCGCGGAGGCCAAAGCCCGTTCAACGCCGTAGCGCCCGGCTTAGTCCCCGGTAGTTGAACATTCCGGATACCTTCTCCAGGCAAAGTGAGTTGATGAAGCCATCGCGGCGGCCGCGGGAGTCAGCCACGCGGAGATCAAGCGCCGTTTTCTCACCTCCACACGGCTCCGGATCTCCCCGTTGATGATGTTTCCCCAGAATCACTTCATGACAGACCAGATATTCCCCAGGATCTGAGCATCTCAGTATGAACTCGGGACGGTGATGCCTCGGCATTGTGAATCTCACTTCCCCACGATTCTTGACAATGTATTCCTTGCTGTTCGAGATCCTGGGAGTGATGCCACAACGTAGTGAACTAGGCCGTTCAAGGCCATTTGAGGCACTTGACTCAGGATACTATGATTAGGTATCGCGGATGAGCAAATCTAGACGACACCATCCAACTTACAAGGTGCCAGGTGAAAGGTGAGGAAGTTGTCCGAAACTCCGGTACCTTATCCTAGGAAACAGCCCATTATTTCGATACACTATTGACTGAATGTAACCACAATCCTTCCAGTCAGATTTTTCTTACCGACTCCTTGGCATTGGATTTCTCGACATCAGTCCTCGGCAAGCGTTTGTTCTCGTTCTGTATTTCCAGCCAGCAATTTCGAAGAGTCTGTGCTCCTGAATCTTGAATGCCTCTCCTTTCTATCCATGTTACAGTTAATACAATACTTTAATTAGGCCACTCCCTGTGCTTCCAATCAGCTCTTTCAAATCGATTTCAACAAGTTAAGCTTAAATAAGCGCTCCTATCACACTCGTAAATCCTGACCGAAAGGCAGCCTGCAGGCCACGATGTACTCCAAGACTAATTCCCAGTAACGGCTGATTGTATTCGATAAACGCAGCTGAGTTCTCATTTTCAATTCTTGCGAGGATCGTATTTCTAATTTCATATTACTAGTTCTCTACTTGGCGAAAACGCTGAGTTACACCACACTAATACCGTACAACACCACTATCCATGCAGCCAACCTTGCATCATCTACAGCCCGTCCAGTAACAACATTAGAGTGTGGTCATTGCATGGTCAATCTCCAGGCACAGCACCAAGGTACCCAGATCTACGGCGCGGGTAGCCGCAAGATACGAGATTCTGTTCTCGTATATCACTGCATCCATTGAAAACCAAGAACTTGGTACTATTCTCGTGCAACACTTCCACGTGGGTTATCGAAAAACATTCCGAGCTGCGATACTTTCACGGCATCATTCCTTTTGTCTGGCCAATCGCTGATGGTTTATTCTCTTCTGCTTCGCTGACTTTGTTTGATACGATAAAATATTGTCTACGCGGCTTTCTTTTCTCCGTGACTATCTTCCAAGGCCATCTACGCGGATGAAGAAAGTCCAAGCTCCTTGTAGAAAGCTTCCGAACTAGGCTCCCGGCCCAAGAACTCCCTCAAGAATTCCAACTCTGGAATACTTCCACCTCTCTCAAGAACGGTATGGCGATATCGGCGACCCTCCTTGCCGTCCATTGGGTTCTTGGCGAAGAACGAGTGGAACATGTCGAGCGAGAACACCTCTGAGTAGAGGTAGCCGTAGTAACCAGCATCGTACCCGCCGATGAAGTGGCCAATGCCGGCATGCCTGTTACCCCATTCACTACATTCAAGTTAGTTTAACAGTAAAAGTTCATCTCCAGTAGGTACTTACAGTCCTTCGCCCAGATCCTCAGGGCCCTTGGTGCCAGATATCTCATGCCTAAGGGTGTTCCAAACTCGGCCGGCATTGAGCTTTTTGACAGCCTCATGAGACTCGGGCGTGTGCACAGTCATGTCAAAGAGTCCAATGACGAGCTGTCCCAGTGCACCTATAGCGGAGTTGAGGCGCTTGGTAGAGACAAGCTTCTCGATAAGCTCGTCGGGAATTTGCTCCTGAGTCTCCCAATGCTTGGAAAGCGACTTAAGAACGCTAGGTGTCCAGCACCAGTTCTCCAGCATTTGAGATGGGGCTTCAACAAAGTCAAGCACCGTAGAAGTTCCGTGGAAGTAGCTGTAGCGGGTACGGCCAGCTAAGTCGTGAATGCCATGGCCCAGCTCGTGGAACAGGGTCACAACCTCGTGATGCTTGAGCAGAGAAGGTTTCTTTGGTGAAGGCTTGCTGAAGTTGCAAACAAGAGCAGTGACGGGGTAGTGCTTCTTGCCATCCTCGGTGACATAGCCAGGCTCAAGGTTGAAGTTGGCGTTGTGGCCATACTTGTTGTCTCGAGGGTGAAGATCCAGGTACAGATAACCATTGAAGCTTGAGCCCGAGGCCTCATCGTCCCACACGCTGTAGATCAGAACATCCTCATGCCACACAATGTCTTCCGCCTTGCCAGTGGGGCTGAGCCTCGCTCGCTCCTCAGGCTTGAGCTCGACAAACACGAAGCCGAAAATCTCCTCGAAAATCTTGAGCATACCGGCGAATGTCGACTCAACAGGGAAGTACTGCGAGATTGCGGCTTCGTCAACACTATACTCCTTCTCCTTTTGTATTCTGGAGTAAAACGATGTGTCCCACATGTAGAAGCTGTCGTCAAATGAAAGGCCACGCTCCTCGTAGTCCTTCTTCTTGTACTCTTTCAGTGCGTTGATCTCCTTCGCACCACCTTCGGCCAGTCTGTTTCGAAGATCGTCTAGGAAAGTGCGAACAGCAGCAGGAGTCTTGGCCATCTTTTCTTCGATGCGCAGAGCGGCATGGTTGTCGTAACCGAGAAGGCGAGCGGCCTCATCTCGGAGGGTGATGATCTCTTGGAAGATAGGAACATTGACATTCGCCTGAAGGTTCAATTAGCAGAGATTTTGGAGTTTTGTTGGTTGTCTCACCTTGTTGGATTCCGCAATGGTGTACTTGCGGCGAGTATCGGCATCGATAGCATACTTGATAAGAGGGAAGTAATGGTTATACTTAAAGGACAGCTTGACCTTGCCCTCATTTTCACCAGTGCCCTTCTCCAGTGAATCAATGTCAATGTCGTCAGAAGGAACTCCCTTGAGTTCCTCGGGGGTAAACCAGATGGCACCCTTCTCTTCGTTGAGGTTTTTCTGAGCCTTTATCTCAAGCTCGCTCAGACGCTTCTGGATCTCTTTGAAGCGGTCTCGCTTAGGACCAGCGGGCAGTCGAAGACCGTTGCGAATGTACTTCTGTCGCTCTTTCTCAAGGACGTGCGCCTGCTCCTTGGTGAGATCCTGAGATGCTCGGTTGGCGTAGGCAGCATCGACGGCGTTGAAGACATCCTCCCGCATGTTACACTCTATGCCGAAGTCATTGAAGGCACTCTCGGCTTCAGTAGAGGCATCGCGAAGCTCCTTGTTGGTGGAAACATGGTGGTAGAAGGTCAGAATGCGTCTCTTGGTGGCAGCCAAGTTTTCGTCAATGAGGATGGGCTCAAGCACATTGGCAAAAGAGGCCTTGTCGGCAGTAACATTGGCAGTTACAGAGTCCAACACATTCTTGGTAGCATCGCAAAGCTTCTTGGTATCGGCAGCGATCGATTCGGGGGTGGCGGTGAACAGAGGCGGTGCCTGAGGAGGGTTACGATACTTGTCGGGAGCCATTGTGCTAGTAACAAGCTGTCTTCGTGATAGAATAGTTCGTGGGGCTTGGAATCTGAAGTGATCCACTAAAGAGCCGAGACGAGAGAAGGCTCGTGAGGAAGCCAGAGTGACGGCGACGAGAAGGATGAAGAGAGAGAGTAGGAGGAGGAGGGGTCTGCGGGAAGCACGCTTATCCAGCTTGGATACAAATATGATGGACGGGCTCGGGATGTTTCTTTGGGATGTTAGCCGATTGGCTTGATGATGGATGATTGAGGCAACCTACCTACAGTTGAAAGAGGGGCTTATGCTCTGAGACTAAGTCGATTGATCCGTTTCTTGGCGTCAAAAGCGTTGAAAAGGCGTTACTGAAGATGCAACAAGATGGGGCGATACCTTAAGTGAAGGTGCAGCTAAAGGTAGAGCTCCTTCGTGGACCCGCTTATGGGTGGAAAACGCGGGGCAATCGGACTGCGGTGTCATGATCAGGGCGGCTAATGAGTTATCATGTGCTATGATTATGGCATAATTTAGGCTTGAGGCCATAATTGTCTAATCGATAGTGAAACTGTTTATGTAACAGAAGCGAGAGTTAGTTGGGGTTGTTTATACTTGTCGTCATGAGCTCAAGTCATGCATGATCTTCACCAAAAGACACCGTCAAAGCCAAGGCACATAGAGCTTCATTTCTAGACTCCCTGTTCCCCTAAGTAGGTATCTACGAAAATCCAACTTGCTAGTGCGTCGCAAATGCGCAGCAATAATTCATCATTTCAGCGTTCCCATAGCCGATTTCCATCCATATCCATAATCAATCAAATAAGCAAACGCCGGTCCGTCAACGCATATGCATAACCTAACCCGCCCATATCTGTACATTGTCTAGTTGGCGAGAATGGTTCGCACAAGGTCTGTTTATATCCCATTAGCTGCTTGTTTCATTGGATATCGTGTACTGCAGAACTTACCAGTGTAGTTGACCTGGCCTGAGCTGGTGTCAACGGCCTTGAGGAGCTCATCGACCTCCTCATCAGTCATCTTCTCGCCCAGGTTTGTCAGAATGTACTTGAGCTGGCCGACGCCGATGAAACCCGTCATATCCTTATCAAACACTTGGAAACCGCGGCAGTATTCCTCAGGCTCGCCAGGGTCGCGGAAACCGCCGGGGCGGTTCAAAACACGCTGGAATGTCTCAAAATCGACTGTATCGCCAGCGTCAGTTATGCGCTTTTAAATCGCATCGCAGGGAGTAAACTCACATTCACCACCGACATTCTTCTCGAGGTCCTGGATCTCAGCGAGGGTAGGGTTCTGGCCGCAGGCGCGCAGCAGATCACCAAGGCTATCAACAGTGACACGGCCATTTCCGCGCTTGTCGAACAGAGCGAAAGCCTCCTTGTAGTTGGTAGAAGCCTGAGAATCGAACTTGTTAGAAGACATGATTGCTTGTTTGATTGACTTCGAGGCTCGAGTGTATGTGGGAAATGCGTTCTGAAGAATGCGATTGAAAGTGTTGCTGCTCGGTAGTTGTAGAAGTATGCGAGATGCAGGTAAAAAAACCCAGGCTTGTGCCGGGCGAGCTGAAGCAAAACCAACTTCCAACTTATTCGGGGGACCAGACCAAACTGTCGAATCAGAGGGCGGGGTGCATTGTTTACGTGGGCGAAGAAAGGGGTGTCCGGGGCAACTGAGCTCACTCACCATTTTTGGTTTGTTTTATTAGAGGGGTCAACGTTGACGTTAGTGGGTGTCGGTGTGTGTGGCTCGTTGGTTTGGTGACACAACAAACAGTGCTACAACGGTCGAGAGATGTCTTTGAGATGGTATTAGAGAGCAGAAAATGGTGTTGAGAGGTTGAGTGATGAAGAAAGAGGAAAAGAGGGCCAAGATTGCATCTCGTTTGCATTTCCTCTCCACGCTCTGGCCTCCCTGGGCTCTTTTCCCATACACTGACGGGGCAACGGGGTCATCCTATGGGCCAAAGTCAGCCAGGCCTGTAGGTACGGAAAAGGTCTGACCATCCCTATACTAGCCCAGCCACCAAAGCTGTCTACTTAATTATGTCCTTTGTCTGCTAATGCCGTTTGGCGGTGAAACTATTGAAACCGGAGTAAATAATGCAAGGCCCCTTTTGGATGAATCAAAGTTATGTCAAACATCGGCCCAAGAGGTCTCTCGACATAAAAATCAACTGCCGAAGTAGCAGCTCTCACTCATATTTCAATGTCTTGGTAGAAGCTCTTCCTGGTGAGGCTATCGTGGCACTGGACGGAATTCATCCCTCCAAATGCCGCAGAGCCTCACAAGGACCCTTAGTATTAAATAGTCAATTAAGGCTGCCAATACTTGGCTACACTCTACAATGATCCAATAACTTGGTTTCATGTTTCCCTTTATGAGATCTAACGTAGAACAAATCTCCAAATTACTATTGTTTACTCTGTATCATATTCTTGGATCCATTTCCCTATATTCGTCGCTACGAGGCTTCATCTCGTCTTTGTACGCGGACAAACAAACCTCTTTAGTTGACACCCCGGAGCCTTTTATTTTGAAAGACACGTGCCGTCATGTTTTTGAGTGGCCCTTGTGCGCCAATTCACTGAATGAAAACTCTATAGACTATCTGTTCTGGCGACTCTATGTCGGGATAGCCTCGATATTCTGTGTCTATACGGAGGTCTGCTTAACTTATCATACCTTTTCCGTGATGAGTTGAAGCCAACTCCGACAAGATGCCCTAAGCTTTCCAGACCCTGAGATTACTGCTACCTTTCATGTGACATTGAAATTTACAGAACAACGTCATTGTAATCGCTTCATCTCTTTTTGAATCCATCATGGGGGTTTCATTTCATCCCGCGATCCTGGAAATTATCTCTTGGCTGAGTCTTCCCAGCTTTGGCTAGCATCATTCAGGTCCTGGCTAATAATGAAGTTTATCGTAGATCTTGTTCGCTTGCTAACTACCGATCATGATCTGTGCCATGTTGTATTTCATGATTCAAGGTCATCTTTGGTTACCCTGAACACTGAAGTCTCAGTGGCTTGCAACGGACCAAAATAACATTTCTGACACAAAGGTAAATTCAATGAGGTTTTTAGTAGACTATATTAGCTAATCTACACTGACGGCATACTTTCTTTCACGTTGTTGTCTATTCTGTCTTTGAAGTGTTAAATTAATTAGAGCTGGTTTTTATCAGTGCATGATTCCCATCCGTCCATCCACCCAAAAGCATAAGATTTAGTTTGACAACCCACATAACTAATCTCACCCTATAGTTCATAAAACAAGCTCAAAGATTTTCAGTCCAAAGTTTTATCAACATCCCTCTTGGTAGATGGCCGTATCATTCGACTCAGTTGACACCTGCATGTGACGCAGTACACAGCTTTCCAACGGCGGAGTCAATTCAACAATCTCCTAGGAGATGCATTTCCTGTACGAGGGAACTTGCCTGAATGTGGAATTGATCCAGTGACAATGGCGTTTCATATGGAAGGTGCCTCGTGATTCGTCTATAGAATTCGAACACTGCAATGATTTATAATGTCCAGTTTAATGGGCAATCAGTTGTAAGTGTGAGTGTGAGTGAGCTATTGCGTCTTAAGTAGAGCCCCGCAATGACCTTTATCCTCGGCACAAACTCACTTACAGCATCATCAAGCACCTGTTTCTTCAACATTGAGCAACATACATTATCTTGAAAATGGCGACTGAGGCTACTGTTCGCAAATTCTTTGCATCGTCCGCTTATGCTGTGGCTGGTGCCAGCTCCAACCCTGCCAAGTTCGGACACCGCGGTAAGGCTACCTATTCATTGTGTGTGATGGTACCTCGCTAATCAAGGAACTTGTAGTCTTTGCCTGGTATCTCCATCATGACTTACCAGTAACTCCCATCAACCCGGGCTCAGAGACCATCAACGCTTTGAACAAGGACCACCCTACTGTTCCCAGTGTGACCGCTCTTTCAAACCCTACGCAGACATCTCTGTCAGTCATTACTCCACCAGCAGCGACCCTAAAGGTGCTTCAGGAGGCAAAGGAGAAGGGCATTCCGTCGGTGTGGCTGCAGCCTGGCAGTTTTGACGATGCTGTCCTCAAGTTTGCCAACGCTCCTGGGACGTTTGAAGCTGTTGTTGCTGGTGATGGTGGCCGAGGCCATGAGGGATGGTGTATCTTGGTTGATGGTGAGCGAGGACTGAAGGCTGCTGGCAAGCTGTGATAGATCAATGTACAGGGTGTCAAGTCATGATTGACGAGTCAGGTTATTACGATTTACTTGCCAATTTTGCTTCTTCTTATGTGATTGATGGTAATGCTCAGAGTATATGGAGTACGGAGTAGCCATTGGGCCAATTGAATGATAATAATAGGTAGGTATATGTCGACTTAGGGATATCTCGGAATAGACAGTCGTCTAATTAACCCCAACATCATTGAAATATTTTCACCTGATACTCACCGTATAAAGTGCTGTATTTCCCAGGCCTCTATTGGTGACATAGGGCCCTAAAGCCATGGATGTTTAGATCTCTGGGGTTGAGTCGCTGGCAGGGATCCACCAAAGTAAACAAACGCGCCAGGACCCACCCCGACACTTTGCGTTGCTTGACTTGGATAGACTAGATCCTCGCTCGCTACGATCACCTCTAATTCAATTCCTTCCACCAACAACCGTCTTTCACCGTCATTCAGTTCTATTGTGTTGACGCAGCGCGCGCCCTTGTTTTCGAGTTGAACATATCCTCTCATGAGCGCGATTATCTATTCTATTTTCTCTTTTTCTACGTCTTCGACCGCTTGCTAGGTGCTGACTTAGTAGACCAAGCTCTCTCTCCAATTTGTTTGCCCACAATCGAAGCATCGCGTCTTGTTTTAAATACCCTTGACTGACCGCGCTTTCACGCGCAACACTACAACAACCATGTCATTTGACGACGTCACAGACCAATTCATCACATACGAGAGCCGTTTGGCCTCCTTCCACAAGAACTCCAAAAAGCGAGGTTCTACAACGAGCGGAAGGGGCACAAAAGCTCTGAATTGGCCACACAAGAGCATCACACCCGCGAGCGTACGATGACCACGATATTTACACCATAATAATCCGCTGACAATGCTGTAGCTCGCCCGCGCTGGACTTTTCTTCAATCCTACACCAGAGAACCCCGACAATGCCACATGTTTTCTATGCCACAAGGGCCTCGACGGCTGGGAAGCAAATGACGACCCTCTCCTCGAGCACCTGAAGCATGCTCCCGAATGTGGCTGGGCGGTTGTCGCAGCGATTGAAGCCGAGGTCGGAGATTATGCGCAACAAGATCCTGATCAACCATACATGAAGGATGCTCGAAAGGCCACATTTGCTGGAAGGTGGCCCCATGATTCTAAGAAGGGATGGAAGTGCAAAACCAAGCAGCTGGTCGACGCAGGATGGAAGTACACACCGACTGAAGACTCGGACGATATGGCCACGTGCACCTACTGCCAACTGGCCCTCGACGGCTGGGAGCCTGGCGACAAGCCTCTGTGAGTATTGCTCCTTCGTTTCCCATATCGCGTCGACTGACCGGGTATCTACAGAGATGAGCATTATAACCGATCACCTGGCTGCCCATTCTTTATTCTTCTCGAAGAGAAGCAGTCTACTAAGAAGTCTGGCCGAAGCAAAGCTGGACGCGCATCCAAGGCCTCGCGATTGTCTGCGCAATCAGTCGCTACAGTCGCATCGGAGGTGACCTCGATCAACGAGTCTACAGCTGCCATTGAGGACAGCGTCTTGACAACAACTTCGACTATACAGGGCGGAAAGAAGACAAAGGCTCGCAAAGCGACTTCGAAAGGACGAAAGACAAAAGCCAAGAAGGAAGCACCCGTCGAGGACGTTGAGGCATCCATTGAAGAAGAAGAGGCACCAGTGACAAAACCTGCTCGAGGACAGAAGCGAGACAGTGCAGCAGTGGAAGACGCCGGTAGCATGGCCATGTCCCCACCGGGTAAGAAGCGTGCCACGCGGAAAGGTGGCAATGCTTCTGTAAATGAGTCGACATTGCAACAAGACGAGTCGGTTGATGTTACCGAAGTCTCTGTCTCTAAGAAGGGCGGGAAGAAGAAGACGACACGTAAGGCGTCAGCCAAATCTTCTCGCACCGTATCCTCAGGCTCTGCGACTTCGGAAGTGGTGACTTCTGGGTACGAGGCAACTCCTGGAACATTCCCTGACGATGATGAGATTGAGCGCCAACTCGAAGCAGACCTTGAGAGACAGCTTACCGAAGACGAGGAGATAACCGCTGACTCTGATTCGGAAAGACGTCAGAGCAAGAAAGAGAAGGGAGAGAAGGCAGCAAAGGCTGAGAAACATGAGTATTCCCGAGACTATGCCATGCTCAATCCCGAGCCAGTGGAGCCGAATGAAGACGATGTTGATAACGAACTTCGAGCTTTACAGGCTGAGATGGAGGTTGATGAGGAGCCAGCACCTCAGCATGAGCCCCAACCAGAGCCAGAAGTCGAACTTGAGCAGATGCCTGAGCCTGAACATCAGGAATTGCATATCCCCAAGAAGGGTCGAAAGGCTGGAACCAGAAAGGCTTCCAAGCAGAGCAAGTCTAAGAAGGCCAAGGCGGCACCTGAGCCTGTTGAGGAAGATGAAGCTGAGCCCGAGAAAGCACAGCTACAGGAACACGAAATGCCAGAGGAAGAGGCCACACGACCAGAAGCAGAGACCCAGATCGATGAGACAGCCCACGACGATAGTCTTGTTAGCACTGACACTGTTGTCAAGAAGTCTAATAATTCTCGCTTGAGTACAGGCAGCCGAGGGCGTGGACGCCCATCCAAGGCATCCCTTGCCTCGAGGGCTTCCGCCAATGATTTGGAGCTAGTTGAAGCGCCAGAAGAAGCTACTCCAGAGCCTGCTGAGGAGCAACCCACAAAACGACCCCGGGGACGTCCTTCCAAGGCTTCATTGGCATCTCGTCCATCTGCTGGACCTGACGAGAGCCAAGTGAGTGAAGCGGCCCCTAAACGTGGTCGTGGACGTCCTTCGAAGAAGTCACTGGAAGCTCGGAGGTCGATGGAAGCAGCGGCGAGCCAGGAATCCACACAGCCCTTCACACAACCGGTTGAAGAGCGCATGCAAGAGGACGTCGAAGTCTACGCGTCTGAGGAACAAAAGGACGAAAGGCCACCTTCTTCCCGTGTTGTATCGTTTGAATCGGCGCAGGCATCTCCCGCACAACAGCCTATGCCATCATCACCACCCGCAAGCTCGGCTCACCTGGCGAACCCGCCATCTACCCCTGGGAGAATCATTTCTCCCGCGCCATCGGCTCGACAAGCAGCCATCTCACCCTCTCAATCACCCCAATCCTCTGACGCCGAGAACCAACCGCCCTCTTCCAGACTTACCACGAGTTCCAATCCCAAGAGAGTAGCACTCGCACCCGTGAACTCTACGCCAACGCGCTCGTCACCATCCAGGCGCAACGTGATTGCGGGACTCCGCAGCACGGCACCATGGACAGAGTTGGATCTCGACGCTGTTTTCGGAACACCGTGTGTCAACCCAGACAAGGAGAACGGCGTAGAACGATACCTTAAGCAGGGACAGACTTTGACGTCACCCGAGAAGCAGATGACAGTGCAAGAGTGGATCTACTACAATGCTTCAGAGGCCGAGAAGAAGCTGAAGTATGAGTGCGAGTCGATTGTCAACCGATTTGAGAGTGAAGGATCAAAAGCAATGCGCGTGCTTGAGGGACTGGTTGTGGAATGAGACATGACTTTCTAGACAGATGAATGACGGATGGCAGGCAAAAGCTGGATATGATACATACACAGACAGACACAGACACAGACTCTGACTATTGCTCTTTGATGTAACTTAGTTAATGTGCATGACAAACAAGCTCAGGAATGACGGCGTTGGTTGGGATGAACATGATGAACATTTCTCAGATACTGGATTTTTGTTAATGAATGAAAGAAGGAAAAAGACTCTTCATTTCCTATTCGATTGTTTGAATTCAGCCTCTCATGTCGTCACATTTCTAGAGATCGACGCCGTTCTTTCAGGAACCATCCGCAGATCTCTACGTCAAAGCCTCTACGAAATTGACTCTACACTACAGCCGCAACTATGAGCTTCAGCATTCCACACAGAAGCCATGCCGAAGAAACTAGGACATGCTATTTTTCTGAGAGGCTGATCAGCGTAGATAGCCGCCACTAGACGTTCGGTGCCCCTTGCATTCCATGCTAAAAGCCCAGAACCCTTAAGGGTTCAAACTTTGCCTTTTCCGTCCGAGATCGCGGACATGGCGATAGAGCTTTGGGATCATTTGAAGATGGAGGCGTTTGCAAGAATTCAAATTGAGAGGGGATATGGGGTATATAAGAGGTGGCAGAAGTGCTTCTCTGAAACGTCTGAGACAGTTTCTGAATACCTTCACTCACAAGAATTACACTCATATCTCTCTCGGAGCAACACTGGTTGTTAGCCATACCCAAAAACACATTGTCAATATGCTTGGACTCTCTTTTCCTTCCTTCTGGGCCTTCCCCCGTCGCAGGTCGACAGTGGATGCTGAGGTCGCATATCTTGAGAGCCTTGAAGCCGGCAACTTTGACGAGCCTCTTTATGTCAGACGCAAGGAACTTGGACTAAGCGACTGGTAAACAAGGAAGAGAAGAAGAAAAGCAAAAAGCAAAAAGAAAAAACAGTGAGCTGAAGACTCCAGAATATGTCACTATTTACTTACAATCAGCAAGACATGTCTTTTCGGTGCGCCTGGTAGCGGTGCCGGATGTTGCACGATTCGAGACGACTTCACGATTATCATCAATATTTCTTTTGTCAGATTGTACACTATATGATAGGACGGGCGATTGTACTCTATATTTGTACTATATCACATCACATCACATCAAATCACACCAACGCATACAAAACAGCACAGACAATAAGATTGTTAACCCAGCCTGCCAAATCGGCGGCGACAATATGATCAAATTTCAACCTCATGCCATGCATTTCATGTGCTCTCCTTGCTATCAAACCTGGCCGAGTTATGGCCACCATTCTCCTGCCAAAACAATTTCATCTCCTCGCTCATCCCCGTGGTATATATATAAGGAGTGTCTGGTGTCTCAATGCTGATTCTATATGCTTCCCACCATGCGCCAAATGAGTGTCGTGGCAAAGGTCAAATATCCAAAAATGTAAAGTCATCTCTTCCAAAATCTTGCATGTGCATTGAGTATCCATGAGGCGTAAACATAAACGTGAAGTCATAGTCGAATAGACATTAATGTAAGGAGTGTCGTGAAAAAAAATGTCCAAAAAAGTGGTTGTCGTTTTGTCGTTTGAAGATTAAATGAGCACCATCAGCATTGAGAAAAGCGCGATGATTGTGGCAAAGCTAGTTTTCAATCTTGACGCAGCAGCCTCAACCGTTGAAGGTGCGGCAGTTTCGTCTGAGGTAGACGATGAAGTGCGTGTCTCGAGGCGCGATCTGCTCTCTGTGGCGGCTCCAGCAGCACCAGATCCAGTCTCTGTTTCTCTCCCTGATCCTGACTCTGTCTCTGTTGCGGTAGCTCCAGATTCTGTTCCAGTTTCAGTAGCATTTGCGTTGCCAGAGCGTGTAGCTTTGACAGTCGTCTCGGTGGCAGCTCCAGAAGCATCAGTTTCTGAACCTGTCTCGGCAGAATCCGTCTCAATACCCTTGGTCTGGGCTGTTCTCGATCCTGTTTCTGTAAGGGTAGAAACTAAATCAGTCTCAGAGTCACCAAGTGACGATGTGACAGTTCCGACAACACTCTTGGCTGTAATAGACAAAGTGGTAGACTCACCAGCTTCAGAGTTTTCAGACCCATTGGTTGATGTCTCCTCAGCCGCTGTCCCAGTCTCGGTCGCCTCGGCCTTTTCAGTTGTCTCAGCCGGAACCGAACTCTCTTCAGCAGCTTCTCCGGATGTGGTTGGCTGTGATGCACCAGAAGTCGATCCAGCTGCATCTGTGGTCGGCTGGGCCTGCTCAGAAACTCGTGTAGAAGCATCTTCTGCAGAAACAGGTTCTGCGATATCGGTGCTCTCATCCCCAGCACTAGTCGCCTCAGCAGCATCCGAGGTAACAACAGCTTCTGTAGTAGGTTCGGCTTCAGCACTAGTAGACTCGGGCTCAGACTCTTCAGTTGTCACTGGAAGGGCACTGAAACCGCCAGAGGTGGCCTCGACCTGTCCTGTCGTCTCAACATCCGCAGATCCAGTAACTTGGGACTCAGGACCAGATGCAGCTGTGGTGACAGTCGTGGTATCCTTTCCATCACAGTAATCGATGAATTGGTTAAACTCAGGCTCAACATAATCGCGGATGGTGTTCTTGCTCTTGGAGGTGTTATCACTAATACAGTCGCGGCACATGTCGTAGCTACCACGGAATGAAGAACCTGCTCTGCAGAGTCTGTCTGATTTCCCAATTGAGAGTGCGATCTTGTAAGCACCATCACAGTCATCGTAGCAAATGGCTGGAGTGACATCTCGCCTGTCGTACATGTGGAGTCCACGTCGTTGGTTGTTGCTGGGGATGTTGCCATAGGACTCTGCTACCGAAGTAGTGGCATCAGGCCAGTCACTCAAGGTTGTCTGTGAAGCCCAGTTTCCGGTCGAGAATGTCTTCAGCTCTCCACTCACGATCTTCTCATAGACTTGCTTCTCAAAGATATCATAAGAAAGCCCGAAAGCCTCTGGGTTCAGGTTGAAGTAACCAGGAGAACGAGGGTAGAAACCAGTCTTGTTCTTGCGCCATTTCGCCTTCTTGACCTTGGGAGCCTTGATACAGTATTGAGGTTCACAAAGATAGTCCTCATCAGGTGGCTCCGCCCAGAAGTTGCACCATGCTGGCTTCGGCGGGTTGCAGACGTAGCCTGGCTCGCAACCAAATGTGAGATCAGACTTGCGGTCGAGTGGCGCAGATCGACCTGTAGGCTTGGGGCACAAGGTGATGCGTCCAGGAGTAGCCGTGACTGTGGTAGGAGGGAGCTGTACTGTTTGGCCAATGGTCAAGGTAGTAGTGTAGACAGTTGTAGGGCCTGGAACCACTGTGACAACCGTCTCACCGTCCTTAGTCAGAGTCACAGTCTCTGCAGGCAGTCTCTCTGTGACGACCGATTCAATGGTGACAGTAGCCTGCCCTCCAGGGACAGTAACAACGGTACGCTCTCCGGGAACTGTGACGGTCCTTTCCTCGCCAGACACTGTGACAACAGTTTCCTGACCAGGTAGAGTCACAGTCCTTACCACAGTTTTATCTTCGCCAGGCTGGACAATAGTTCTGGGGATCGTCACTGTCTCGTCTTCTCCAGCCTTGGTAATAGTAACCCTGCTTCCTGGAATAGTAACGACGTCGGTAATTGTCAAAGCAGGTTCAGTAACCGTATTTCCAGCCTCGGTGACAGTGCTTCCGGGCTCAGTGACAGTTTCCTCGGGAAGAGTAATAGTTGTACCAGCCTCAGTCACGGTACTGCCAGGCTCTGTTATAGTAACTTCAGGGAGCGTCACAGTAGTGCCTGGCTCGGTGACAGTCGTTCCAGCCTCGATAACTGTTGGTCCTGGTACAGTAACAGTACCCCCGTCTTCGGTGATTGTTACTCCAGGCTCCGTGATTGTGACGGGAGGCATAGTCTCAACGATAGTCTCCCCTGGAAGCGTTTCGACGAAAGTTGGTCCGGGCACAGTTTCTATCACTGTGATCGGCTGTGTCTCAACATATGTTGGTCCAGGTCGAGTCTCAACCACAGTAGTTCCCTCATGAACTGTTTCTGTGATTGTGGATGCAGCTTGAGTCTCGGTTATCGTCACCTTCTCCGTGACTTTTTCCGTCACCTTCTCAGTCTCAGTAACGGTGACCTTTTCGGTGACCTTTTCTGTAATCTTTTCGGTGACAGTGGTGGTGCCGCCAGGAGCGCTTCAAGCATGTTAGCAAAAGCTATTTGAGTAATCAGTAGCAACTTACCAAGATTGAGTTGTCTCAGGGGGCGCAGTCGTGGTGGGAGGCTCAGGAGACTCAGTGGTAGTAGTTGGAGGCTCATACGGCCCAGTCGTTGTAGTGGGAGGTACATACGGCTCGGTCGTAGTAGTTGGAGGCTCAGGAGCTTCAGTCGTTGTAGTAGGAGGTACGTAAGGCTCAGTTGTGGTGGTAGGGGGCAAAGGGGCTTCACTCGTTGTTGTTGGAGGCGCAGGAGGCTCCTCGCTGGTGGTTGAGGGCCCATAGGTTGGAGGCGGAACTACGGTGTAGGAATCTGTGATAACCGGAGGCGGTGGAAGCGGCTCGGTGGTAGTCTCAGGCGGAGGATCTACTGTAGTTGGATCGTTGGCAGGATAGCTGTCTGTGATAACAGGGGGGGGAGGAACCACCACAGTCGTCGTCACGGGTACAGGACAACCGCACTTAGCATCCCAAACCACCATTGTACCTTCCTCTATGTACGGGGTTCCTGTATCGGCCCCGCCAACACTGGTATCGTCTTGCTCAACTGGCGCGGCAGAGGTGACTTGAGGAGCCGGAGCCGCTGTTGTTTCTGCCTCGACCTCGGCTGCAGAAGTCTGAACTTCAGGAGCGCTGGCGAAGTATCCGTCTTGAGCGGGTGCCTGTGTATTGGCAGCAGCAGGTTGGAGGCTTGCTGATTCAATCCTTCGATAGAGACCTTCTCCAGCGTTCTGAGCTGGAATCTCAACAGCTGCAGCGCCCAGGGCACTGAGTAATAGTGAGAAGCGCATGACAGGCAACCGCCTTCAATGCAATGAGTGAGTGATACCAATGTCAGAGCCGTCTGGTCCTAGTAGCGAGTGTGGTTGAAACGAACGTCAAAATTAACTCTTCTTGGTTGCGATGTTAGAAAAGGTCAAACAAAGAGATCAATGTATTGATTTTGAAGAAGTATCACAAATATATGATAGAGGAGCTGGGGCAGGGTTGGGGGCTGAGAAACAGAGGAAGCCTTACCAGAAACTGGCAATGCGGATTTTCAAGCCCACATACGTCGACATCCACAAGAAGAGTTAATTACTCTGGTAAGCCACTCCGGAGTATAAACACGGCAGGGGAGCAGCTGAGAGAGCCGAGTTGCGGGTCGACGTAAGAGCAGAGTCGATTCACCAGAATGAAAAGTTTGTATGTAATCAAACTCAACAGCCAAGTGTCAGCCAAATTAAAGAGATCCTAGTCTGGTCACCGAAGATAAGATGACTTATTAAGACAAAGAGCAAGGAACATCACAAAAGATCCATTGAGAAGGAGTACAACACTGTAGCTAAAATGTGCTGGAAGAGTTTGTGGGTACCTCGCCTGAGCTTGCTGACCTTGAGCGATCCGTAGCATGAGCAACAATGCATTTACATGCATAGAACATGGATGAGAACAAGGGTCTGACAGGGGTATACACATTAAGATATGTCCCAATTGAGGAAGCAGCACGACCTTTGAAGGTCCACTTGGACAAGGGCCTTGTTCTGACGCCTCTGAGAGACTCCAATATCACGAACGCACGCTCTTAGATCCAGAGCTGCGGGCCGTGAAGGGGCGGAGAAGTGACAATATCATATCACAACCCACGAGGGTTGTGCTGACAACAAGGCCACCACATGACAGACAAGATGGAATATCTGACATGGTTTGGGATTAGATAGAATTGACCGAAAACTATCGAACGGGACTCCGTTCTCCGTTCCATTCTTCAGCCTGAAAGCCAAGGCCTGACGCGCAAGATTGTGACGTTGGCACGGGAGAGGAAGTTCGCGGAGTGGTCTGTGATAATAATAGACAATGCAGCAGAAGTGTCACTGACTCGATGTGTAAGGTACGCCAATGATGCTGTGGCTCCTAGAAAGCCGGGTCTCAGAGGATGTCGGCAGCATTTTGGGTGTAGAGGGGTTCAGAATTTCCCGTATTAAAAGTGCAAAATTAGCCAGTCACATTGTGATTCGACGAGTCATTGGCTGTGAAATTATGTTGCGTAAGCAGAAAAGCAGAACAAGTGCGGCACACACAAAGACATGCGTGCTCTGGAGTTGAATGTCAAAAGTTGAATGTGGAGAGGCCTCAATAGAAGTTGACTCGTCGAGCGAGTGAGGTTGAGACGGCAAGTTCGAGGCTCACTCACCCCTTCCTTCCATCGGAACCAAGAAAGCCAAGTAGAGTTAGTGGGTGGCTTATAGTGAAACGGGCGGGCAGGTAGACGCCACAGCCTGATTCTCAGGGCATCTCGTGATGTGATTGGTGGGAGTCTAAACAAAGCAACCCAATCAATCCAGGGCGGAAGTTTTTGCTTCGGTCCAGCCCTGCGATAGCGGGAGAGAGTGGAGACTCCCCGATTTCGTCACTTGTCACTGATTTGCGATCCGTTTCAATACGGGCGATCATTGCAGGAGTTTTATCTCTGAAAATACTGGAACATCACAGTTAAAACCTGTTTTTTATGAGACGGAGAAAAAACAATGCAAATTCTATACTAGGCTCTCGCGTACCTGACTAGGTACAGAAAGGATGTCTGTCTGTCTGTCTGTCGGTCAATCCAAGGTTGGATACCAGGATAATTAAGCTAAAAGCTGACTGCCCGTTCCACTGCGATCCCCACTGGGTCGACCCTGAGCCCCGCTGTAGCCCCCGCCACATGCCGAGCCTTACAACTGAAGGTCTCTTTCGGGCTGTCTCTCTGAGGATACCTACCACAACAACAAAACATCCATTGCAATCACGGGTCGATGGTGCTCGGATCAGATATTGTCCTTCGCCGACTTGACGCGTTGGCAGATGAATCATCATCTGAACCTTTTCTTTGTTCTCTCAAGTCCACACTCATTTAAACCTGCCCACCTCAATAACCAAACATTGCCAAAGCCGGATGCTGTGTTGCCTACAGTTCATCATCTCCTACCTCCCCCACGCCTGGTCACAACCTCACATCCAGTCTGACATCTGCGCGACTTTTGATTCATCATGGTCATGGCCACTCCTCGTGGCTGCGGGGGCCTTGGTGAGTTGCGTCCGATATGCAGCGGACCAAGAGACGTGGATGGTTAGCCTTAGGTTGCCAGCACAGCACAGCGCATAAGTTGATGGAGAGATCATCCTTGCAGTGCAAAAATAACACCTTTTTCCCGTATGGATGGAGGCTCTCCTCTCCTTGGCTTCACGGAGAGAGGGTCCGATGGGTGAGATGCGGTCTCGTTACATTGCCCCCCCCCCCCCCCCCCCCCCACATCTCCCAGTGCTTATTTTTGGTAGGGATGTGGATGGTAAGATCGGCCATGTCAGTCCAATCCTGGACAAGCCCAGCCTCCAAAGTCTCTTTACCCGTCCTTCGACGGATGGCACTTTTGGATTTGCACTTTCTTCTTGCGACTCTGGCATCTCTGCCAGAAAGAGCCAGTTGTTCCGTTCGGTCATGTCCGTATCCACGTTCCGTCGCAATAGGGAAATCCGGTGCTGACGAGAAAAAAAACACAAGAAGGACAGTGCAAAAGTCTTTGCTCAGAGCCTTGTCCTCATCCAACCCGATCAACTGGTCCAATCAACATGAAACCTCATGCGAGATCGCCGTGATTCCAACTGCCTGGGCCACTTAGCGGTTGTGGCTGTTGATAGTCTGTGATACAAAACACCACCAACGAGCTCCTGTTGGTTCGTCTGTTTCTCAGCCATAGCCACTGGTTCTTTGTTCAAGAAAACTTGACAGCCTGCATCTTGACTCGGGCTGGTCATCTATTCCCTCTACCGCCATCGGCTACCGTCCGTTCCATCAGGTGCATAAGCTGAAAGGGCCTGCTCGGAGCAGTGCCTACACCCTGGTCCAGTCCTAGGTCGATCCCAGATCAAAAACTCCTCGAGGTCAGCCCTTAGCAACAGGATATCCACCTGTTTACCACTCTGAAAATTTCCACACTTCAAGTGGGTGAACCATTTTCAACGGTCAGCCTAGCTTCTCATCATTTAGCGGCAGAATCAGGCTTCAGAGGATTGAGGCTGAGTAGAGCGATATGGAGTGATCCTGGTCGAAAGTAATGTCCTTACAGAACGGTGTCAGCTCAGAAGCATAACCCTGACCGTAGCCAACGCATGCAGAGCATGCTGCACCGCAGCAAGATGGTGTCCATACAGCCCATATTCGCATGGGCAGTCACCGAAGAGCATGGATGGAGCTCAATGGCTGTTTAAACCTCTAACTGCCCAATCTGCTGTCTGGGCATGAGGAACAGCTGATCCCTCAGCCCTATCCTTTCCCCATCCCCTCCGATCTCAACTGGTCTCAGTGGCGAACGTTTGCTCTACAGAGAATACTGTACACTTGCCTTCCATCTTGGTATTCTGTCTTACAGACCGTTTTGGATCCTCTCTAAACCGTTTGCTTTTTCATCTCACAATCATTTGGTCTTAGCGTCTAATTCCTAGATCCTTGCCCACTCATTCTACTTGCATATTGCAAACCCTCCAAGCATCGAGCTGCTCGGGCACTTTAGCGATCTTTGATTCTAGACCGAGGCTTTTTCTTTGTTCAATAGGGATTGCTTACCTTCCCGAACTAGCCTTGTTACCTGTGTACACTTTGCCTCCCAACGGATATTTCGGTCTCTTTGCCGGCCATTGGGAGCGTCTCTAGGACAGAATAAGCAATGGTCCACTAGCATCTTCTTGCAGTTAATTTCTTTCAAACGCCTGCTCTGTGCGACGCCCTCTGAATAATTCATGATTACAGTCATGATGTTTGGAAACACTGCACCGTGGGCATTCCTGGCAGCGGCCATAGGTCCAGCGGTCGCACAGTTTGATGCCTGGCAAGATGGCCAAATCAGCACTGAAATATGTATTTGGAAGCAGCCAAGAGGTGAGAACATCGTTGTTGATCTCGTCAAAGCTTTGCCTAATGTCTACTTAGCAATAATGATTCGGGATATGGTGTATCTAGATGGCGGTGATATCAAATGGACTGCAAATATGAACGATGGCCAAGCGATCACAGGACTTGACACAGGTTGGTCATTTCGCTCTATTAATATTGGGTAAACTAACAATTAAAGGTAACAATGAGGGCATTATCCTCAACTTCAACCTGAGCACTCCATTCAATACAACGACAAATGTGACGCAGATTCTTCTCGACAAACCAGCCATGTCAAAAGCACGAGGCGGCTCAGGAAACAGTAATGGCGCTGCGCCTAACTTTATCGACGGCGCTCTTCTTGGTAATGATGCTGAATTCTTCCTTTACGGTGGCGATCTGTTACGGAACGACGACTTATATCAAGCACCCGATAAGGATGACGTCTTGGGCTACCAGGCATACCAGTACGGACCGGACAAGCCGACATGGAAGCCAGGTTTTGTTGATGACAAGCTGGACAAAGACGTCACTCGATACGTCGCGTACGGAGGGGCTGCAAATGTACCATCTGAAAACCTTGCGTTCTATTTCTCTGGCCTGAGATCACCGACATACGGAGCTTTCTTCACGAACGATGCCAAGAACAAGGCCACAAATGTTTCCAACACACTGATTACCTTGAACATGGAGGAGCAGCTCTACGAAACTTGGACCAACACTACGTTGAAAGGGCCCAAGGGACGTGCCAATGCAGAGGTTGTTTGGGTGCCTGTGGGCAAGAAAGGTATTCTTGTTGTCCTGGGAGGTGTTGTTTACCCTGAATGGGCAGGACGGAGTGGCAAATCTGCAAATGAGGCAGAGAGTGTAAGTCATATCCAAACTTGCATCGGTATGGGAATGATATTGACACTGCACGATGACAAGGAAAAGCAAAGCCCTGAGTTTATGCAGACAATCGACATCTACGACATAGACAACAAGAAATGGTATAAGCAGGAAACCAAGGACGGTCCAGGCGCACGAACTCGAGGATGTGCTGTCGTTGCTACGGCTTCAGATCGTTCGAGTTTCAACATCTTCTATTATGGCGGGTTCGATGGCATTCATCCAGTGGACGCTTACAGTGATGACGTCTGGGCACTCTCGCTGCCATCCTTCACGTGGATCAAGATCAACGAAGGAAAGTCACTTCATGCTCGCGCCGGACACAAGTGCTTCATGCCATACCCTGACCAAATGCTTGTCTTTGGAGGTTACACGTCTCAAGCCGGAAGTTCGATTACTTGTCTTGACCAGGGCCCAATTGTGAACTTCAATGTCACCAGTGGACAGTGGTTAGATGGATATGATCCTGATGAGTACAGTGACTACGGCGTTCACGAAAAGATTCATTCTGAAATCGGAGGCAATGCCAAAGGTGGTGCAACGGCAACTGCCCCTGTAGATGGCTGGTCGACGTCTGCCCTTGAAGACATTTTTAGCACTAAATACGACACCAAGAAGATTAAGGAATACTGGCCTTATACTAAGGCAGTCTCAACGGGCAGACCTCGACTCGACAGCGGCGACGACAACAACGACAACAAGAGCGGTGGATCTGGTCTTCCAAACTGGGTTGCACCAGTTCTCGGAGTCGTCCTTGGACTGATGTTTGTGACCGGTATTCTTGTTGTATTCTGCCTCTGGCGCCGTCGCAAGATCTTCAAGAACAGATCAAGCGACGATGGCACTGAAGATCCAGGCTCGCGTATCCGTTCATGGATCAGGGGCCAGCACAACGAGAAGGCTCCTACAATCACAACAGACGAGACCCCGACAAGTCCTGGAACCGAAGTTGCCTCAACTGCGAGATTCGTTGGTTTATCACCGTCACCGTCTGATACTCCTGCCTATCCTGTACCTCCAGCTGAGGTGGCTGATACCCAAATCCATGAGATGCCTGGTAAGTCGCAATTGCTTTCCTAAGTGGTGATGAGGGTTACTCACAGTTTCAGACACCTCACGACCTCCTGAGCTCCATGATACAGGTCTCTCACCTATCGATATTATCCAAAAGTACTCCCACTTTGCCAAAGACGGCAAACCCCGCTCCATGTCAAATCCTTCCAGCAACTCTTACTCGATAGGAGGGGAACATGCAAGCACCGTTTCGAGATCGACAGGACCCCAAGTATCGCAGCCTGACTCCCCCACAGCAGGTCATAATCGCATGACTTCAGATGTATCCGGGGTGACTGAAAGCGACGGGAAACCGACTCGCGTAACATCTGATGTTTCAGGCGTCTCTGAGGGCAATGCCTTGACACTCAGGCATACGGCCGTTCCCATAAGTCCAAGGAGCGATAATGCAAGCTTGCCTTCGCCGCCACTTCCCTCTCCTCCCGCGGACCCAACACCCAATTCACCCATTGGTGAAGGACCAGTATCCCCTGCACCAGTGTCTCCTCCCAGTGCCAGCGAGGCTCCTGGTCGGGACTATATCACAGCCAAGGCATCAGCAAGCCCCATCCGGAAGAGCATGTTTAAGGAAAGCGATGAGGACATGGGTCATTCTAAATAGATGTTTTAATGTGAGATAAAATCGGAGGATGGCGTTTGAAATGTGGTTTATGATGGAACCTATGGGCATACATATCAATATCGGGCGGCAGGACATTCTTTCACAGGCTCAGCATTCTAGGAGTACATTACCTTGGTTTAGTTTCATGGCGGACTACACTCGTTTTGTTGCAAAACATTCAATGTCTATATACGTTACTTTTGAGTACCTATATTCATAATATCCAATCCATATAAAAGAGCTCTCTGGTTTCTGCTCTTTGTTTGACCTTACCCTGTGCTGTGTTACGAAAAGCAAGGAACTTTTGTTCTTCATCATGCATAAACAACACTCGTCCATTTTAGCTTCAAAAAAATTCCGTTTAAACTTCAACGAGCTGGTCATCTTCGTCCTCAACCTCCTCCACTCGTCCATTGGTAGCCTCGGGCTTGTCCTCAATAGCCTTAATATCGTTCTCTGTCTTGCCCTCGTCTTCCTCGTCTCGCGCCAATACCTGCACCAGGCGCTCACAAGCTTCTTGAACACCTTCATCGTTGACTCGCAAATGTGTCTCACGAATAACAGGATAGACCTTAACTCGACGCATAAGGTCTCGTCCTTCTCGTGTTGTCGTCAATAATGTAAGTGTCTCAACATGTGTCTGCACATTCTGATTGTCTGAGTCTCGCTTCTTATCAGGAGGTAGTAGTTGGAGATCAGGCAGCATATCCATTGTCTCATCAACGTCATACTCCTCATTACCCATGATAGGGAGCAGGATATAAGGTAAGATATCGATCTCATCCTCAGATAAGAATGAAGCGTGAGATGAAACCTCAAAAGCGACGTTTTTGATAGTACTAGCGACACCTTTTCGTCGAATATCGGATTTGTGCTCAGTGAAAACCTTGAGCTTGGTAATGGGAATAACCTTGTCATAAGATTGCTCTTCAAGGAAGTGCTTCCGAATATCGGCGTGCTTGGAGAGATCAGCGAAGACGTAGGCTAGATAGTCAAAGTCTGCGTGCTTGTTGTATGTGCCGTCTTGTCCCTTGACGAACAGATCTAGTAGTTGGTTGAGAACAACCTGGTCTGAGCCGAGTTCCTTGGGAGGCTCTTGCTTTCGCTTGAGGAAATCTTTCAAGCCATCCCACTTGGAAAGGTTGGCCACGAGCATGGCTAACAAGTTGGCATTAGGCTCTTCGGGGTTCTAGGTGCCGTGTTAGCGACTGATAATGAGTCTCTTTGGCCTTTAAACATACCACTATGAGATCAAACACAATGCCGAGGAACTTCTCGTCTTTTGCAAGGAATTCGAGAACCTCTTGGTCACTCGATAAGTTGACCAGCATTGTGATGGCATGTTCGGCAATTTTCTGAGATATCATTAGTCTCAGGAAGACCCTTTTCATCCTTACATGCCCGACTTACAGGATGGTCCCGGACCAGGAAACTGAGATGCTTGACTGGTTGGAGTTTCTCAGCCTTGAAGATACTGGGTTCTGACAATGAGTAGGGGACGAGGTTCTCAGCAGCAAGCAGACGAATCTGAGCGTTGGGGTTGGCGATGAAGCCGACGAGCTGTGGTTGATATATGTTAGCCGATGACTCTTCTGGGGTATTTAGGGTAACCTGCCTCTTCTAGTTCAGTTGGCATCTTGTCTCTGCCTTAATATCTTCACTATGTGTGGTTGAAGTGAATTTTTAGAGTTGGCGATGATTTTGGAGGGGCATGAGAGTAGTGGGGGCAGAGGCCTGAAGTCATCGCTGCTTCAGCAGGACTGGGCATCGTTTTTAGTGGTCAACAAGTGAATTTTCAGTTGGACCCACATGCTGAAGAAGTTTCCAAGGGTCTCTTTTTGTGTCATCATGGTGGCGGGGCAGAATCAGCCTGGTCTATCATATTTTTCAAGAACAAGATGAGGGAGGCTGTTGGAGGTTTTGGCCAGTCATTCGGTGAGGCATTAGTGATCATGTTTCACATATTCCCAGTGGCATTATTGCATAACTAAGAAATACATAGTTTTGTTTTAGTATTTTATAGTGAATAATTGGAGGGCTTAAGGAAGACGAGAGAGACAACAGGGGCAAGAATGAGTAGAAGCTCTGGTATAGGTCTCTATAAACAGGAAAGAGCACTTATAGATCGATACATGAACAGTGTTTCTGCCCTCTCAAGCTGAATTACTCTGATATAAGTGATCCAATTCATAGACAACTTCTCAGCCGAAAGCGGTGAACCACCTTTGTGAGCTGATACAGCGCACTAGGCGGATTCGAGCAAGAGGGGTCCTTATCGATAAGGCAAAATTTTTGAAATTCTACCCAAACTGCGACTCCAAGCCCACATTGTGTGCCATCTCCAAGTCATTACGCCCAAAATGCCTAAAGCCACTACTCCTTCTGCCTCGCGGCAGACACGACGACACAACCCTCTCGAGGATGACATCACAGCCACTGGTATTCTCAAGAACAAGCCCTCAAAGAGGAGATCAAAGGGCGGCGATGATGAGGAGGAAAACTTTGTCGACGACCGCGCTTCCAGAACCATTCTGCGCATAGGTCGTGAGCTTGCCGAGGAGGAAAATGCTGGCAAGGCTGTCGCTAAACCTACCGTCGACACTTTTGGCTACGATTCGCGATTTGACGATGAGGCTGAGGAGGAAAACAAGGTCTATGACGACGAGGAGGCTTGGGGCGAGGATGAAGAAGTTGTGGAAGAAATCGAGGTTGACCCTAATGATCTTGACATGTACCGAAAATTCATGCCCGACGAGGAGGATGACTTATTGAAGCACGGCTGGGATCTCAAGCCTACAGGGGAGGAACAGGGAGAGAGCGTCAACCTTGCAGATCTTATCTTGGAAAAGATTGCTGCTCACGAGGCGGCGCAAGAGAGGCGAGAGAACAACCTGGGACCCCCCGATGAGGAGGACTACGAGCTTCCTCCCAAGGTCATCGAGGTCTACACCAAGTAAGTTCCTAATTGGAATATGAAATGGCGGCATAAGCTAACAATCCTAGGGTCGGCCAAATTCTCTCCCGATATAAGTCCGGACCTCTGCCAAAGCCCTTCAAGATTCTCCCCACAATCCCTCACTGGGAAGACATTATTGCTATCACCGAGCCCGACAAGTGGTCTACCAATGCTTGCTACCAGGCGACAAGAATCTTCGTCTCCAGCAAGCCCCATGTTGTTCAGCGATTCCTGGAAATGGTTATCCTCGACCGCGTTCGCGAAGATATCTACGAAACCAAGAAGCTCAACGTCCATCTCTTCAACTCGCTTAAGAAGGCTCTTTACAAGCCTGCTGCTTTCTTCAAGGGCTTCCTGTTTCCCCTCGTCGGCAGTGGAACATGCACCCTCCGCGAGGCTCATATCATTTCCGCCGTCTTGACTAGAATTTCTATCCCCGTACTTCACTCTGCCGCGGCCCTGAAGGGTCTATGCGATATTGCCGCCCAGGAGGCCTCTCATGGAACCGAGGGTGGAGGTGCCACCAATATCTTCATCAAGGCCCTTCTTGAGAAGAAGTATGCTCTCCCTTTCCAGGTTATCGATGCCCTGGTTTTCCACTTTCTGCGATTCCGCAGTGTCGACCCTGCCTCTGTCCAGGTTGGCGACGCTATATCGGGTCTGAATGAGGGCGATGCTCGAACAAAGTTGCCTGTTATCTGGCACCAGAGCCTGCTCGCATTTGCTCAGAGATACAAGGGCGATGTCACAGAAGATCAACGCGAGGCCCTTCTGGATCTCCTCCTTACACATGGTCACGCAGCTATCGGACCTGAGGTGAGGAGAGAGTTGTTGGCCGGACGAGGACGTGGTGTGCCGCTGGAGCCCCAGGGTCCAGCATTGGATGGTGATGACACTATGCTCATTGACTAATGGTGATGAGACTGATGTTATTGATCAACGGCATTTCTAATGAAGCAAGACAAATTTGGCGTATGGCGTATTAAAATGGTTTCAAGCTGGTTCGACTTGAGTGAAGATAGAATTGAGTCTGTTGGAGACAACAAGCCCATCTCGATACCAATCCAATTATATATGATTCTTTTGTTCCATTTGTATCTCTGCTATAAATCTCATCGTGCACTGTCCGCCACCTGCCTGCCTTCTACACCAGTGAGAGTCCTTGTTACCCAACGGGGATGCCATGAGCCCACCACTCACAGCATGTGGAAGGAGCAGTGACAACGACTGCCATGCACCTCTAGAAGGCATCGGAACACCCTCTCCGAGCGAATCCGATACTCCCATCATTCATCCTCCTGAGTTTCTACCTATGGAACAGCTCTTCTCACTAGCATCTGACGCTATACGTGCTATATTCTCTATCCCAGCCTCCTAGTTTTCTGCTTGAAGCCAATATATAATTCTTTTCCAATATCGTTCCACTTCATCACAATCTTGTCGCCCCGAAGTTGAGTATATCATCTTGACCGAAGGGCGGCCTCGCCCGAACAGTGGTACTTCAGGTTTAAGATGCCGGCGCAGTCTCGTTCAGATCCATCATTGCCAACAATTCGTCATAATATGAACGAGCCCAAGTACGATACCACATTATGAAACAATTCGAAGCTATACTGATAGCTCTAGTTACTTCAATGTTCCTCATGGAATGACTGCGTCTCCTTCCTTCGCCGCCGCGGCGTTCACGGCATCCAAACCAAAATATGAAAACCTAATGAAACACCATCCGAGCCTTCCTTCAATGCCGGAGGATATGTTCTCGTCTCCTCTGACTTCGAATGTTGCTACGCCTCGACCAACCTATCGACAATCTTTATCATCCTCTAGTTTCGGCGTTGACCCTCCACGGCCTCCTCGTGACGGGTTCGAGTAGGTCTGGTTCCCTCAAGGATACTGGGCAGAGCGCCAAATTATGGTACCACGGAAGGGCACTTCTGGGAAAAGCTTCTTCAAGTGGAGGAGTCGCTCGACAAAGTCCGCTAGTGAATCAGACGTTCGAGGTCATTCATTCGCATCTCCTTTAACATCCCTTTCAGCGCCACTCAACTTCCAAGGGTTCGAAACAACACAGCCAAGACCACCTTCCAGTCCCTTTGTGTCGGAATCGGCGCACGTTCTCTCTCTGCAGCATCCTTCCGTCACGCGCTTCTCAGATCAATTTCCAGATTCCAGTGGCATATCCCCCAGCCTGAACAGCACAGACTCGATCTCCCCGATGAACAATTCTGGGATAAACGGGCAGACGAATACTCCTCCCTCTTCGCCGCCGAGTTCCGTGGGACTTTACGTCAGAGCAAAGAAGAGTCTCGAATCAAAGCTGAAATTTAAGACCCGCAAAGAGGTAAGTTTGTTTCGTAGGTAGACAAATAGATTGACACTAATCTCGACTAGGAGCCGATGTGTTCAGCTATCCCACAACATGTCCATCAATGTGCGGCAATAGATGGCGCAAGAAACTATTCCAGCACGCTCCAAATCACTAAAACAGGTTCCTGGTTCAAAGGCGACGCAGCGAAGCCCAAGCTTCGAAGAAGGCTCTTTAGCAGGGCACCATGGGCTCGCAAGGAATCAGCAGATTCTTTCAGCAGCGTTACCAGCTCTGTGAGGGAGATACTCAAAGGTGAGACTCCTCCTCCCTCGGCAGCCTCAAGCTATACTTCTTGTATGTTAAAGAACATATACGGTATCTGGAAAGCCGATGCTGACATCCTAGCAGTGCATGTCAACTGTGTTAATGACCAGTTTCCGGGAGGGGTATGTTCTGGTAAAGCGATCTTGGGTCGCCACATACTAATAGCTTTTTTTTCGTAGGAGGCAAGACGAATAAAGACACCGCCTCTGGCCGAAGACACTGCGAACGGTCGGCCACGTTCATTCTTCACTGAAACGGTTCCTCCCACAGAAGACAATGAAACGGAGTCTCCATCGAGAAGGAATTCTGTCCAAACAGTTCGTCGCCAGAGCATTGTTGCTGACACTTACGAGTGGTGGGAAAAGATGCCCAAAAAGCCCGTTCGCAGGAGTCCTTTTCAAGACCGACCTCCTTTTGAATTTCAGCTGCCGAAACATCTTCCCAGTAGCCCAATGTGCCCGACCAACGAAAAACATGTCAGTGGTGGGACTGGCGTCTGTGTCTACCATGGGCGCAGGAAGGGTGCATCACGAATAGCGCCAGTGTGATTCGAATTACCATGTGAAGCAAGCCGGGAGACAGAGCGGCCATGCCTTGGGTATGGAATGGCTGTTGGTTTGGAGCACCGTAGACCTCAACCCCTATGCCTTTGATTTGTGTATTCTGCTTTGTTCTTGTAATAGTATACTGACGAATCAAGTAATAACACCAATAGCAAGAGGGGACACGAAATAGGTGATAGAGTTGGCAGCACACTCTTGTTCAGTGCTTTCATATTCAATGATTGCATTGATTGATGGTGTTGAGTGATGATAGTCTACTCTATAGCATTCTTCTGTGTATTCCGATTCCCTTAGTTTATATGATCGCTTATTCACCCTACTCTCGTCCCACTTCGGCTTGCTTGACTCAAATATGTTCTCAAAACGCCAAACTTATGCTCCAAGAATTAAGAAGTGAATTTAGACGGAAGACCTAACTTGAGTACTCGGTGCTCCTTTATATGCCGTCTGACCCTCTGTAGGCATGACATAGTCATAAGTTTGCTGATTATTCTTCTTTCTGCTCCAGAGGGACTGACTACCCTGGAAGAACAAAGGCGGCGGGTTGCGAATGTGAGTCAGTACAAGAACAATGAGCCAGACAATGGTGATAGTAGGGATCATCCAAGGACTCTGTTGATATTCGGCGGATCGTGTTGCACTATATCTTATCAATGCGACGAGACTTGTGCTGAGGCCGAGGAGAGTGAAAAGGATATGACGGGTAATGGCCCATTTGCTCCATGGTTTCGTTCGTGAGATGACGGCCAGAGAGACCATGAGGATCAGGGAGATACCAGCTGCAATGTAGGTATAGTTAAACTGCGTCATGATTAGATTCGAAGTAGATACGAGGATGTTGCGTGAGATTGACTTACGATAAGTTGAAAACGAACCCACATCTTCTCATTGAGTTCAGATTCAAAACCAGAATCAGTTTGCTGTATGCCTTTGCTCTTATTCTCATCGTCAACTTCCTTCGCAAGGTTGATCTTGAAGGTCTCAAGCAGAGCGTTCTCCATGGCACTCATGAGTCCAACCATGGCGTCGACAAAAGTCTGGTAGTCTTTCTCATCAGGGTAATCCTTATCCAGATTTGTATCGGAGTACTTGACGACCTGTGGCCAGAAGGTGTCGTTGATAGTAGAGATATTCTTCAGCGCAGCGTCGGCCGTGTTCCAAGTCGTGATATACTGAGGTGTGTAGGTCTCGAAGAACTTTGTGACAACTTTCTGTAGCTCGTCGACGATCATCTTGGTTGTTGCCTTGGCCATGAGACTTGTGTTGTCTAGGAGTACTGAGCTCGAGTTCAGGTGCTTGAAAACATCAAATATCTTGGTCCAGATGACGAGCTGCGTGAAGCCCTGGATGAAAAGGCAGAGGGCGAGATGCAGAGGATAATGAAGCAGGGTCCAGAGTTGCTGACGAAACTTGGGCAGATAAGGATTCTTCATCCAGTCGAAATAGATGAGGAAGACGGCGTAGATTGTTGTCGCTGCGGCAGTTACAATGCCAATTGTTGAAGCATCTATTAATCGTTAGAAGACACCCTTGCTTAAGGGCATACAAATAAAATACTTACTCCATGCATCAGGACTTTCGACGATAGTGACAACGCTCTTTGAAATAGTAATGATTCCATCGCCAACAATAATGACAGTCAACAGACCAATGCGCTTCATCAAATGTGTACCCTGGAAGCTCAAGACCGGGAAGATGTAGGCAATGGCGAAAGTGAGGATTACCTCTACACCAGCAAGGACATACCAAGTCATGAAGACGTTGCTATTGTGGTCGGTAAATCTGAACGTGATGCCGAGATAGATCATGGCAAGGGCAAAGTTCAAGCCAATTTGGAGCATCATTGGCAAAACCTGCTTCTTGTACTTTCGGACGTGCCAGAGGATGCTTCCATATTCGACAGCCAAGCAAAGGCGGGAGACCATGAGAATGATGGCTAGAGAGTGTCAGATATGAAATTCAGAGGTAGGATGGGATTGAGAAACATACACATTGTTCTCATGGTCTTCATGTTTTGATCGTGTGGTGTGAACTTGGGTGCAACGACGGCGAAGCCAACCATGACTCCGAGATGGACACCTCGAGCCGCACGTTCTGTCTCTGTTAGTGTCATACAACAAGTAATTCCAAACTGGCCTACCGAAGAGACTGTCTGTTACAAATCGGACATCGTACAAACTCGTTGTAAGCCATGTGATCCACAGAATACTTTCTATCTGTTAGCCTCCTCATCACAATCATGCTCTCTCTATTCCTACCTGAAGTATCCGACATAGGCTTTGAAACGCTCGTGACTGTTGACACCTTGTGTTTCGCAAAAGACAGTGTAGTTGGCGGCGAAGAAGAGATCGTAGAAAAGCTCGAGTAGACTGGCATCTTCGTGCTGTTTCCGTGTCAGTACAGATTTCCTTAGTGACGTCTTGTGGTGTAGACCTTTTGGAACTGTGGACAGTCATCGTCGTATCTGTTACCAAAGAGGCTCAGATCAGGAGCAGTAGGGGTCCTCGTGGGAAGACCATCGATGCTAGAGTCGGAAGATATAAGAGGACTCTTGATGAGAGCGAGCTTTTCAGCTGCTGTAGCACTCTCGTGATGATCTTCTCTAGCCATTGTCTAAAGAAACAGTTACCTTATTCAAGGTCAGCGTCGTCGTTGCAGGGTACAATAACATCATGTAGATGCAACAACACATCACATCTGACAGGATCTCTTCACATACCTTGAAACAGACTACTCAGGCCACGGTGACAATCCAGTCTACATTGATTTTCAAGACAGGATGGAAGCGTAGTTATGTAGACTGGACCGAATATTCGGGTCTGAGTGATTGACAGGGATTACGGGCCTCAATGATAACTTCAAACGCTGATCAGAGCCACGAGTGCATGGATTCATACAGCCAGGTGCAGCAGCTGCAATGCACCCTGATATTAACAAGGACCTTGGCCGTTGCGAATACAACATTGAAATGGCTTGATAAGAGGATTTCAACCTGGAACTACAGACTAGCGCAGACACAACATCGAACCGGACTCGGTTAGTTCGTCCTTGTGATGTCTCTGATTGAACAATTCCCACTGAAGAGTAGTATCAGAATCTTACGTGAGCGGGCCAATCTTAGCCCCCAACTATTAATATTAAGTGGCAGCGAGCTGAAGACACACGGCGCATATGAACGGCTCACTAATACGACTTGGACTCTCTGATTCGCCAGGTGATCTGTTTCTAGAGACACCGATAAAGCTTGGCAAAGTGTGGTGATCCACAAGGCTGGGAGAGCGTTGGAGTCTTTAGTGGAGACTGTTGCTATTAAATGCAACGGCTGAACCAAAGTTCCCAGGATGTTTCATTTTGTCTTTGCTCTTTTGGGTTATATTTTTCGTGGCGCTGACTGTTTGTGACGCTGGCGATGGATCCTTCGCTGGGTTTTGCTTACCACTCGCATGCAGAGGGACCTTTTGCGTCCAGCCGCTCTACGTACCCTGTATTCTGCGGTCTGATAGACATGCAATCATGGTTTTAAACATGTTTGGTTTTGCCTCTAATTGACTATTTTGAGATAGAATAGTTGGGGAAATAAAATTCAACGTGCAATATAATATAAATATCCACTGTAGCATGGCAGAGATCATAGTTGAGTATGGTCTGATACTTGAGATGAAGATGCCTGCGCCCCCGCGGTCAGATGCAACCAAATTGAGTCATTAGCGGCTGAAACATATAAATAGACCGAGTCACTGCATGTAAATGCAAGCACAACAACCCCTGGACTCGAATTACGGAACCAACATCCATTGTCTTTGAAGGATGCAACCCAGTTAGGAAACTCACAAACTAACAGCATCTCATAAGGCTGGTAAAGTGGGCCATTGTGCATATACCCCATGTCCCGTGACTTGGCTCCATTCAAGCGCTTAATTCTCATCTCGACGCGTCAAACGCGTCTCCCCCTAGACTTGACTTGACTTGACTTGGTAACTTTAGCGCAACCAACTCATAATGTCAATGGGCAACAAAAACAAACTTCGAGACGATCCAATGTTAGCTTTCAGTACGGAAACCATTTGACGGTAGTTTCTGTCATCCACGCAACCACAATGGACTCTCCTAGCCAGGACGCAAGCGCTCGAAAGAGAAATCATTTTCAAGACGATCCTGTACCTACTCCTCCAACATTAAAGAAACGAAGAGTCGACGGACTCGCACAGGGATCGCCCTCGACCCCGAAAGCTCTCGATGCTATCAACTCAGCATATCCTCCTACTATATCCAGTCAAAACGCCTGGCCACCGGTGAACAACAACCTTGAAGCGCCCAACTCCAACACCCAACCTGCAGCTCAACCATCACAACCACCACCACCACCACCAGCTTCTGCAGCGCCCAAATTTCGACCAGCCATCAAACTATCTGCTTTGAAAGGCACAATATGGGACACTCAAGATGCGCCCCGTCCTGTACCTCTACCCAAAAAAGTAGGTCCTGGGCGACCGAGAACCACAACAGCCAAGAAACCACCGGGACCCAGGGGCAGACCACGAAAGAAGAAGGTGCAAGAGGGGGAGGAAGAAAACCAGCAAGTCACTCAAACGCAAGAATCAGCCGACGAGTTGGCCATGGCAAATGGAAATCTATCGGTAGCGAAACCTACACCAAAGGGAATTCTGACTCCAAAGAAGGGCAGACCACGAGGACGACCACCGAAAAATGTTAGTTTTGGGGCAGGCCAAGATCGAAATGGAGAGGTCTACTTTGAGGACCTGCCGAAGAGCGCCAAGACACCTCGTAAGGCGGCCAACTCTGAGGCGGACGAGCTTGTATGCGCAATCTGCATCAAACCGCACTCCCAACCTCCGAACCAAATTATTCTATGCGACATGTGTGATTTTGCCGTTCATCAAGAATGTTACGGAGTGCCTGATATCCCTGAAGGCGATTGGCTTTGCAAGTCATGTACTCAAGAGGACATACTTAAGACGCCGAAAAAGACTGCAGGTGTCGAGGTTCCGGCCATCAAGATCGCAGCGGATGTACCTGATATTGCTAATTTGGAACAACATGTGCGATCATTACAGCGAGTTCTTCTGGACCGATGTACAGGGAGAAGACGCTTACAGTTGCCTGGCCAGCTGGAGGCTGAGGAGAAGGTTTACCAACTTGTGGAACAAACCGTTGTTGCTGGTGAAGGAAACTCAATGCTTGTCATTGGAGGGAGAGGCTGTGGAAAGACTACTGTAAGTTCACTGTTCCCGGGATGAACCGAAAGCTAATTCCACATCTCAGTTGTTAGAAAAGGTCATCTCGGATGTATCTCAGGAGCACAAGAACGACTTCCATGTCGTGAGGCTCAATGGTTTCATCCACACAGACGACAAGCTTGCGCTCAAAGAAATTTGGCGACAGCTGGGCAAGGAGATGCAGGTCGAGGATGACTTGGTGACCAGAGTGAGTGGTCTCAACACCCAACCCTTGGCTAGGCTTTACTGACCATGTAGACAAACTATGCCGACACCATGGCGTCATTACTGGCTCTCTTGTCACATCCCTCTGAAATTATCGGTACAGACGAAGGTGTCACGTCACAGTCGATTGTGTTTGTGATTGACGAATTCGACATGTTTGCATCCCACCCTCGACAAACACTACTGTACAACTTGTTTGATATTGCACAATCACGAAAGGCGCCCATCGCCGTAATTGGCTGTACGACCCGGTTGGATGTTGTAGAGATGCTGGAGAAGCGAGTCAAGAGTCGATTCAGTCATCGTTACGTCTACCTCTCTCTGCCCCGGAACCTTCAAGCCTACTGGCAAGTTTGCAGGCAGGGATTGATTGTCGATAGTGATGAGGCTGAAAAGGAGAGTATCAACACCTATCTTGAAGGACATGCTGAGTTTCAGCAGTATTGGAGCCAAAAGATAGAGGTAAGTCAAAGCAAAGCATGTCTATGACTTTGCCGGATACTAACACCCAGCCCAGGGCCTCTACAGAGAACGATCCTTCCAGGACTTGCTTCAGTATCACTATTACACGACCAAGTCGACTTCGGCATTCCTTACCGAATGGATTTTGCCCCTGTCGGCTCTCTCAGCTAACGATGTCACACTCAAGATACCTTCTGTGCAAGGAGAGATTGAATCCTTGACAGCCCCTGATTCCAGACTTCACCTGCTGTCTACACTGTCTGAGCTGGACCTGGGTCTCCTTATTGCTGCAGCGCGATTGGACATTGTCGCACACACGGACACGGTCAACCTGGCAATGGCGTATGATGAGTACAGCTCCTTAATGGGCAAACAGCGAGTGCACTCGGCAGCGGCAGGCATGCTTGCTGTAGGTGGAGGTGTACGAGTCTGGAGCCGGGGCGTGGCTGGTATAGCATGGGAACGGCTGATCTCCCTTGGTTTGCTTGTGCCAGCCGGTATTGGTGGTGCCCGTAACCTAGGACATGGTGGATTGGAGGGCAAGATGTGGAAAGTCGATGTCGCACTGGAGGAGATCCCGGCAGCGGTGAAGCTGAACGCTGTACTGGCGAGGTGGTGTAGAGAGATTTAGTGGAGGAGGTGAGGCAAGGCGAGGATGTTGTTTTACGATATGATGCCCTACTGGCGTGTTAGATACACATCTGTGCTCCATTGATAGAGTCAGGATTAATGATGACCCTGCATCTCCATGTCTTTTGTAGAGACATGTAAAGAATACATCGGCGATACTTTGTTAACATCCTTGGTTTGCTAAAGAGGTTTGCGACGGGAACAAGACGGCCTTGCAAGAGGATAGTTGCCCCTTGAAGATCGCGGTGAGTTATTCTGGGACCCGAGTTTACGGCACGCGGGAAACACGGCACACTAGTGAAGAGCTGTGAGGATATCTCTGTGAGGAGAAACAGTTTGAGGTTTCGAATATAGTAGACAAGGGTTACAAGGAGATGATCTTTGCAAATCAAAGTCCATCTGTAGATTTCCAGAATATTTCCAGATTTACTCCATGCTACACTGGAACTCTGCTTCGGCAATATTATGGATATGTCTGAAGATACTAGGGGGCTTTTTTAGGTACTCTTGATAGGCATAACATGCTAAAATCTCACGGGGCAGACGAGGGTGCGTTTTAGTGAGACGTGTCAAGTGACAGCGCGAATTTGTAATCGATTTGATGATGTTTTATGTTGATATTTGAAACAAGTGAAGCTATTTTTATTCAGTGAAAGTATTTGAGTACTTGATGAATTATTCTTAAAGCTGGTCACGTCACTGAAGATGGCTGAGATTAGGTCAAGATGAGCTCGAGCTAGTGGCAAGCGAATACAACACTTGCCAGTTCCCGAGCGTCTTCGGTCAAGGAATAGAAGGTTCGATACGTGGAGCGGCCGGCACCTGCAGGGTTAGTTAGATTTTGTGGGTTACGGCCGTGCCTGCCTTCCATAGCTGAACTGAACTGGGGCTGAAGGATCGCATTCTCAGCAGGAGATGGGCAAGTAACGTAGCAGTGTCGTACTTGCCCATGAGTCCCAATAACATGGGTTGGATTGGATGCAATAAATTCTTGCTGAGGCAAGAGTGAATCAACTTTCGTCATCACAAATAAATCTTCAACAACAAATTAAGAGATCGCCAACATTTTACTTAGTCAAACCCATAAAAACTTGGAACCCTCGGACCCTTTTTTTCGTTCCGTACATATTCTTTGATCATCATTGCTCCTCAACCTTATTATTCTTTATTATCATCATCCATTCATTACTCAGCATTTCATCATCTCACTGCTCTCACCCAGCAGCCTGCCCTTTACCTACCTAGTTATACTGCACCAACTTAGAAAAATACGTATAATACTATATCGATCACAACCATCACCAAAGCAAAACCATGACTCGGTCAACATTCACAACTATCACACCCTTGCCCTCAGACATATCCAGAGAGCATGTAGTCGACTTTCTACACGATCATCTCGCCATGATCGACTTGAATCCTCTCATTATAGAACGCCACCAAATCCCTCCTCCACCACACGCCCCGGAGGATGAGAAGAAGTGTGTATGGTACTCCATGACGGACCGTATCGACTATCTTCCCGGCGGCCTTGTCTCCGGCCAGGTCTCTTACACCGCAGCCTTCTTCGACTCTCCTGATGGCCTGCAGACGCACAGCTACGCTCCTATGGGGCTTGATCTCCGTGGGCGTTGGTCTGTAGGTGGCACGATGCCAGGAGAGCGCCCGCAGCCTGTTGAGCTTGGTCTCGGGGCGCCTACTACGGGTCTCTATCTCCGTGAGGATGTCGATATGCGCTGTAACATGCTCATGGTGGGGTTTGTCAAGAAGACTATTAAGAAGTCGCACGGGACACTGGTCGAGAAGCTATCTCAGAAGACCTCCATGAAGATGGCAAGGCACTCTATGCAAAACTTTGGGTCCAGCTTTCCAGGAAGTCTTCAAACGCCAACCCCTACAGGGTCTGAATCCTCAGCAGTACCGCCTATGGGGCCGCTTCTCCCACCTGCCGTGAGCAATGACCAGCGCGGGTTTGCCCCGGACCTATCTTCACCACCTGCCTATGGCCACGGCACACCCTCTTCCTCTTCAAATTTGGGCAACATATCCGTACATCCGCAGAGAAGCGGCGGTCTGGTACCCCCTGGACAACCTCAGCGGCTAGATTCGAATCAGTCAGGGCTTGGTCATGCAGGAACTGTCTATCGTGGCAACAGCAGGCCTGATCATTACACCGAGTTCTCTGGTCAGAACCCCTACGCTAACTCACGGACCCCATACGATGAGCGGGAGAACTTTGCGGAACTAGACGATGGCACCCATAACCATCCTCGCCACTACGAAGAAAAGTCAGGGCCCGCAGAGCTACCTTGAGGCTTGCATGCTGCAGCATAACATGGCCGATCTATGTTTCTTTTTGGTTTGGCAGGGGCGTTATTTCGAGCCCGGACTGTTATGTCTATCTTTTGAATATCACATCATATCATATCAGGTACGAGCGGAGCACATTGACAATATACAGAATATCGGACGCAGCTTTAATGAGCATAATGATAAAATTACGTTGAGTACTATACGTATTCATATTATACCAACGATAAAGATCATCTCCTAGCAATGCAAATGCCATCCGAAGCTCCCGTTCTATCAAAAAGTCCCAAAAGAACAAAAGAAATCCCCTTCAGTGTGACTTATCCGACCCCGGGAAACCCTTTTAGTGGGGGATGGGGTTCACAAAGAAGATCACCAGCTCTAAGCCCCTGAACAGATGGTCTTTCTTCCTCATCCTTCCTTTGATCAAGCCACACCCAGCTTCTAGTGTCTGAGACATGAGTGTGGTGTTTGAAGTGGGGGATGGGAGTAACAAGAGTCCCACTCTTCAACGGTCTAAATGCGAGTGCATGATGGCCCAAAGAAGTCAAAAAAAGGTTGTCATTAATACGTTGGTGATGAGAAGCGAAGCGAAGTTTTCGTTGAGTGCTCGTAGGGAATCATAGCGTTGTGAGCCGTAAAGATCTGACAGTCTCAGACGAAAGTTGGCAAGCTGGCGAGCAGATGCTGTGTGACTGATCGTGTTCTGAGACTGAAGATACTCGTGAGAGAGTTGAATTGTCTTTGCGAGCTTACAGAGCAATGAGGCCGAGCATGGCAGCCAGGCCGAGGCCGACCTGGACAGCACCGGCGCCGGCAATGACGACGGGAGTCTCGGGGACATCCGTACCCTTGGCGGGGTTGGTAGACTCAGGAGCCTTGGGGCCGCCGGTGGTCTTGGCAGGGTGCTCGGGCTGCTCGGGCTTGGAGGGGTGCTCAGGCTTGGGGGGAGCAGGGTGGTAGGGCTTGCCAGGGATCCAAGTAGGGCCAGCGGGGTGAGTCTCAGTGACGGTGCAAGGGCAGTCAGTGATGGTCAGAGTGCAAGGCTCAGTGACAACGTAGTCCTTGCCTCCGAGGTGGAAGCTGGTAGGACCAGCGCAGACAGTGGTGTAGACATCGTACACACTGGTGATGGTGACGGTGCCGTTCTTGACGCCGGTAGGCTGAGGAGCAGGAGAGACAATGGCGGCCTGGACGGCGGAGAAGCCAGCAAGGGCAACGAGAGCGGCGGTGTTGAATGAGTACATCTTGAATGACTTGATTGGTTGTTTGGGACTTGAAAAAGAGGGAGTGAGTTCCGGTTGGACTAGCGAATGCAAAGTTTTGTTGGAGTGAAAGATAGTGGTCAAGCGAGTGACTTGGGCGAGGTTTGTTAAAGAGTGTGGGTTTCAAAGAACGAGAAAGATGCTGAGTGCTGAAGAGGAAGAAAAGAGTGTTGGTGTGGTTGACGAGGCTGCCTTATATCTGTAAGTGAAGGCTCAGAGTCAGACACTGGCCAAGAAGAATCAATATGTTTATCTCGGCTGGCCCCCCATGTGTCTCCTGTGTCTGGACCTGACTCTCCTGCTCTCTCAGCTTGCGACAGTCTAGCCGCCACATGAAAGAATGGTAAACAGGCACATCGTCATGCGGCTTCATTCCAGTGCGCAAGGGAGATTAGGGCTCCGTAACTAGGGAGTTGTTGACCTTGGTTACATTACATGATGCAGGGAGGGGATTTTGTGTGCAGTGAGTGAGATGAGATGTTCTGAGACGGCTATTTTCGAGAGATTGATTGTTGAGATGTTTTGTTTCTGTGTAATTTTATTATTATTTTCTTTATCTGGTTGTGGTTGATGAGTGTAAGTGGTTTTTGAGTCCTGATAGCGGGTGATATCTTGGCAGCCAATGAAATGAATTGTAGACAGCATAGTCTTAGTTAGGCAATATCGTGTAAGTGGTGTTCAAAACATTCGAAGTAAACAAACTAGAGAATAAACAATTCAACTATAATCTTAATTCTATTTCCAACAAATCCACATGATTTGCCCAAAAAGAGCAAAAAGAAACGATGGTGCAAGAATCGGTCGATCTGGAAGCCCCGTCTCTCGTCTCTCTTGAGTCTCCCTCCCTTATTGACTCATCTGCCGTTGACCCCCACATACCTCAGACATGACACTAACACGATAGACATTGTCCAAAAAGATTAGATTACTACCTGCTTCAGCTTGGGACAATAACAACATGAAGCCTCTCTCTGATGCACTCTATGGCTAATGAGGCAAATACTCTCGGGTCAAGAGTGCCGAGGCATGAACTGTGAACAAGCTTTTCTCCCAAAATCATAAGCATAGCATAGGAGAAAGGAGAAAAGGGAAGAAAATCGTAGAGGTCATTGTCTTGTAGTTTAATTGAGCACATGCATTCAACGTCTCTCTGCCCCTATTGTATGCATCTTTATCTCACTAGACGTTGAGTATCTGTAGATCGTGCATGCATGCATGATGAGATTGATCATTGTTCAGACACGGCACATGCAATCGAATCGCGACATATCGCGTGCTCAAAAGATAATTTGAGCAAGTGAAGCAATCTCCTTATCAGAAACAAACACAGCATTCTTGGTGTGTCCAAATTATGGCTACACATTCCTCTCAAGTTCTTTAGCCGATATCTCTCTATATAGAATGGTCCATTATACAAACTCCTCACCAGCCATACCAATCAATCACAGGCGCAGGCACAAAGTCATGACATGATTCACAAGATGTTCAGATCATGCTTGACTCGAATTCATTTCTTCATCTTTATTCCTCTCGACAAAATCCATCAGAGAGACTGCTCAGATTTCTTTCTTTCTTTCTTTTTTTTTTCTATGTACAATTGTCTTTCAGCGCTGGCCCGCCGTGTAATGTTTGGTAAAATGTACCCGACTCCTTCCAATGCAATGCATTACTTTCGGTTCCTCGACGTGGCCCCGTTCGTAGCATGAATAAATGAGTAGAGACAAAGTGAGAGAGGGGGGGAGACGGAGTGAGGTAGAGAAGAAATAGGACCACCCTCCCCTCCTAGAAGTAGAAGGAAAAAGAAGAGAATAACACAAACAACAAAGCTAACAAGAACATAGATAGATGCCGTGAGTTTTGGTCGTCGAAAAACGAAAAACAAAAATCATTCTTCGCGCTGTACAAATCAATCAATCGATCGCACACTCAAGTCCATCCTATATCCACAGTCATGATTCGGAATCTCGGTCTTGGAAACCCAATGCAGCGCTTCTCGATTCAGCCAAGTAAGTACTCGACATAGGCAGGCAGGCAGTAGTCATCACATTGTTGTGATATCACTTCTACCAAATACCCCCCAATGCCTCGCTTGGCGATACCAAGACCTCATATCTCCCGACGATGTATCGGCGGCCGACCCAGGCGCGATCTAGTCCCCGTAAAAGATTTTTTTTTTTTTTTTTTTTTCATCGAGGGTCCATAATCGATGAGAAAAATAGGGACCGAAACTAGGAACCGGCCGAGTAAGATCGGAGGCATCCGAACTTAAACAAGAGACCGTTGTCGGAAAGGCAGAGCCGGGCCGGGAGGCGGAGGGATAGCATAACCATGACCCCCAGAACGCTAGCCTTGGAACAAGGAAGCCGAGGCGACAAATAAAATACAACAAAAGGCAAAAATAAAATGTAATAAAATAGCTCGGAAAACCCAAATAACACCGATAATGCTTGGTAGGTATGGCTCTAGGTGGTATCGTTTTGAAGGTGGCAAACGCTCGGGTAGCCAAATCTGTCAAACGTCTCTATGCAAATGACTCGTTCGTTTAAAAATGAGGCAGATGATGGATGTGAGAATGCTTGCTTGCTTGCTCGTACTCCAGCGCTGTGAGGAAGGCTTCTTTTTCTGGTCAGGTCATGGCGGCTCGCTTCTGGATTAGGCTTTCATTTCCCCTCCTTTCAAGCCTAGCACAGCCAGTAGCTAGCCATGCCATCAGCCAAGTGCCAGCCCTTCCTAGTGCAGTCTGAGGTCAGATCCCTTGGAGATGATCACTTTCGGTTTGATCTGCTCTGGCTTCGCTCAGGTCCTCGGCCGACCACGTCAAACTCGTAATTTCGCAATTGCTGCTCGTACTTGGGGCTGCGGAGGAATTTTGGTACAGAGTCCTATTTTTTCCCTCTCGTTAGCATCCATCTGTCATTCTGCACCATCATCGCTCTGATCGGCATGTCCGAGAACGGAATTGGAGGCTGGAGGGGCGGTTTTTAGTCAAAACTTACACTAGCCATCAGCTTGAACACTGCGTTTTGAGCGTCCTCAAACAACGACGTCACCTCTTGCAGCGTGTCAATCATGGCCACGTCCTGTCCAACGGCCTTGGTCATGCGAGTTGCCAAGTTGTTGCGCAGTTGATGGTCAATGTTGAGTTCGCACGGCGATCCTGGAGCCAGGAAAGCGTTGTAGATACCATATGCCGAGGCCATAATCTCCTTGATTCCGTCCATGGCGTTAGTGTTGGGCGACTTTTGAGCCGCCCTTGTGGCAGCCTTGCAGCTACGCACAAACTCGTCAACATCTTGATAGAAGGACAAGTTTTCTTCGCAGTGGGTATCTCTTAGTTGCTCGCGGAAGAGGAGACGTAGCGCGGGGTCGTTGAGGATCTTGTCCAGACGCTGGGTGTTGGAGTCCCTAGTGATGCCGTTTCGCTGAGATGCGGCACCGCCTTCGCTCTCCGAAGGTCGGCCCCGAGAGGCAGCACCACTGACAAGATCCTTACCGCGTTGCGAGAGTTGGTAAATGGCGTATTTGGTGGGTTGGAACAGGTTACATCCGGGATTTTGCGACATATAAGCGCGGTCCTGGGCCACGGGCTCCATTAATTCGTACTCAACGAATAGAGTAGCCACCTCAACAGTCTCTCGCTTGTCCACGATGGTTGAGCAATCCATGAGCCAGTCAGTAGCAGCCTTGCCAGTGAAGGTGTCACGGTATGTCTTCCCGTTCACCTTGCGCTCGGCAGCCATCTTCACTCCTGTAAGGCCATCTCGGTAGTCATGCAGCGAGTCTGAATCGGCGGCGTTAACGGTAGTCTTGATGTTGCGGCCCTCGGAGCCAGCAAAGCGGCGGAAGATGACCTCGATTGTTCCTTGGTCGTGAAGAAGCTTATCAGTCTGTGGATCTCGCTCTAACAACACCAACTGGGTGGAGGCGAGGTTAGCCAATTCCGACACTTGCTTCTGTTGGATGCCGTTTCTAGCGCAGAATCTATCCAGAACAGTGATACCCTTGGGAGTTAATTGCCAAACAGAGCCCTTCATCGTGTAAACCTGCTGATATTTTCCGTCTGCTGATTCGATAAAGCGAGCCTCCAAAAATCGTTGACAGATAGAGCGGGCCATGTCCTTGGCCATGGAGAAGGTTGTGGTTGTGGTGGTTGTGACGATACGAGAAGGATCCTTGGGATCTGGCATACGGTTGGATTGAGAGAACTTCAGGGAGCCCAGGTTGTTGATGGCATCCTCGGACAGAAAAGTGTACTCAACCTTGGTCAATCGGACACGGTGGGCTGAGAGCGGCAGCAAACTGACGACAAGAGTTGAGAAGAGATCCTTGAAATCCTATTTGTGCAACAGTCAGTGGGTGTTTTTTTCTTCTTGTTCTTCTTTCCTTCTTTTTGGGGAACAGGGTTTCAAGAATACGCAATGGCGCAGAGGCTACGCGTGTGCGCGCACGAGGTAAAACGGCGCCTTAAAGGCACACCAAACAAGGTTGGGTAGGACAGCAGGGCGTACCTTTGTGAATGGACGGTCATCGTCCGTCATGCGCAACAAGCGCGAAGAAGTCTGATGCATCTTGTTTGCTGTGGAGGACTTGATGGGGGGCGGGAGGTTCGGGTCTGTGGACGTATAAGGCTGGGACGGCGGGTTGTTTGCCTGCAGAGTCTGGGGAGCGACTTTGCTGTCCAGATATGCACCCGAGGAAAGCGATTGGTTTGAGGAACTTCGTAGACGGTGGTACTTGTCCGGGCTGGAGGGTTCCGACGAGGGTGAGGAGCTCGTGAGCAAGGAGAGTCTTGAAAGAGCACCAGAAGACTGTCGAGGTCGAATGGCAGGCTCTGAAATAGCAGCAATGGCGTTTTGTGTGCGGTCAAAAGCTGAAGCGGCCAGGGCAAAGAGGCTTGTCGAAGAACGGTTGTTCAATCTCGAAACTGAGGAAGCCGTATGGCGATGATGGCTCTGCTGTGGATGATAAGGGACGTAGGCCGGCTGGTTTGGATTTGAAGTTGAGGTTGAGGTTGAGGCAGAGGAATTGCCGGAGGTAGCGGAGGTGTTGATGTGTGCTGGAGGCAGAGGTGTAGGAAGAGGCGAACGGTCCGAAATAGAAGAGCGTGGTGTGTTCGTGGTTGTATCCTGGTCCTGGTCGTGGTCTAGTGCGAGTGGTGTATCAGAAGGAGAGGCAGAGTGAACCGTGGGCCTTTGGTGTTGCGACAGAGTGGCCATCTAACGGGAACGAGAAAGGTCAGAAGGAGGGGAGTTTTGCGGTGACGGCAGTGGGAGAGGTTCAAATAAGAAGGAGGATGGATGGACGTGGTGGATGTGCAAGTGAAAGTGGATGTGGATGTGGGATGTGGATTTTTTTGGAAAATCAGTCCAACTAAAGGTCAAAGCATGCAAGACCAGACAGACCCAGGTGTAAGTGTAAGTAAGCGCAAGCAAGTGGGACACAGACTGTGAAGGAAGAAAAGGATAGATACCCTCAGGACCTAGAATAGGACAGGACTGAACAGCCTAGAGAGAGAGAGGGAAAGGATAGGATAGGGATAGGGATTAGGGATTGGCAGCCCCAGAGTAAAGAAAAAGAGAGGGTAAAAAAAAGGTGAGGGAGTACGGGCACAGGTACAGGTACTGGTACTGGTACTGGTACTGGTACTGGTACTGGTACAGGTACAGAAGCCCTCCCCCAAGACCGGCCAACCCCTACTAAAACTGAACTGAACTTGAACTGAACTGAACTGAATTGAGGGGGAGGGTGGGGTGTCAAACGGGATTCCCTCTAGTGAATGTACGGGCGTGGCCCTAACTGTAAAAGGTCCCCTCCCCTCCTGGTGGGTCCCTCCCGACCTCCGTTCTCTTCGTCTGTCTGAGGTCAAAAGGTGGGCGCTGAGAATAGCGGGCGAAATGGAGATGGTGATGGTCTTGGCCTTGGCTTTTCCCTCTCCACAACTAAAACTAAACAAGCAGTAGCAGAAGCAGTAGCCAGGGTCAAGGTCAGGGTCAGGGCAATCACTCGCGACTACTAGGCAGGCAGGCAGGTAAAGAAGCTACCTAGCTACCAGGGCAAGGGTAGAAAATCTCCAGCAGCTAAAAAAGAATCAAAGAGCGAGCAAGAGAGCGGAGACAGAGAGAGAAGAAAAAGAAGAAACAGAAAGAAAAATGCAGACAAGGGTCTATTCCATGTGGGCTTGCTTGCTTGCTTGCTTGCTTTCATCCATCTTCAACAACACCTGTGTCTCTCATGCTATGCTGCAACAATCCGTCTCGGAACGCCGGGGCCTGAATTGCTTTTCTGTCTCTCACTCTCAATCCAGTGATAAACATGTCTCCAGAACAAAAGACCCCATGTCCTGGGGCTTCAGCGCATCTTGGCGCTGGAGTTGGTGTATCGACATGTCGCCAGCCTGACCGGTCATCTCATTCTACCTATGTAAGGTAGGCAGGTCGGTAGGGCCATATGTATGGATGCATGTTCACCACGCCGTGTCTGCCGTAGCGTAGCGTCCCGTAGCACAAGACACCTACCTACAGCTTCTTTTGCAGAATTGACGAACCAATTCCCTTGAGTCGTAAAAAGAGGCTTTTGGTAACCTCTCGGCCAACAGTAGTCTCTCTTTCGTAGCGCCATTAATGCTCCCGGTCCCGTACCTTTGGTACAGCACATTGCCTGTCGGCTCCGACTGAAACATGGAGAACAGAGGAAAATAGATATCAGATATCAACAACTAACGTTGTTAGTTGCGGTATGTATGAATACATACCAACAAGCTGGAGAAGCCCGTCAGCAGCTGTACTTTAAGCGAACAGGGGCGTTGGCACTAAACAAAAAATCCTTTGATATCCAGCCCAATGGCATTGTCATGTCCATATGACAAACGAGATGAAGCTTTTTGATCACGATAACATGTCATCCGAATTGACATAGGTTTTCGTCAATCCTAAGTATCTGTTCCTCTTCAATTTCTTCTCTTCCAGTGCCATGCCCCATCAACACTGCAGCTGTGAAAAGAATGTAGGGCTTAAACCACCAAATCCACTGCTGGCTAGACTTTGACATACAGCATACCCGCTTCCAGCAACTTGCATGTCTGGTGTTGACGCACGCTGGGGCCCTCATAGCTCATATGCGCTATTGTTGCATTTGGGACTACATACATATATGCACTAGAGCGCTGTACGTAACGCGTTAGGGCATCAGATATGTTGAGGAGGGTTCACAGGCTGAAACTATTCGACTCTTTGAGCTTTGCGGAATGCCTGCACCATTTTTTGCTGATCTGCAAGCGGTCTGCAAAGCAAACTGCAGCACCTCCGCACCCTGCTACACCATACCATGTATGTATAGTACATTGCTTGACTGATCTGATCGGTTGGCGTGCAACAGGCATTGGGAGCGAGACACAACTGATTGACAGTAAAACGGCGGTTTTGAGGCGTTGTATGACGACTCAAGCCGGGATCAAATCTCCATTCTCAAGACCTTGCTCAAATCATCATATGTAGAATATGTTTTCCACCACTGTAGCGATCCGTACGGATTCCGCCGGTGGCTTGCCCGCCACGAGCGTCTCTTGTGCAACCATGAGAGGCGAGTGTCGCCTGGGTCGACGCCTCATTGCAAATCACAGCGATTGAGGACATCGCCTCACCAGCGCCAAAATCCTTAGTCCATCCAAAAGCGCTTTGTCGGCGGCAATGCACTATAGCAGACGCCTAGACAGGAATGCTTACATGGTAGATTTGCGCGAAAAGCCCGTTGCTGTCAGTCCATAGGTGAGACAGGTTTGTACCACGTACGAACTACTCCGTACTGTACACAGATTCCCGTCGATGAGAAACCAAGCCGGACTGCTGCATGCTGGCATGAACCGGAACGTCAGACCGGGACAGCCACAGGCAATGGCACAGTAGAATGTAGGCAAGCCCCGGTCAAATGTGACCTGTATTTTAGCGAATAATTAGCAAAGGGGGGAAATGTCTGAAAAGGCTGTGCTGTGCTGTGCTGTGCTCAGTGTGCTGTGCTGTCCCTATCTTTGTTCATCTCATCGTCCATTCCATCTGGGCTGCTGGGTAATAATCTTCTCTCTCGCATGGTGAACCAGTGAGTGGCTGCTGAGCCGCGGGCGTGTGCATGTCTGTCTCACCTCCCACAGTCAATCAGTTCTCAGCCGGCCCCTTGAATGCGCGTGGCTCCAGGGATTCCATTCATCATGCTAGGCTGTTTTCGGCTGGTAAACTTCCCTGTAGCCATGCTCAGTGCCTCCATCCACCGCATCACGTTGCTGCCATGCGATCAAAGCGCCTAAGTTCCTGTGCATGCAACCATGCCGCGGCTGGGCGTGGCTGCCCCTTACTCTGCCCCACGCGGCCTCTTTCACCAAGAAGTGCTTCCAAATTGCATCGGAGCGTGCATCCGAAGCTATTCCTGAGTTATTCACACCTCATTTGATGGGCATGCTGCAAGCTCTCCATATCTATGCACAAATTGTGAGCCATTGGCTTATTGCTACGGTGGTCTTTCAGATTAGTGACAGGGTTTTGTGTCTGCCGTCGGTTTTGAGTGTGGGATGCTGATGCTTGTTCATCTTACCAGGAACCGTCAATCACCTTGATTAGAGGTGATACTGAAACACACTTTTGAAACGACCTGGAGATGCCCGAATGAATCAAACACCAGATTCCGTCTTGACGCATGAATTTGGCCTTGTCGGCGTCCCAGAATTGACACTCCGATTACTTCCTTGATAGCTACCTCGTGCCATGTCATGCTCAAGCGTGGTAGCTCGACTCCCTGACTCCTAGAATCTGTGATCTTGCGCCTCATAAGTCCGGCATTCAGGGTTCTCGCAAATTGGCCAGATTTTGGTTAGAGTGAAAAGACTGGTGGTTGCAAATCGTGGCTAACGAACGCCATAGATCGCTCTGACCTCGTTCTGGCCTCTGTAGTGGGTAGTGTGTGTGTCTCCGTCGGAGATTGATTATTAGAGTACGGAGTATCGCTGAACCTCATTAGTCTACCACCATGCTTCCCAAGAGCTAGAGCCATCCATTGGCGAGTGTGCGTGTCAAGAAGGTTGGTAGAAGGATCACTACGGTGTGTGGTGTAGTCATGTAGGTGTATGTAGCACTCAGCCTTGGTTGGACTGCTGCTCCAGATTACCCCAAAGCACTAATTAATGCTGGGTTCAACGGGCAGGGCAGATGTACCAACCCAGCCGCATCTCACACAAAAGCCTGTCACTGTCAGTATGTATGTATCTAAATTATCCATCTCGGCTCTGTGGTGCTCACGTCACGCTCGGCTGACGTCCCAGCTTAGAAGAACGCCAGTGGATTTATGTCTGCCGAAGCGAAATTGTGATTCGCAGCACTGCGGCTTCTTTGGCTCCGAGCTCACTCCTTCTAGAAGGTTTCTGGAAACTCGTCTCCGCGGCATGGACCAGGGTCTTTGGATCTTGACTGGCTGAGCAATTCAACTCGACTCAAAGTTCCGTCCAGGAGCCAAGGAATCTGTCGCCGATGAGAAGCGTCTCGGTCGTCTTGCCGTTAGATCAGCTGATCTCCTCCTGCAACGTACCTAACCTTGAACAATATGGGATACGTATCCGCAATCTTCACAGCACTAGTAAGTCTCGTATGAATCAAGGTGAAGGAAACTTGGAGGGACTGAGGCTCAGGTTTCAGAAATAGACTGCCTAATGGAGAGGGGGAAAAAAACGGGCGACCAACAAGGAAGCCAAAGACCCTGGTAACTTCCTAGCATCCACTAACGTTAGTTCAGGGAAGGAGTCAAGCATTGGAATTTGGGAGTGACCTGTCTGACTGTTCGAGACACCCATTTATTATTGGAAGGAGGCTAAAAGCCGATAGGACATAGTTAGAGAAGGAACATGACAACACCATCAATTCACAACCGCGGTTTCCGATTGCGCCTCTTGGGGATAAGTTATCTACATTTGTCCTTTATCTCCGTGTTAGTCTGTTTGATACATTCCTTCGCTCGGGTACATCTACCGTTTACAATGCTGACTCTTAAAGTGCCACTTATTCAAGCCCTGTACAGGGACTAGAGGGGTAGCCTAATGACTAGGTGCTTCTCAGTGGCACGGTTATCATTAACCGTTAACCGATCCTGTTTGGCCTGTCTCCGGAGTAGCAAGCCTCATCAATGTTGGATTGAATCGTCAAAATTTAATGGTGTTGAGGTGACCTGCACGTTGATGTCACTGCCTGATCGATCGCTGCTGAATCGATAGCAACGGTCTCAAGTTCCAAAGGCATGTACAGTAGACAAGGAGCCAAGAAACTCTGCATGTCTCCCCATCTCACATATCACAGTGACTTTATGTATAAGCAGACTGGATGTTGTTAAATAAGATAGGGTATGTTTCGGGGTTTTCTCATCATACACACGAAACTGCACAAGCGTTGCGAAACCCTTGACGATAATAACAAGCAATCCAACTGTGGGTGGGTGAGTGAGTGAGCCGGGGCAGGTGTCAGAGTGGGAATAGTCGGGTTTGATGACCAGTCAATCTGGCAGATGAGGATGAATCCCTATGGCGTTCATCACATCCTTACACCGCAACGTAACTGAAGATGAAGGCTGACAAGAAGCCAGCCAATCCGTTTCCCTATCACGAAGTGACCTGAGCCACGATCACCAAGTCCAATTCATAGCTCATTTGTGAGCGCGGTGGGTATAAACTGGGGACGCAGGGTTCGAGTTGATCAGGGCACCATCCACAACTCTCAAGTTCCTTGGTGTTACTGTGACTGTGACTGGTCACCTTTCCAAGCAGGTCGGCATTCCCACGTGGCTCCATGACTGAGCTTGTCGTGCCGTGCAAGGAATCCGCTGCACGTAAAACTGCCATACAGATACGAAGCAATGGGTCCCCTCCTTCGCTTCGAAACACCGCCTCTCAAATGCGTACGGAGGACACGACGGTGCAACTCCACTTTATTGTTTCTGTTCTGTGGATATATGATCTGATCAAATAGGTATTCCTGAGTCTCGAACAGCGGTACATTATGGGACAACAAGGCTATCAATATCCCTGGCCAGGCATGACGCGTTTACGCGCGCATTTCACACGTTTGTCAGCGATCAGCACCATCTGAGTCCAGTACCGGAAAGGAGGTAATGAAGTGGCGGTATTGACGATTTGCAGATCCCCAGTTGAAGAAGCAACAACACCAAGAACAAAACAGAGAAAAGCAAAAACGAACGAGGGTGGGAGGCGTGATTTTAGCAGTATTACCTGGTTGGTTCTGGCGGGGTCCGCCACGTGGGTTTAGAGAGAGCCACGCGTTTGTGACAACCAAGCTGTGGAGTCGCTTAGGCATCTTTTTCTCTCTCTTCACTGTAACCTAAGGTACGTATCATGCTCACGTTCTAGGCCTCATATCAGCCCAACGATCCCGGAAACTTGTCACGGCAGTTCAAGCGATGCTCCTCAACTCACCAATTGTACCGGTACTAGTCGATGCTCAGTCAAGGCGTCGCCGTTGATTTGCCTCTCTTTTTCTTCTAGGCCCTCGCTATCCGAGAGTCTGCCGACGTCAAAGCTGCTTGTGCTACCGCGCGATCCACTACAGCTCTTGAAGCTTCGGGATGACTTCTCGTTGGCTGGCCTTGCCTGGGCGGATTGTTTTGATCGTTGAGAACGATTGGCTATGAAGACGTGCATGAAAGGCTTGGACTGAGGCGGGTGGTTCGACTTGACGTTTTCAACACAGAGTCCCGTTGCAGTTCTGCATTGAGAGCCATGAACCATAATGAAACGCTTTGCAACTCCAAATTGAGCACCGCATGACGCATCATTCCTCGGTGGCAGCTTGGTCGTCGTTAGACTTGTCCACGATACCTTGGTCAAAGTTTCACATGTACCGTACATCCCGTACTTACGGACTCTGCGGAGCCCCGACACCTGGGTAAGGTAGGTAGGTACGAAATCGTAAACAAAGCGCCCAATCCGGTCGACAAAACATTCAGCCTTCTCGTGGAGTCACGAAACTTGTGTATGATGAACATCCATTGTTTCGCCAGATCCTTCCTTCTACGTACCAACAACATTCGCGAAAATCCAACATCTGCAGGGTTCCAAATCAATCTGATTCGGTCCCCCTGTTCATGCTGCTTTTTAAGTTGCCACGCGAGAGGGTACAATGTACTTTGCCATGTGCATCGCACGAGGTAAGCGATCACGGAAGAGATCCGTCTAACCATTCCGGGATGACGATATCCACAAAATCTGCAGACAATCCCGTCTTGTTCAAAACATCAGATCAGACGACCAACAATTTCGCTCCCGTCACTTAGGCCAGAGGCTCTGACTTGATATCCTAGCTTAGCTGCGGATACAGCTGCCCGATGGATGCTCTCTCATTGCAGATTGACAGTCACGTGTGACCTCAAATCTGAGCTTCCAGCACGATTCATACTCATGCCTACAGCCTTACCGTTATCCTGGTTCGCCTGCAAAGACAACGGCCTTGTACGATCGCCAGCTAGACGGCTAGTAGACCTACTGGCGCGAGCTCCTGTGTCACGGCACTTGGTGATTACGAAATTGTCGGCATTGTGGCAGACCCTTCATATCGGCACTCAAGTACAGGTTTAAGCACGGCGAACCCCGAACTCCAGTGCAAGCGTAACTATATCATATCTATTATATGGCCCCTCCACCGGATATGAAAACGAGCAAGGTCAGGCTACGGAGGTGCGATTTTCTAGTCGGCGAACTAATAATGACTCCTGTACAACATCAGGGCAGACTAGGATGCGCCCTTGTAGAGTGAGGCCTGGCCATTGACTAGCCTTGCGGACAGCAGTACGCGGCTAGCGGGCGATCTGGTAGACGGGAGCCAACATTCGGGATTGATTTTCCAGGTCTCAATCACGTCTTGGCTCGATGATATGTGTATCTTGGTATACAAGATATGCATGTCGACAGGCATGTCGCTATAGGGCGCTAGAGGTTGTATTTCTCAGCCGTGTAATGCAACTCGTATGAATAGCTAGTAGCTGCCTCAAACATGCAGCGAGTGCCCCCTATTTTCTGGGCTGAAATCCGTGCTCAACTTTCTTTCCAAGCGTAGTTACTATCCACCAAGTCCACCCACCGCGGGAATCCATCGTGCGATTCCACTCACTAGAAGCCGTCGGCCGCCAAGCAAGTGGACAATGCTTGGGCGCCATCTCTCTTAACCCACGGAGCATTTCCTATTCAACATGCTGAATGCTACCTTATTGTATGCGGTGAACAAAGGAATGAAATTATGTGATGTTTATCGCGGCTGTGCTCACTGAAAAGAGCTTCGACTCCTGTGTCGTGGCTAAGACCTCATTACGCTACTTGTTATCATTGCCCCAAGACATAAATGGCCAAATACGCGCCAGCATGTTCGAATTTGACTACCAGCGGGATAAAACTGGCAGGGCTTGACTCAAGTGCATCTACGGAGTAGTGACCACCTGATACATAGCTCTGAACAGGTTTTCGCATGACTTTATGACGATCTCCCAGTCTGACAGCCCGGGAATATCTTGGACCTAACAAAAACGACTGACTCGTGTGCTGCACCTCTTGACTTCCCCCCATACTCGCCAGTAGCAAGCTCTGTGGGGAGCACTCTTAGTTAAGGAATAAGCTGAAGGCTTTTAGCTCAAGATTGGTCGCCCAAGTTCAAGCTCGACATTGGATAGAAGCTCTGGACCAAGAGGTTTTGCCTTGGGGGTGTGCAGTGCCGATCGACAAGGTCAAGCCCTACTTGCCGCTACATACTGACATAGACAAGTCGCTGTCATGTAGTTACTGGGGTCTTTGTTGCGGGCGTAGATACGTGGTTTCTGCAACCTTTCCAGCCTGTAGGATCTGTGCAAATCGATATGTCGTGACTAAAACTCGCGATGCGTTGCTCTGCTTGGGGAGCTTTGACTCGGTGAACTGTAGAGTTAACTAGAGAAGCATGTGTGTGCAATTGATATGTGACCGTCCAGTCGGATATTATGGAGGAAGTAAGCTATGGAAAGGATGCAGTTTCGTGCCAGGCTGCTAGCAAGTCGATGCTGCTCCTTGGGTATCATCGTCGATAAGGAGGGTAGAGTTTGGCATCGCGGAGTCGCAGACGTTGAAACGACATCTATATGCATATGCCGCTGACACAACAGTAGCAACAGGGTAACGTCTGACTCCACAATGAGAACACTTCAACACTTGTTGATGCTATACTGACACCCGCTGTAAAAACAAAATATCAATTGACCTGGGTTCTGAAATCCTGTATGCCACTCGCCACAGATCGTACAGTTAGACTAGATAAATATGTCTACATAGCAAAAAAGCCGTTCTAACGCCATCGCTTTTAATCCCCTGTACCTCGCCACCCTGTAGGCATGTTCGGTACAGACGGGAATGCAAGTCTTTTCTCTCCCATTTGGATCATAGCTCCATTATGTGAAGTAACCATCCACTGGGAGCCTCGTGTCTTTAGCAATACTTCATGTGCAATAGAAATGCGAGTCCTTCGACTATATCGATGAGGGGGCCCTGTCCTTTTTCCAACCCCTGTATCGCATGTTCTCTTCAATGGCCCTCCAGATCTGCTCCACGATCTCCTTATCACGGAATCGTGAAGCGTCGTGGCCCTCTCCTCGCCATCGGTCAATGCCAGTGGACAGGACGCGGTGACCCCAGTTGCGGATATTATCCGGAGCTGACTCTCCTCGCCAACCGACATAGATGCCCAGCGTGTGCTTGAAGAGCTCGTTGGGGTCACTCCACTTGTAGTTCTTGAACTGCCAAGTCTGGCCAGTGGTGAGGACTGCCACGATTCTGTTCCAGTATTCGGGCTTGAACGCTTCAGGACCCTCTACAAGAATGAAACGCATTGGGCGGTTTGGGTCAATGGAGGGGATGATGCGCTGCACATGAAGCATGTTGCTCATCGCACCACCTCCATCAGTAGGCACAAACTTGCCGTCCTCGAGGAACGATCGAGCATTTGATAGGCGAAGCAAAGAAGAAGCAGAGGGGGATAGAAGAATAATAGGGTCTGGTCGTCTTGTAGGGGGTTTTTGGTTAAGGGCGAGTGATGGGTTAGTGGGAATGCTGGAGCTAGACTGGTATTTCTTCTGGATAAAAGGCGCAGCAAGTTTGCGAACATGGGAGAAGTCCTAACGAGGTCAGACCAAAACTCAAGGGTTTCTCAAATTGCAAGGACTTACCGTAGGTTTGATGCCCCTTAAAACGGTGTTGCGATCGCCCATCTTTCGTTCGCTGTTGTAGATACCAGCCAGTCTCGGGTCCATAGTACCACGACCAGATCGCGACTGAGCAGTTGAAGTCACTGCACCCGTCTTCGCAGCTGCGGTCGCGCCAGCAGCCGCCGCATCTTTGTCACTGGGCAAAGGCTTGATGTACTCGCTCTCCTCGCTAGCACCCTCGAGCCAGGTAATCAGATCCAAACGCTCGATGAAACCCAAATTTTGAACCTTCCCCGAGCCACCAGCAGCTGCCAGTTCTTCGTTAAGCTTTGTCGCAGAAGCATTATACTCAGGGATAGCGACTTCGCGATTCAGCCAAGCAAAGTAGATACTGCGCAGGTCGACGGGCTTGTCTTGCGACACAAAGCGCGTCGGGTTGTCGATGGGAACAGCGACATCCCGATCGGGGAATCGCAAGTACGTCGCCTGGGATAGGGGAACTTCGGTTGCAGAAGCATCAGCTGATGCTGTGGGGATGAAGGGCGCGTTGGAGGAGATGGATTGGCGAAGGAGGACGAGTCCGTCGAGGTCGGCGGCGGACGCCATGATGAAGATGGACGCGCGGGAATAGGGAGCACGGCTGAAAGAGACTCTCTATGTGTTTGTGCTAGTCAAGAAACACCAATTGATGAATACTAGAATCTAAATGGTTCGCGAATCGAGAGTCCAGCGTGCTTGTTGCCGGTGAAGCTTTGATGAAGTGAAGATGAAAGGCTAAGGCTGAGGCTCTGGAATTTTGGCAAGCTCCCTTAGCTTCACCTATACCGGGCTGTCATTGGTCAGGCACATATGTGGCCAATCAACGGTCTATAAACTCATCTTCAACTTCAACGTCAATTGACAGCAGAATCAGCACCAATCCACGTTCTGTATAATGATGCGACTGGTCGCCCCGCGTTTTGCATTTTATGCATCAAGTAGATCATGTTTCTGGTGGTGTTGACGTTGATCCGCTATTACCGTCATACCCGGGCAGCTTGACTCGACGACTACGGTACTCGGAGTGCCCTAGGGTAGGTAAATTACTCCGGGAGTATTGCTAGTCAAAACGCTACCTACTGAACAACATTTCATGTGACTGGACAGTAGTATTGAATATCGCCTACTGCGTAGTAATTCGTCTATGCATGTTTGGCGTGCTTACTGTGCATTGGGATGTTTTAATTGGTAAGTCCTCATGTTTCTCTTGGGTAACTTGTAACTCTGTTTCAACTGCCGGTATAGCCACAACACCATGAAGATGCAGCTAGAGAACTTGCATGTGAGCCACGTCATAGAGCACATTAACAGTGTTTCCTTCGCTGGACAGGTATGAAGAAAAAGTCTGTCAGATTGACGATACAGTCTAAACTTGCCAATGCATAGATAGCTCACCTGCATCTTCTCGTATTTGACCCCAGTCTCTAATGTCTGAGCACAAATACTCTAAATCCAGGGATCACAAACACTAATCATTGACGGACAACTTACTTAGAACCCCCATGCTCAACTCACTCACAAGTACAGATACTTGCCATCGATCCAACCCCAACTTCTAGAAGCCGTCGCACACCCATGATTTCTAGTCCGCATCTAGCCATACACCAGCACTTTGGCGCCACGACTACCCTTCACGCCCCATCCATCTCGAGTCTGCACAGTCAGAATATGACATCGAAAACCCTTGGAAGCCTGGCACGTGCGGGCGACCCATAACCGTAAACTGCGATCCCTCACCTGGGATAAGCGTTAGCTCTCTCAACGGCGTTAAGCCAGTTCGTGCAGATCACTTACTCGCCCCGGCTGTTTGGTCTGGTGAACTCCTAGCCCGATGAGTAATACGACGACATCCCACGCTCACAGGGCGTCGGGTTCCCAGATCTAGTAAGAGTATGAGAAAAGGGGCGCTATTCAGAACAAATTACACCACAAAGATACCACGGAGGCCGCCGCCTCATCTTATAGCGTGTGGCAAGGGCACCGCCATGAAACAGCAAAAGAGCCTTTGTTCACGGATATTGGATGGGAATAGACATATTTCCACACGTGAAAACTTTGCTCATAACGCCACAAGGTATTGTACTTCTTGTTGTATGTACACCTAGCCGTATGCCCCTATTCGACTTCATCAAAGACCTATCCCAAAAGATGTGTGCAATTCCGCTTCCATTCCGCGCAATGACTCCGTCAACGCCAAATCAATCCTGACCTCCAATGGTTCTGTAGTACTCAAATACATCTATATGCCAAAGACAAGCTTCATGCGCTCATACGTGTAGAATGCGACCGCCGCCATTGGGAACACCTTGACGTATCCAATGGTGAGGCCAACAAAGAAACCAGGAATACCCCTCTCTCGGAAGATCATACCAGCGGTCTCTCCTATCCTCAATCGACGGCCGTCACCAACAGCACCGCCAACTTGCATTCGTCGTCGAATGACTTCAAGAGGATATGACGCCGTTTGAGAGATCAAACCGGCGATTCCACCAGCAGTGAGCTCGGCCCATGATCGTAAGGGGGCTGGCTTTCCTTCAGGGTGGTTTGCCTTTTTCGGTAATGTCGTGTGCTTCGCAAAACGAGGCGATCGGAGGATATCACCAACAGTATCGTGAGTTAAGAAAGACATGCCCGCATATGGAAGCATGCCCATAACGGTGGGAGCGAAACCTCGGTAAAAGTTGATAAGTCCTGTTTGAGGAGCAATGGCGCCAACTGTCGCTGCTGTCGCTTCCGCTGCAGCAGTTACTGTTACAGGCGCATTAGGTAGTCGAGTCGCGGTTGTTTTCTGAACGGGTTGCTCGTTGTAAATCTGACGACATATTGATGACAAAGAAGAGTGGCCGTCACGTTTAGTCTCGAAGGCAAGTCGTACTCTCATAACTTCTAAAGGATATGTGAAAAAGACGGAGGTGACACCAGCCAAACTTCCACTGAGGAGTCTTCTCATTGGTGTCTCATGGTGTTTATCGGGTATAATAATGGCTCGAATTTGTTCGTATGCGAGGAATTTGATACCGGCGTAAGGAAAGATTCGTAGTAAAGTCGCTGAGTGTCCACGGTAGAGTCCAGTGATGCCTTCATATCTATGGATGTCCTTCATGGCGCTTGCGACACCAACCCATGATCCTGTATATTTTGCGAACCGTGGATTGCTGGCCTGGAAGAGGATCTTTACTCGATCCAATGGCGCAACGACAGTTTTGCCCTATTCCAAACAGTCAGAAACCTCTGGAGACCTCAGTCTTCGACCTTGACAAACTTACAGCGCAGCCAGCTAAACCACCCGCAACTCCAGATTTCCACACATATTCAAAGCTGTTCATTTGTGCCTTTGGTGCTACAGCCTCCTGGTCCGTAGGACACACAGGAGGCTCTTTTGGCGACTTGCTGAGTGTGTGAGAAGAGACATGGCTCTGAATATTTCTATTGCGCGCAACATCGGCCATTGAGGCATGCTCCATCTGAGCAGCGTCGGCAGAGGACATGGCCCCGAGGCTCACAGAAGCACGTGCCTGACCTTGTTGAACGGATTCGAGGCCTACGGGCGCGACATGCCGTGGCAGAGTCGAATGGGGATCGGTATTCGAAGCCAACGCGACTGAGATATTTCGGTTTCGGTGGTGATCTTGTCAAAAAGTTGGAGGAGGAGTTAGTAGTAGAAACAGGTTTTGCGGGGAGGATGAAGCAGTTCGGATATGGGGACGAGAGGATTTTGGAGATGATACCGGCATGCGGCGCGGCAGAATTTCCCCGGTCAGAGGCGGCTTGGACGTCATTAAACCGACGCTCAGTGGGCGAATACAGGCCCCCCACTAGTTTTTTTACAAGTGAATGACCTCCGCTACCTTAGCAAAGGTGGTCACGCCCGCGGAAATGGAGATCCCCCAGAACCCTAGAAAAATAGAGGAATTAGGCCATCAGGGGTCCAAGACTTGTCACTTCAGTGGGTTACTGCGCTGATGATCCACTGAAAACTTGTCGTTTCTCAGCAGATTCACAGCCAGGTCAGGGCTGTCAGGGCATAGCGAGGCTTAACGGTCCCGGTGATCAATAACCGAGCCGAGGTTTGCCGACCATCGCCGCGAATTTATTCCTTCAACCGCGGGTTAAGCAAAGGCCAATGCAGGTGGAAGAATAGTCATCCGAGTCCGCTATGGAGGCCAACAGCCACAGAAACTCGTCTGTTCTCTTTGAGAGCCCAGACAAGAGCCTCATTGTTCTAGACATCCCCACGTCTCTAGAAGAGAGCCAGGCTCTCCCGTCTCAGGTCACCCGCCGCCGCATCGTCTCCGCAGAGCCCCGCGCGAGTCCGTTTCCGACCCCGGAGCCCCGGCATGGAGGAGGCGATCACTCGGCATTTGCGACAGCGTCTCCTGGCGCGCAGTTGGCTGAGCTCATGACCACTGAAACGGTCAGCAGCGCTTTACAGGACCTTGCCAGCACATACTCATATTCTGGACCTTTCCATCGGGACCGGTTTGTTCAGCCACAACAACCACCGTCAGTATCCGCTCTGCCGCCTTTGATACCAGACAAAGCCGAATTTCTTGATGGCTCTATAGAGGCTTTGCGTGATACTTTTCACATGTCAGCTCCCAAGTTTGATCTTGTTGTGTTAGATCCTCCGTGGCCAAACCGATCTGCCAGGAGAAAGACAGACAATTATGCTACTGTATCAAATCTCAAGGAGATGCGCGACCTTTTGCTACACATTCCTCTAGCTTCTCATCTTGCACCAGATGGACTAGTTGCCGTCTGGGTCACTAATAAACACAGTATTCACGACTTTTTGACTTCCCCAACAGGGGTGTTCGCTGCTTGGGGTCTCGAGTTTGTGACTGAATGGACGTGGCTCAAGGTTGCTGCGTCGGGTGAACCGCTCTACGACATTGAGTCAACATGGAGGAAGCCATGGGAGAAGCTCATTATAGCGAAGCGTATCGGGAGCAAGAAGCCAGATGCTCTCGGGTCAAAAGTCATCGTGGCAGTCCCTGATGTCCACTCACGGAAGCCCAATCTGCGAGGCCTCTTTCAAGATGTCATCGGCAAAGAATGTCTTGGCCTCGAGATCTTTGCTCGTAACTTGACTGCTGGTTGGTGGACCTGGGGGAATGAAGTCTTGCGCTTTCAACAGCCCGAACATTGGCACGACATGGAATAATGTGAGGAAGAATATACGAGTTTTCAGCGTCTATATTTGCGCTCATAATCTTTAACCCGCCTGCATGCATTGCCCATCCAAGACTAGTTACAATAATGTACAGTTATGATGCCCGCTTATCCTACAGAGGCCCATCATCCGTGGCTCCTCATAGAATTGGCGCCTCTTTCATTAGCAGTTTCCTGCAGTTTCAAGTCGTAATTCGCCTGTCGTAGTCGTTTAAGCTTCATTTGCGTCCTTCTTAACCTCTGCTTCCTCCTTGTTCAGTAACTTCTCCCATTTAGGATCCAAGATAACATCGTTGGTCCACTTCTCCTCTCCCGATAACAGCTTTTGTGCCATATTGGCCAACTCTTGTCTCTCCTTCGACGGGAGCTGCTTGCTCTTGAGAGGAATTTCGAATCGCTGTTGCGCAATATGCTCCTTATTTCGCTTCTCCAGCATATCCTCGCGCATCTGGAACAATTGGTTACTCCAGGGTGTTTTGTCCTCGGGAAGTTCGGGCCATTGGAAGGGCTTTGCCAATTCGACGGTCATGACCTTGAGGGGTTTGGGGCGATACCACGAGCGCGAGTGGGAGTTGCGCTGGGTTAGGGGTTGCTGCTTAACGTATGATCGGACCTTTGTGACCTCGACATTGTAAAGGTTCCAGAGGTAATCTCGGAGATCGAACTTTGTGAATCGTAGAGGGACCTGGAAAGTGGCCTCGTTTGGTGGGAGGTGATCTTTTCGAAGAAAGGTGATTACATGGTTTGGCCTAGAGATTGTTAGAATTTGTATGTAGAGATGGATCAAAGGCACTTACAGAAAAACCTGCTTCTGGCCCAGCTTGAAGCCGGGCAATTGGCGAGCTACAGTCTTTGCTACCTCTGCCATGGTCGTCGTTTTGCCCTTTCAAAAGTGGTCGGCGATAGTTGAGTTGGGATGTGAAGAAATTCGATGACTGGCTCTGATTGGCTTCAACGGCAAAAGTGAACTTCCGGGAGGGGTGTGGGGATTGTAGATGCTATAGATGCACGCCCCGCATCCAGCAGTGTAAGAAGGTGAATATCATTTCACTCCACGAGGTCATTTCGTGACTGGAATCAAATATTAAATATTTTAACACTAACAGAGGCTATTTTAGAACTTCTAGAATCTTCCTATCTATTTGTTATAGCATATTCGGCGAAAACCATTGACCTGGGTTGAAGTGACATCTCCCCAACTCAGTTGTCTCACGGGTACTCGCAGTGCAACAATTACTCCTTCTCGTCAACACAAAACGAAGCCTATTCTTCCTCTCCACAACAAAAACAAAACAACGAGAACATCGATCTCAAGATCCGTCCTCATGCCCAAGCAACACCCAAAATGCAAAAACACACTAAATCAAAGCGTTCTTTGAGCCCGACGGCTCGGGTCTCACCTCGTAAGAGACTCAACTATGATGCAGACACTCACAAGATGTCGAGTCCCACGAGCTATAATGATGAAGATGTCCAACTCAGTTTCCTGACCATCGACGAAGAAGATGAAAAAGGGGTCGCTTGTTCTAATAGCATGGAAGAGCTGATGAAGCTGGAAAAGGAGCGATATCCCGGTGCCAGTACCTGGGCCCCTGCTGAAGAACGACTCTTTGAGATATTGTATATGCGACAGGATCTGCCCATGCTTCCATCAACGTGGGATGTCGATCTTAGAGGAGTGCCCATCTCAGACATTGTATTCCAAACTTCGGATGAGTTTCCTCCTATCATCTATGCTCACTCAAATAACTTTCGAGGTATATTTACCCTCCTATTATGGAGTACATTGCTCACTCTTTTTCAGCAACAACCGCCCTTATCCGTCTCATGGACCTCACAGCAACGACCAGGACAACCATTCAGAGTGGCCATCGGATAAAGGTACCGCAGCTCATCAAACAACAGCTCGACAAGTATCTGAGCTGGGCAGCACAGGACGGCGACTACCTGCATCTACGCATTGTTCCGAACATCCTAACGGAAATTGTAGACACAAAAATGCTGGAAGATGAGATCACCGAGCACATCCAGAAACGTATGAGAGCTCTCGCAAAGCTTCAGCGAGAGTTCCTCCGAGAGGATAGAAACCCTCAGTTCTGGGATGTTATCAAGCCCAGTGTATTTGCATCTCCGAAAATCAAACTTGAGCCGGACGATGGGCCGACATCGCTTGGGGGGTGGCTGACGCCTACTCAGAGCCGACTTGGCTCACATCTTCAAAGTGGAAACGTAGTTCCAACCACCGAAACCCATGAAGTCGCTGTCAAGATCGAACCTGGATTTAAGAGCCCCGGTATCTCGGCAGGAGTACTCCCTAAGACAACAATGCTTTCGAGGGAGTCATACCATTCAGATTCCCCATCGCCCTCTCTACCCGAAGAGCCCCAGACCCCTCCTCGACACACCTACCGTCGCCACCCTCCTGTGGTATACGGTCTCTTCATTATCAACACCTGGGTTCTCGTTCTCACAGTCGATTCCTCCAAAGGATCCAACGCCCATGTCAGTTTCCAGGTCCAAGTCGATTTCAAAGATGAACACCAGGGGATCTGGAATGCCCTCACCATCGCTATTGCGGTGTGCCTTGCTCGTGATGAGCTACGTACTCGTGCGACCGACTTCGAGGAGCTACCTTGCGTGGAAGATAGTGATCCGGATGCTTGATTTGCAGGATAATTCAATGATTATGACGATTATTACGCCGGAAGGAATACCAAGATTCATGTTTCACTCCTGTTTGTTGCTAGTGCGCTTTCAAGTTGTGTTTTATACCCCTGATTTTATAAACCAGTGTTGACTTGGAGTTTCGTTGTTGTTATCAAGAGGTTTTCATGTACCAGTTATCAAGTCCTCAACGCCATTCACCTTATCGGAGAATATCTCGACCCGTTCAATCAGTCGTTAAGTAATCTGCCCTATTTGTAAAGTCATAAGTGTTAAAAAGTCAATAGAGAGCTTCTATGCTTCATGCTCTCATCTCTATTCATGTCCTGATGTGTCTGATCAGTCATTCCCTTCTATTCCCAACGCCCAGCAATGACGGCCGTCCGCAGCCCCAAACGTCTCTTTCTATCTGTACATAAATCTCCATTGCATTTCATCTCATAGAGTCCGCTTCTCTAATGCGTGAGTTATACAGGGTGGGGGGTGAAGCGGGGAGGAAACTTTTCTTGCGACCGCGCGTGAATAAATATTTTTAAAATCATCGCAAGTAAGGTAGTTAACGACAAGGTGAGAACAAGGTGTATGTGTATGTGTTTGTGTGGAGATTTTTACATTTCTTCTCGTTCGACGGGCATCAGAACCTCAAGCTGTCGAAGGAGTCGCTGGTACAAGAACAGCATGCAGCCACTCTGGATGAATGTCCATACTCCTCGGGGTCCGACACCACGGAACCATCCTGCAACGCCTTCTGTGCGGTAGATGACCCGTAGGCCAGTGAAGACGGAGGAGGTATCGAGAGCGATGGCGCCAGGTCGTGGTCGATGTGTGCTGGGAGAAGAGGTAGAAATATGCCGAACTTGTGAGTTGGCATGATGGTCTTTTGGGTGTCGGGACTCTGTTGGTGTGTTGACTTGAGTCTGAAGTCGTGTCTTGACTACATCGAGGGGACAGGTGATAACACCGGCAAGACCACCAGCTGCAGCACCAGTGAGAAGCTCGAGGGAAACTCCGATATCGCGGCTCTGCTTGTATTTGCGAGCCCAAGTGGTGAACTGTTCCCAGAACATGAATTGTAGAGCTGAGAAGGGCAGATCACGATAAAGAGTGGCCTTGTAGCCGTAGAATAAGGCGGAGGCGCCTTCTGCGCGCACAATGGTTCGAGCAGCGTCGATAGTACCGCGGTAGTTGTAGCCTGAGGTGAAATGGGGGTTGTTGTAACGGCCTTGAAGCTGGAGGCGTGTCTTGAGAACTTCTGAGGGGACGTAGACAATGGATGCTGCGAGATCTCCAAGGAAACCTTTGGATTTGTTAGCGTTTGTACTGATGCTAGATCTCATCGAGGTGCCGTACCTGCTGTGAGATATGAAATATGCTGTTGCACGCCGTGATCTATCAAGAAGCGCTTGCTCCATTCATATGTGCCGAAGAACATAACAGTTCCTGGAAATGAGCCTCCAAGCGCAGGAATCCATCCACCGTAGAGACCTCGTCTTATACCCTCCTGTCTCCATATCGTGTAGTAGGACTGTCCTAGCGATGTGTATCTTGACGGAACGTGGGGATCGCCCTGTTGTCTCGTCTTGACAGTGTCGAGTGAGTGCATGAGTAGATCGCCCGTAGATCCTCCAATACCACCTGCGATCATGGCCTGTCGTGGGATCCCATGTTAGCGCGCCTGGAAACGAATAGGTCGAAAACGCTTGGCGATGCAATCATAGCACCCTGATAGTCTGTAACGTACATGAAGATACGGCGGTCGCCCCTCGGCCTCGACATCTTGTGCGGTCATGTTCTGGTCACTGGTCTTGCTTCTACTACTTTCCGAGCGACGACCCGTCCAAGCAGCATGACGATGCTCGGGGGATGGCGCAAAATCGCTCGCCGCAGTCGTCGATCCGTCGTTCGCCGTCGTCGATTGAGCGAAGACGAGGTCAGAATCTTGTTGAAGACCCAAGGGCATAATCCGGGTTCAGCAAGAAATCGAGCTCGGATCGGAGGAAACAGTTGGACGAGTCGGTGACGGGCCCAAGGCGGAAGACTTCGGAAGCGAAAAAAAAAAAAAAAAGAGAAAGACAAGAGGATCCCCAAGAAAGAGAGAAGAGTAACTGTTAGGAAGGGATCGCTCTGTCGCGATGTTTGGTCGTGGGCGAGTGGGCGGGCGTCGCAGGGTCGCAGAGAATAGATAAGAGCGGAGAGTCTGGGCGATGTCGTTTATGAGAATTTTGATGAAGGAACCCGGTCTTGGCGAATTGCGGCTCTACTTGGCTCTGCTCAGCGGTTTCTTAGTGGCCGATCAGGGACCGCACCTCGATTTACAGCGCACTTCACTTTACCTACCTTAGGTTCAGAGCACCCGACGCTAACTACGTCAATGGAAGAATGCCCGATGAAAGAATTTCAAGAAATGACCGAACGGGCTTTCGGTCTATTATCTTATCTCACCTCATCCATCATACGCCACTTCTGCCCGCGTACCTAATTCATAGTGACGGGAGGCTTCAGTGAGATCATATGAGTTAATGACATCCATATCTCATGAATAAAGTCTGATGTTTGGCTATTGATGGAACGAATAATTGACTGTAAAATTGAGTTGATCATAAGGTCTATACATATCTTCATGAGTTTTTGGTACATATAATACATCTCATTTCCTACTCCATCAATGGCCTCTGGTGATCCCGCCATGGAAGAGCTCCAAACTTGCGAAAAGGAAACACAATATGCGTGACTCGCCCAGTAATCAACTGCTTAGATACTGGTCCATACGTATTGCTATCCAGACTCGATCCAGGCGGTCCATCGCCCTCAACCCACACGTGCCCTTGCGGGACTCTCACTGTTGGCAGAGGATGAGGCGCTTTTGTCTTGATCACATCGTTCTCTAGCGCCACTACGCGCTTGACTGCAATTGTCTCGGGATGTAGCGGACTCCTTTTGTAACTTTCATGTTAATTCTCATCAATTGGTTATTTCCAGGCTTTGAGAAGGGTCTGCTCGTACCGTAATGTCACAACCATGCCCCTCTCCAGATTCTCTTGAGGAGACCACTTCCAGTTGAGGATCACATCTCTTCGTAAAGTAGAGTCTTTGTCGTCGTTTATCAACGGATACATAGATGCGCCGTCGACAAAAGTCAGCTCTGCTACGTGCAGGTTAAACATGGCGATGACTGGGATCCATGTTGCGAATCCAAAGAGTCTTAAAGCTGTTGACCTGGCCAGACTGGGTTGGCCATTACCTCTGAGACGTGCCCACACTGAGCCGAGAACCATTGCGAAGGCTCTAACTATTGTTCAAAACGAGCGTTGTTGAAGAGCAGCATTCCCGTTGCTGTGAGTTTGAGTTGCAGTGGGACTATCGCTGGTTGTGAGTCCAAGTATAGAAATTCTACACACGAGTCTAAGCTTTTATCGGCTAGTTCCGACAACCCGCCATGCAAGGCAGCACGAGACAGGCAACATTAAACATGAAGCTTCAGAATCATAACTCTAAAGAAACATCATCTTAAGTATGTCCCACTGAACCAAGCCAAAAACACAGTAATCACAATGCAATGAAGAGACGGTATCTCGAGTAATCAAAGAACTGTTCGTTATCAACGCCGTTTCAGACGCCACTTCCTACCATCGGAAGAACTACATGAAAGTCTGGACTTTTAGTGATGCTGTGCACTCCGGGATACATGCTTCCTTTCAGCCTCCCAGACGCCCTCTATTACACCCTTTTCCGTGTCCAACAACCCGCTCGTGCGCGGGCTACTTTGGCATGGCTCTAACAGTCTTGCCGACTCATCCTGACCTGGAGACTCTTCGTCTGTCCATGACCTAGATGGTCTCAGGGATGTTTTCGTCGCTGTCGCTCATGCTCTCGTCACCGCTGACCTCGGCGTTCTCACGCTCGCGCTTCTCCATCAATGCTTGCAGCTCAGCGTCATCGCTCTCAGTAACGGCCTTGGGCTCCATCTTGACTGTCAAGTTACCACCGGCACCCTCGATGCTCTTTCGGACATCGACGATGGCCTCTCCCAAGCAAGTAATACCGACGTTTTTGTCCAAGGTCGAGCATGTGAGGACGTAGAGAGGCGGAGAGACGAGCTTGACCTTGACTTGGGTGTCATCGGTGCTGTGGGCCTCGGCTGTGCGGAGAGCAGTCTTGACGGCGTCGATTCCCTCGTACCCGAAGCAAGTGACCTCAATATCGGCTCGGATCTTGGTGGGCTGAGGAGTAAGACGCTTTCCGATGTATGACTTGAGCTCCTCCTTGGCCACCTCGTTGGGGAAGGTAATATCGTTCCAGACCTCGGGGTTTCTTCTCAAGGTTAGTACAGGTGGTCCGACTTTAGTAAAGAGCAACTGACGTGATGGAAAGCTTGAAAGCGTCGATAGCATGCCCGTATCGCTTGTTTAGGGGCCAAGCAATGGCCTCATAGAGGCTCTCGATATCGAGCTTGGTCTTCTCGGCGAGATGCACCATGATAGAGTGGACCATCTTGCTCTTGTTGTATCGCTCTTCGCACTTGACAATATCCTCGGGGGAGACTCGTCGCTTCGAGAGATCGATGTAACCTGCCCAAAAAATCAATATCCATGCCCAAAGTTCAGCCCGACATAGATTTGATGCTAACCCTTCTCCTTGTCGACACGGAGCACCACGACGACTTCGTTGCGACCGACTCGAATGAGCTTCTGAATACTTCGAATACGTCTTCGCGAAAGCTCAGAAAGCAGGATCATGCCGTCAATGTTGTCGTACTCTAGAAGCTTAACGTAGGCACCCATTTCGGCGATCTGAAATTGGTCAGAGGCAGTTCTTTCGGACAGATCAGGTTGCTACTGACCTGCTTGACATTGACCATGACGAAGCTGTCGATCTCCGGGTACTTCTCCTCGTAAAAACGGCAATGTTGATTTTGAGCCATCTTAACGGTGTTGTTGAGGTTTCAGAGGGTTCGGTCGGGTTTCTGTAGAATAAGGTGGGGGGTTTTATCGATGTCGAGCCGTCGCACGAACGATCGCAAGTCGGGCTTTCAAAAAGAGCCAAAAGTCTAATTTTTGATAAATTATTCCTGCGATAGTATCGGTAGTGATTCTCGTGCGATCAAGTCGTAAATCGTCACGTCAACAGTGGATGTAGAGGGGAAGAGTCATAATTTTGACATTTTGCAAGTGCACTCGATTGATGATGGTGGGGTTGTGGCGGGGTGTGGCTCGTTCCCATGCTCATTCGTTTTCGTTCCATTGGTAGTGGCAGTGACGGTGGAGGCAGTACCTGAAAATTCGGGCATAATGCCGCCAGCTGCGCCTGAGGTGGCCCGCCCATGACTTTCATTGCCATGATGGGAGCTTTCCACGTGACTGAACCAAAGGTAAACAACTTCATCAACACCAAGCCTGTCGACAAGAGCATACTCAGCCATGGCTCCTGGTAAGTTCCAAACTGCTGTACCTGCGGTCAGGTTGCGAATGTTTGCTAATTGATTTTCAGCGACTCAGTACGAACTTTCACCGCCCCCAACCGACGCGATCTCGGCGATCGCGTTTGCGCCGTCCTCTGGAACCAAGCTCCTTGTCTCATCATGGGATAAGAAGGTGTATTGCTACGACATCGCAGGTGGAGCTGGTGAGGCGACTCTCGTCAACACATACGAGCACCGGGCGCCAGTCTTGGATGTCTGCTTCGGCGCCAATGATAATGAAGCGTTTACTGCTGGCGTGGATTGGTGTGTTAACAGGTCAGTGGATGCGAATGGCTACGCCTCGAAACGTTAAGCTGACAACAATGAACAGAATCGACTTGGAGACTGGTGAAAAGACCTTGCTGAGCAAGCATGCTGCGCCAGTGCGATCTATAGCCTACAGCCCAAAGTTTTGTGAGTCATTGAACCCCTGTGATTGACTCATACTAACAGAAACCAGCGATCTTGGTCTCCGCGTCTTGGGATTGCAGCTTGAACCTCCATAACCTCAGCGATCCTTCAAGCACCCCCATAAGGGTCTCTCTCCCTGGCAAGCCTCATGCGCTGGCTGCTAGTCCTACGAAGATCGTGGTTGCCATGGCCGGCCGTGTTATTAACATCTACGACCTGAAGACCATTGTCGACCTATTCGCAACTGGCTCATCTGACTTGCAGCCATGGCAACAACGTGAATCATCTCTACGATATTTGACCCGCGCTGTGTCCTGCATGCCCAACGACGCCGGCTACGCCACAAGCAGCATCGAAGGCCGTGTTGCAGTTGAGTGGTTTGAGGACACGGCCGAGTCCCAAGCTCGAAAGTACGCCTTCAAGTGCCATCGGCAGGCAGCACCAGATGGTGACGGTGATATTGTTTATCCGGTAAATGCTCTCGCCTTCCACCCTGTTCATGGGACATTTGCTTCAGGGGGTGGCGATGGCACTGCTGCTTTGTGGGATGCTGAAGCAAAGCGACGACTCAAACAGTACCAGAAATTCCCCAACAGCGTTGCTGCGCTTGCTTTCTCAAGCGACGGGAGATATCTTGCTGTGGGTGTTTGCCCTGGGTTTGAGACTGGCCAAGAGGACTACAGCGGTGCCGGACAGACATCGGTATTGATCCGTGAGCTTGGTGAGAACGAAGCGAAGGGCAAGGGAGCCAAATAGGCGGTGGGTGTTGGACAGTCTTGTTATCCCAAAAGGCGTTCTGGTGGTTGCGGGGCTTGATTTATTATTTCTGTACTATTCTCGATCTAAAGGAAGTGGCATCAAGATACCCGTCATGGAGCAGCCTCAAAATAACGCCGTGAATGGTTGCACTATTTGTTCTTGGTTCTTTTGCTACTGACCAGCCACGTATAGGTATCTCTAGGTGATTTCAGTTGTCCCAAGCGATGGGCTTCTTGGCTTTGGACCCTTGTAGTTCCCTGTGTTTGGTTCGTGTACATTCTCCCGCAGCCGAATTACCATTGGTTGAGGATATCCAAGCGATATTTCCTTCACATCGAATCCATCTCGGCATTGATATTCCAGGCTATTGGATGGTAGAGCACATGGCCACGGAGAAGGCCCCGGAAGTTTATAATCTCGAATTCGAACTCCTTTTCTGATTGTGTATTGCCCCTTCTTCTCAATCAAACGAGGAGCTCCTTGAGGAACAGGCCTCAATTTTGTCACTACCGGCGACTCAGACGTATGTGTTCTAGTTGGTGATGGAGTTTCGTCTCGCTGTTGGCTGTTTCGTCTCGCTTGGATTTCTTTGACAGTCAGTTTTCTGTTGAGGCGCAAGCGTGTCATGACTGTATTTACGTGAAGACCGTCGGTCAGGGGTATACTCTGCATCTCCAATGGAACGAATGGACTCCATCCGCCTTCGTTTCGTTGGTCGACTTTCTCGAAGTGGTAGCAGCTGCAGTTGACTGGCTCGGTTTTCAACATCGCCTGCTGGGCTATCAAATAGGGGCTGGCTTGTCTGTCGCTGCCGGATAGGTGTTTCTGGGATACTCTTAAGCATTAATACACCGTTGAAGAAGATAAGAGTGATATAAAGGCACACAACTCAACATTCGTGAACTCATCCGTGGCAGATTCGGGGCTGACGGCATCATCGTGTTCTTCCAAACTTGGGGAGGATGCAGAGCTTTGACTTCGACTTCTCTTTCGACCACTGCCAATGTCTTGGTCGAATTCTGTATTATCATCGTCCATGAAGAGGATTTGGTGCATTGTCACTAACTCGACTTGACGACCGGCAAAATGGCTGTCGTCCACCTCTATAGAGGGTAAAATTGTTTGAAAAGACATATTTGAATGATTTGGTGAATCTTCGAGGGGCCTACGGTTCGTAGTGGCAACGTCAGGTGCGTCCCGACCGCAGATGGGAAAGAAGGAAGGAGCCACTGCGGCCTGCCCTCTATAGCTCTTTCCTGACACTCTCCGTTTCTTTAACGCAGGCTTCACCTCCAGCTCCTACCTTTAAACAATAGAGCTTTTCTTCGAAGATGAAGAAATATCAAGTGTTCATCCCCTATCCACTCATTCGATTCAAAGTTTTTTTACCACCACTGTGCATCTGCTAATTAGCAAGCAACATAACAATATATTCTAAGAGAAAGGTCTTGAATTTGCGAAGCAAGGTTGGTCTTTGGTTTTCTGTGCTGGTGATCTCCCCAATAACCTCTTAATCTGAACCCGTGTGCTCGCTCTCGTCCCAGTCTAACAAACAAGCAATCCCGTCTGGCTCACCATCGAATAGAAGGCATCACCACAGCACCAATTCTCTCTTTCCAATCCAATTCCGTCCAGTCCGATCGAGACCGAGCTGGTAACCATCGCCAAAAGTTCGCTTTGAGACGGATGCCCTATTCCCCTCGCGCAGCCGGTGAGATGGGCTATAACAAATCAGTACATGTATTCGTATGTTGTTATGAGGGGCGTACCTTTGGTGGTTGGATGTGGTCAAACGTGCCACCCATCTGGAGCAGCCAAACGTCTGGACCTCCAAAAGAGTTACCCCCACGATACAGGAAGTCGTTGGGAAAGCCCACATCGAATTCAGTAGCCCCATCGATCTCTTGGATATCCTCAGGGGAGAGATTTAGGGTGAGAGCCTGAATGTTGGCTTTGAGATGATCCACCTTTCGACCACCGATGATGGGAAACACATAACTTGTCTTGTGCATGACATATGCCAGTGCGATGCTGGTGATGAGTGTGTTCTTACGGTTAGCGATCGACTCCAGCACTTTACTGGTTCTGATCTCTTTCTCGCTGGCCTCCACTCTTCGTCCTTCCCGCGCATTGCGTTGTTCTTCGGTCTTGAACTTTCCGCCTCCAAGGGAGCCCCACGGCGCAATTCCCATGCCTTCAGCTTGACACATGGGAATAATATCCCGCTCGAAATCGCGGGACGCCGCGGACCAGCGACCCTGATATACAGAGAACTGGCGAAGGCCATTGCAGCGGGCATATTCGTTGGCCTTGCTACGGAGTTTTTAGCAAGTTATTCGCTCGTAGAAAGGCACATTGCATCTTACCTCACGATCCAAGCAGGAGTGTCGCTGACGCCCAAGTGGAGGACCTTTCCGGAGAGGACGAGTTGGTTGAGAGATTGCATCATCTCTGGGATAGAGGTGTTGCCATCATACCAGTGAACATAGAGCAGTGGCACTGTTAGCTTATCATTCTGAGCTTCGCTCGGAAGAAAGTACCTACAAGATCAATGTAATCGGTCTGCAGGTTCTTAAGGCTGGCCTCAACTGAAGCCCTCAGACTTTTCGATCCGTTGCCAGTGAAGTTCACCATGATATTAGGAGCACCGGGTCCAGCTCGAAAGTTGGTGGTGTATTTGGTGGCAAGAACTGGGCGCAGGCGTCAGTACAGGAATGGGTGTTGAGCGAGAAGGGGTTACAAACCGATTTCATCCCGGTTACCGCGCTTCCGCATCCATTCTCCCACCCATTTCTCGGTTTCCTGGAATTGGTAGTTGTTTGCAGAGTCAATAAAGTTTCCACCCTGTTCTTTCATTAGCACACTGTCGACATCTTACATTCGACATATGGTGTTCATACCTGTTCATAGAAAAAATCCAAGATTGACTCCGATGTGGACTGGTCGCATTCTCCCATCCACTCTTTCCTACGATACCATCAGTAAATAGATGCCATCACTGGAGGTGTGCCTCACCAAGCATTTCCAAAGTTCATTGTACCAAGACAAATAGGGGACACCCAAACAGATGCAGTTGGTGACAACAGTCGGTAGCGCCCAAGAGGGCTTTTGGGAGGTGGTGCGAAAGGGAGAGCCATTGTTTGTTGCGATAGGTTGCTAGTGTCGGTGATGAAGAGGTGCGAAGTTGAGGTGAAAAGAGGTAGTAGTAGAGTGGCCGTGTATTTGTAGAGTTAGTGAGGATGGAGTAACAGTGAATGGAGGTGGTGATGGTGGTGGCAGCGGCAGTGGCAGCAGCAGTGGCGTCACTGCATAAGAACGATCGATGGTGGCTCGATTTATGTTATCAAATACAAGAGTTGCGAGTTATTTCTCTGTTGTAAGTGAAGGGTTCTCTTCCGACTTTATATATACATTCGGTCATACGAAACTGGCAACTCATACCAATCCCATCCATATCATTTTGGAACGGACCTTCTGGACTTAAACGGATATTTCGGACCCGTACTTGCTGAAAGAATAGCGACATCTTGCGTGATGCTTCCTAGACGATACTGAAGTTGACTCACATTCCACGGCACTAACGAAGCGCATACGGGCGTATGCCACAAGACTTGATGTCCAACCTATGTGACAAGACCTCAAACTGACCCGAGGAACTCACGTAAATATTCCCATTGGCTTCTCGAGATACACTCAAACGGGGAACTACCTTGATACGTCTAGATCAAGATCAGTTCATGTAATTATTCAGCAAAAGCAGTTGTCAAGATGATCGAAACAAGCAGCTGAGAGATGGAGATAACGGACTTAGAACATGGGGAAGTGTTCAACTTGCATTAGACACATCTTTAGCATCCACTAGATATGTGGTTCGAGATCGGCATCAAACACCTTGATGTGTGAGATTTTCTAGGTTTGTGCAACATCCTCAGCACCTTATATTAACGCATCGTTAATATTTTGTCCATGGTGTACCTCACTTGCGGAGGATGGGTCTCAATATGGGAAATGGGAGTCTGAAGGTCTAATAGCTGAATGACCTGCCACCCGAAATGTATTGGCCTTTTGAAGTAATTACATATACATATAATATTATTAGGAACTAATTGAAGTGATAAGATGCACTGGACTTCTAGACAATGTCAATTCTGACAATAAGACATCCCAACAAAGATGATACAAAAACCGCTTACCCTGGAGCTTGATACTGCCAGAACTGTTGACCTAAAATGGGCTGATGTTGCTGGCCATCGTAGCTCTCTCATTGGCCCAAAGTCCCGATTCCTCGGCCGGGTGGGTACGTACCTAGCCTTCAATCCAGTTGGATCTCACTCGGCCTAGAATCTGTGCATCACACCACGACAATTACTGCGAGCGACATACCGAGACGACGAATTGAACATCAACCTACGAATCCACGACCTCACAAAGCCGATCTGGGGCAGCATTGGTCCGGATCAAGATGACGACCGCCTAGAATGGCCACTCCAAGCCCTGCCCCTTCAAGGGTCGCCGTCAACGCCCTCCGTGGTGTTCTCCTAACAACGTCCTGTTCAGTCATTATCCTTGCTGAGGAACGACGTCGACGACTCAACATCGCTCGAGCTGCTCTAGACAATGCCAAGAAACTTCACACTGCGCGGGTGAACCGCAACTCCGCAGCGCTGGCCGAGAGCTACAGCAGTAGACGAGAAACCTTTCCAATCGAAATAGCCCACGATTTCCCGCATGCACCCACCAACAATGCTGTACGCCGTCAAAGAACAAGAATTGACTCGTTGGAGCATGAATTGTCGCGCGTGAAGGAGATTGAGCATATAGAGTCTTTTGAGACAACATTGCCTGAGGATGGGGGCTCAACAAGCACGCCTCAGAACCGCCAGAGGAGATGGGACGAGTGGGACGCAGCACGAAAGGAATTATCACGAATATCAGAAAACAGCACGTTCTCTCACAACGCCCTTTCCATTAGGTTATCTCCAGAGATCAGGCTCCCAACTACATCGTCACCGAGGACACGATCAGCCAATTCCAGGACAATCAAGGCCAGAAAGGACGCTAGCACAGGTTCAACAAAAATATCCACGACGGACAACACCTCAACGGCAAGTGATGGAAAATTTGGCGCAGTAAAGTCAGAGTCAGTCGATGAAGCCTTGATAGAACAACAAGAATCGTGGTCAAGGTTGGATAATCTCCTTATGGAAATGGAGACACAAGATCTGCCATGCGATGAGCGTGTCCAGAATGAAACGAGAGCTACAAAAATGCTCAAAAGGCTGGCCTCAGCACAGAGTGAAGATGCACAGGAGGTTTTATCAAAAGGCATCCGGATACTTCAGTCCACAGCATTGTCTCGGGAATACGGAACCATCCCTCTCATACTCGAAGCTGTCCGTCCCGTTTGCAAGGATATTTGCCTTTTGGCCGTGCCCTTCCTCGACAGTCTTTCCCGGAGCCGCGACATTGAGGGCGTGAGGCACCTGCTGCGAAGTTTATCTCGCTTTGAGCCTCAGTCGAAGGAAGCAGTGAATACCAATCGCAATGAATGGGTCACTCGGCTACTTATGCATTACTGGAGGAAGACGAAGGACTTCCTGGAGGTCAAAATGATTTATACATTACTCCAGAAAGGCGGTCTTTTTGACAATAGTGTATTCTCTTCGTCTACTCAGTATGCTGTCAGACGCAGAATTACCCTCATTGCTCTTGATGCTGGTGATGACGCGACTGCAAATGCAGAGATGTCGCAGCTCCGCGAGATGAGACCGAAGGCCTCGGGCGTCGATGTCAAGCTTCGTGGCAGATTTATTGTACGCGAAGCTGAATTGGGACAATGGGACAAGGTCATGGCTGGACTCGAGGCTTTCGGACCCAAAGCAAAGCAATCCGAACAGTTTCAGAATATTTTATCCTGGCTGACAAAGATCTATTGCAAGGATCACACAACCGCGGAGATGGACATTTTTGTGAGAGATCTTGTCAGCAACCACCACATGAGTTTGAACAAGCCCCTGGCTTTCTTTGTTATGGATAGGCACGGCCGAACCCGCAATCTTCAAGCTCTCGTTGCGTGGGTGCAGTTCTGCCAAGATGGTGGATTGGCGATGGACCAGATCTTCTTCAACGAGATTGCCGACAAGTGCTGCAGATACTGGAACCTATCGAGAGCTGACGTGATCCGTATGCTGAAAGATGCACGAACTTCTGCGCCATGGCTGAAGGACCCTCTGTTGACCAGCTACGCCAGTGAAGGCGGCCTGCATGACCTTCACAAGCCTTTGCCAGGAGAGAAGACAGACAGCTATGGAGTTGCCCCAACTCTGCCAGAACGCCGAGGTGACTCAATATCTATCTATGAGCGAGCAGCTTTCAAACATATGAATACTCTGGCGCTTGAGAACGACTGGACCGGTGTTTACAGCGCCTACAAGGAGGCAACCAAGAAGGGCCTTGGTGATTCATCACGATGCCTTCGACTTGCTGTTGTTGCCAACATTCACTTGGAAGGACCCCATTCTGGCACAGTAACGTGTCTCATCAATGAGGCATACATCAGGAATCACGACATCAGCGGTGCTTTGGTTCCTATGCTAGTCGCTCGACTTGAGGCTGGCGACAACGTAAATGATTTACTCCGCGAGAATCTCGCCAAGGGTCAACACATCCATGACAGTGTATACAACAAAGCGGCTCGTGTCCTCACTCAAAAAGGTAACCCTGAAGCAGCGATCAAGGTCTGCGAAATGGCAGCACAACAGAATGGTATGGGCGAGCTGGCATACAACAAGTTCAACTTTGCCAGTCTCATCCACTCCTATACTGGACAAGGGCGTTACAGAGACCTGATGTCACTTATTGGAAGCTTCATATCCAAGTCAGAATGGTGGCAGGGTAGCAAAGAGTGCAAGGAATCAGTCAAATTGGCTATGAAGCATGTGGCATCAAGGGCAGCCACGGACCACAGGCGTGAGAACACGCATAAGCAAGTACTATTGCGTCTTGACGATGCTCTTGAACATATCAAGTCTCTGAGGGCGACGAACAAACAAGAGCGGGAGGCTGTCACCAAGGAGGTTGTTGGAGCTTTCAAGACGGCGGAAGAGCCAGTGGCGTTTGAGGGAGGCTTTTTCCCGGACACACAATCCGGGCGCCAGACGCCAAAGGATAAGCGGAATACAGAGTGGGAGCTGTCTTCAAGACGAGATTCAACACCCCAAGCATTGAGCGAGACGAGGCACAGGATCGTTGAGGATGAAGTGCCTACTCGACAGCACAAAATAGATAAGATGCGAACAGCAAGACACGAGCGGACGAAACGAGAGAGGACGCCCTCGCCTGAGCTTACTGAGGATGACATATATTTAGAGAAGGAAATAGCCAGAGCAATGGCGGCTTGAGATCAGAGATTGTATGCTTAGAAGACATGGATATGCATTGGCATGGCGTAGACAATATGGTTACAGAAGAGGCAGTTGGGTATATGGGCTTCTTGGTCACGGTAACTTTTCTTTGTGACCTGAGAATATGAGGGCATATGATGGTATCTGTTATGGTACTATCTGTAAAGAAAAAATATAAAATATCATTTAAAGATCCATTTATCTTCTGAATAGTATATAGTCTATGAGTTTCAATGTGCCCCTCTCAGCACATGTCAATTGATTCCTTATTTTCGCATGTGATTCTGCTGTGAGATGAATTGATTACAGGTGGGGCTTGGGTTGATAGTGTCACATGCAGCAGCGTATTCGTGTAGACTTGACCCCGTCATCATGAGATTTGGTTAATGGAGGTCATCAACCAGAAACTGATTGGCCACTAGCCGCTGAACAGACGCAGGAACATCAAATAAGCATCGACCCCAACCAGAGAAACCCTGAGAGGTCGCATTCCGAATACGTATTTTCTCTTACTCTCGACGAAGTAATACCGGACTCGGCAGAGTTGAAATTGGTTCGAACCACGTACGATCTGAATCTCTCTCTCTATGAGACGACGTCCATTCACATGCGAAAAGTCCCGGAACCTGGCGGTGTCCTTTTCGTGCATCGAACCATGCCCGCAAGATCTTGTCTTCGGTGGTTGGCTGCTCTTTTAGCGGTCAGGGCGTCTACGGGTCTTGGTGGCGCGATTGCTGCGACCAAGGGAGACCACAGCGTTGCGGGGTGAAGTGTTCCAGGGGACCTTACAGTGGGTTATTCCCCTGGAGCTACGATAATGACAGCCCTAGAGAAAATGCCAGGATCGCCCCATGGCAGTCCAAGGGTCCATTTCTCTCGTTGGTTTTTTCTTCTTGGTTTCTTTGAATTTGGGCCCCTGACATGACATTCAATGACGGTTTATAGGCTGATTTGTTGATATCCTTGGAGAGTAAATCCCACGAGAATGAGAGGGAAAGGGAGACTATAAACGGCGCATATCCGGTCAATTGTGATCAGGCGAGAGGAATTGTCGTCTTTGAAAGTGTCTGTTGTGTTTAAATCGGTCCAATTGCCCGGAATTCCACTCAATTGATCGATCTCTCTCCTAACCTTTTTTATACTTGCCCCCAAAAAGTCGAGAGCGTCATTGTCAGAGGCTCTGTGGTCCCCGAAAACCGATTGACATTTATAAGAGATAAGACTTTACATTATTTGTTTGACTTTAAACTGAGAATCTGCATAAAAGCATTGATCTCATTCTCTTTATAGAAGCATTCATTGCCTTTTGTTGCTGCTCTTGTTAGTCTCTGACCACTTCCACCCCCTAATTCCCAGGGCCAACCCATCCAATTTCTCGCCGCCCCCCGATCCGCGATTAATAGATCCCCCACTCCCACTCCCCATCGAAAGTCTTGTTAGAACAATTCCTCAACTACCGCGACTCAACTTCCTTTCACTCCTACAACAGCCAATAATTTCAACCATGGCTTCAGTACTCACATCAACCGAGTCGCAGACTCGCCGTCGCGAACAATACCACGAGGCCGATGTTGTCGTTGTAGGAGCTGGTGTATTTGGCTGCACTATCGCCTACGCTCTCGCCAACCAGGGCCGATCCGTTCTCCTTCTCGAGCGATGGCTATCGGAGCCCGATCGCATCGTTGGCGAACTTCTCCAGCCTGGAGGAGTCGCCTCACTACAGAAAATCGGCCTCGGTCATTGTCTCGAGGGCATCGATGCCATGCCTTGCTACGGATACACTGTATTCTACCACGGCGAGAAGGTCCTCGTTCCTTATCCCGGTCTCGACGATAGCGGCAATGTCACACATGCTTGGGGAGGTCACAGCACAGCGGATAAGAGACCGTCTGGATGCAGTTTCCACCACGGCCGCTTCATCACCAAGCTACGAGAGTCGTGCATAAACCACAAGAACATCACTGTTGTTGAGACAGAGGTTGTCAAGACGCTGCGCGGAGAGGTGTCGGACCAGATTCTCGGTGTCGAGAGTCGCACAAAGAACAAGGAGACTGGTGTTAAGGAGAAGGATTACTACTTTGGACAGTTGACCATTATCGCTGATGGTTACGATTCCAAGTGGCGCCAGGAGGTTCTCAGGACCAAGCCCAAGGTCTGCTCAAAGTTTTACGCTCTTGAGCTCATCGACTGCGATCTTCCTGAACCTGGCCACGGCCATGTCATCATTGGCAATGCTTTCCCTATCCTTCTGTACCAGATCGGCACTCACGAGACCCGCGCTCTTATCGATGTGCCCCAAGGTATCCCCGAAGCCTCGCCTGAGAATGGCGGCGTTCGTGGATACATCCGCAACTATGTCCTTCCTGCGCTCCCTACTAGCATCCGACCCTCAGCCGAGAAGGCTCTTGAGGATGGCAAGATTCCCCGAAGCATGCCCAACAGTTGGCTTCCTCCTACGAAGCAGCGCGCCAACGGAGCCATCCTCCTCGGTGACGCTATGAACATGCGACATCCTCTCACTGGTGGTGGTATGACTGTCGCTTTCAACGATGTTGTCATCCTCGCCGAGGAGTTGCACCCCAGTAAGGTGTCTGACCTCGCTGACAACAAGGCCATCAACAATGCGCTCGACCAGCTTTACTGGAAGCGCAAGCCTTTGACCGGTATCATCAACGTTCTCGCTCAGGCTCTGTACTCCCTGTTCGCAGCCAACGACCGTCAGCTCCGCGCTCTTCAGTACGGATGCTTCAACTACTTCAAGCGCGGTTCAACTGACGGCCCCGTCGCTCTCTTGGCTGGTATGCTCCAGCGCCCCTTCATCCTCGCCTACCACTTCTTCTCCGTTGCATTTCTCGCCATCTGGCTCAATGCCTGCACCGTCATTGGCTGCGGTATCTTGGGCATCTTCAAGGCTCCTCTCGCCATCATCGATGCCGTCCTCATCCTCTGGAAGGCATGCATTGTCTTCCTTCCCATCATGTACCGGGAGACATTCCAGTAACTCTGGAGTTTGAAAAAAAAAAAAAAGAAGAGAAAAAGAGCATGGTGTGTCTAAGTAGCGAGAGCTGCGGCGTTTATGGAGCTTCGGCTTGGGACTTTTATGTCGAATTTTAAAAACGAATCTAAATTTCCTCTGAAATGGGAGACATTAGATTATAGCAGAGGGACGATTGTACATATGCCCTTCTTTTCATGGGTGGTTATGAGACATTTGAGCATTTCGGAGTGTTGAGCGGGAGTGGGTTTTTGTTAGATACACACACATACGCATGCTTGATCCCCATACTACTACCTGTGGTTAGAAACTGGGAGATACAAGTAGGTCATTTCAAGACTAATATTAATTGCAATTGAGCTTCACTTTACCGTGTCTTGTTAGCATGACCGTCTGCAGGGTGAATCCCTCATATTCATTAGTTCGAAAGATTTGTTGACTGCGTTTATTCAACTAGACGTGATCATTATGATTACTGAACGTTTGCGCTCATATTCTGTCTGATCCCTTGACCTCCGTTCTATGTCAATCGTCTTCGATAGACACCAAACATCCAACTGGCTCTCAGCACCGCAAGGCCAATAGCCATCTTGATACTGTCCTGGATGACGTTGAGCTTGCTGCCACCAACCTCGTGCCATTCAATGGGCACTTCAGCAACCTTGATGCCGGGACTGGTGCCAATAACACTGCCATCGTGGCCAAGAACTGGTGTCGCTGGTGCTGACTCTGCGAGCATGAGCATCTCGATGTCGAAGATCCACCCCTCAGTGTGCATGTAGGGAATGATGTGTGGGAGGGATGCTCGTGAGAAGAGCTTGAAGCCGCATTGGGTGTCGCGGATGCGCGATGTTGCCGGGGGTGTGAGGATCATGAGCACGAGATGGAAAGATCGCATGAGGAAGTTTCGTAGAGCCGAGCGCTATTTGTGTTAGTTGATATAATTGTTATAGACGAGAGGGTTAGTTTACCTTAACAACGGCCTCGCTGCCCACGAGATGAGCTCGGCTTCCAATAGCAACGCCGCGGTGTGATCCATCGACAACCTCCTCGCATCCTTCAATGAGCTTACCAGCATCGCAGAAACGAGACGCGCCATCAGCATCAGCGAATAGGACGTATTCACCCCTCACATGTCGGAAACCATGAGTAGTCGCTCCGCCCTTGCCTCTGTTGCGAGCAAGTGAGACAACTCTAAGAATATCATGGAGGCCGTGTTCTTGGGCAAACTTGAGGACAACATCCACTGTCTTATCCTTGCTTCCATCATCGACAACTAAGATCTCATATCCGCCGAGATCCTCCTTAGGAGCATTCCGAACATGTCTTTTAGTCGTAGGACTCGCTCCGCTAGGTCCAGCTTGTTTGGTTCGGCCAAAGTGTTCATCGAGATAAGTGACAGCCTCCTCGAGGGTGGGGATAACGCGAGCTTCTTCATTGTAGGCTGGGAAGACGACGCTTAGACGCACTTCAGCGGGCTCGATGTTTCCAGCATCGGGGGTAGGGAATGCTTCATCAGGGCGGACGTGCTGCTCACTAGCCTGTCGCTCAGCGAGCCAGCGATCGTACCAGCAGGGGAGAGGTTGAGGCTGTGTGCGTCCTTGGGTTGGATGGCTGGTAAGGTAGGTCTTTTCGGAGGCGTAGACGGGTCGAGGCTTTGGCGCGACGAGATGGAGGATGACATAGAGCTAGGAATGAATGGTCAGCTTGCGATTGCGCGCGCGGGGCCTTAGAGGGGTTCAGTGCAGTGCATACCCCAAGAAGTGCCAGCGCAATAAACGCGAGAAATAATGTCAGAAGAATGTAGACGGGCGTAGCTTCAGCCCAAGCCCATAATGGCCTGAGAAACTCCGCGGGCGGATCGATCGCCATTTTGGCGGAGGAGAGACGGAGGTTGTTTGATACGGCTCGCGACTGCGGAGATGCAGCGATGAAAAGGCGAGTATTTTGTAGAATCAAAGAACGCTCATTTGAGATGTCAATTAGTTTGGTGCAACGTACACAAGGAAAGGAAAATAAAAAAGGCGAACGCGCCCGTGGGCGACGAAAGATTTAGAGTAATGAATGCGGCGAGTTAGGTTGCTCGTGATTGTGGTTGCACAGCATTAGAAGGCCACGAAGCATGAATGAGGCGTTGCATTGCATCCATCTAATCTATGATTACGTAGCTACAGGCCAAAGGGTGCTATAGTGAAGATGGTAGGGATCGGCAGGGACCAAGTCGTGAAATGACCAGTAGGAAACTGCCGGGGCTAATATTTTTAGAACAATTGAAGACATTCACAATGAGAACAACCACGATTGATCGTTTACTCTATAAGGCACATCCCAAGAAATGCATGAATTGTAAATGATAATTTTCAATGTCAGGCCATAAATGACTTGAAGAAACTAACATGAGATACGAACACCGCTCTACTTGGCGAGTCTAAGCTCTGCGACTTACAAGATCAATTAGACTGAGTCAACTGCAATACGGATAACCGCATTTGATTATTTGGTAACAAACTCAATTACAACCCCTGCAGCAGTGGTCTTCATGACATTCACAAGGATCGCGATCGATGGAAAACAGAATGTGAGTGTGAATCGTTGTCTTAGTTTCTTTTCAGTAACAGTTGGTCCCAGCCAACGAAGAATGACCTGATGCCATGCCATGCCATGCCATTGCAGCCAAGGCCTAAAGCTAAAAAAGTATGTAACAGTAATAAAAGGAAGAACCCGAAAGGTTCTAGAAGAAAAGTCTAAACGCTATGTACATGAAGTAAAAGGGCTTAGCTCGGTTCCGATTCCTGCTCTGAACCAAGTCTTAAGTCTAAGTAGAGTGTGGCGTACTTTTTTTCACTTTAGTATAAAGATTTCTGCCAAGATGTGTCAAACTCGACATCGGAATGCCCGAAACTGAGAGGGGCCCCCCATATCCAATGCTTGCTCTCTCCCCCACAAGACGACCCCTGTCGTGTCGTGTCGTGTCGTGTCTTGTCTTGTCTTGTTGGGTTGGCCCGTTAGGTAGGTCGCTTTCGCATTCTTTCCAAACTTAGAGTACCGTGTCCTGCTCGATCTCAATGGAGAGCTTGGTGGACGGATCGGTGTAAGTTGATGGGCCTTGCTGGACCGAAGCGTGGATGGTAGCAGGGAGTCAGTCCCTTGCTGATTCTTTTGGTTTGTAGCTTTTGATCATGTCTGAGAAATCACCCTCCAGGGGCAGAAATCTCATCAAGTACACGCTTAGATCATGACACCAGTCTGGAATCGCTCGGCGAGCCGATCCCGAGGGTCAGGAGACACAGTGTAGGCCAAGCCATACTGAGGACCTCGGACAACTTCCTTGCCCTTGAGAGAAATGGGATGATGGAAAGTTGGCGCAGGAGAGTACTCGTAGATATGAGCAGGCTCAAAGTGATGCACGGGAGAGTGACTTCTGGGGCTGATGTCTCCATCGTAGTCAGTCTCGCTGGCTTGATAGGTAGTGCTGCAGCTGCCGCTGGTGAAGGGAGAGGCCGTTGATGATCCGGGGAAGTTCATCTGGATGTGGGGATTGCCGTGCATGGCATCAGCAACGGCCTTTGCCGTTCGCTTTCGGTTCTCAGCGCGAACCTTGGAGCGGTCGTGATGACGGGCGCCAGCTGGACCGACGTTGACTGAATCGCATGCTGCGTGTGTGGGAACATGGCGATATCTTTGTGTGGGTTTTGTTGCCTTGGGCTGCTCTACTTCTTTGGCCCTGGCTGTCTCCTTGTGATCGCGAGCACGCTTGATGGAACTGAGGATAGACATGATTGTTGGTAGATATATAAGTTGAAGAGATGTTGATGTGATATGATGTGAAGTACATATAAGTGGATGTGTTAGTGTGGATGGTATTGTATTGTATTGTATTGTATTGTTGTTGGGATGGTATGAGAAAAAGAATCGTCTTTCCAACGGGCGAAGCGGTCTAGATATAACAAGAGGCTGAGGATAGGTAGGCAGTCCATAGTAAGTAATGGCTGAAGTGAAGGATGCGTTGGAGACTGGCGTCAAAGTTGAGCTGGCATCAGCGTCGAAAAAGAACCTGACGGCCCGCAACGGCGCTGCTATAGCCGATCTTTTACTGAGTTCGAGACCCCCCAAGACGAGGCTTACAAGACTTGCAAGTCAAGCTGAGGGTCTTGGCCTAAAGGGCGTTAAAGTGAAGCGCCACAGACGCACCAACCCCTGCGGAACCGTGAAACAGGTCTAACCAAGCCCTTCTCAGTCAGTGTTTGCTCATGAGGCGCTGCGTTGAAACGACTATGAGGCAATCCAGGGGTTTTACGATGGAATGGAGGAACTATCTATGCAGGGCGTTGCGCCACATGTTGCAGATCTTTCTTTTACATGATTCAGAGCATGAATGATTATGACTCTCGTCATGTTAAGAAAATAATAATACTTTTTGGTGAATTCTAACTTTTGACGCTGAGGGAGTTTTGATCTTACGAAGGTGGACTCAGCATGTCATCGCCCAGGCCCAGGTCTGCCCATGTCTTAGACGACGTCCAACCCATGTTAGTTTCCGCCTCGCGTGTGAAGCCGGAGCTTCCAGAAACCACGTGTTGATGAAGACGGACAGAATCGTCGATTGCGATGTCATCAATCGTCGATTACAATGTCACCAGTCGAAAAGTTGCATATCTGAAATCGACGATTGAGATGTCACCGCTCGAGGTTTGATATGTGACCACGCCCAAGAGAAATGTCACCAATCGTTCGATGGACAGCTTCCACAGCCATCAAACACTTGTCGAGGCATAATTATCCCTGTCCTTGTCTCTAGCCCTATCCCTATCCCTATCCCTGTAGACTATCGGCAGCCATACGCCATCCGTGTATCTTTGCGGCACCGCGTTGCAACGGGGCCATCGACCTCGGTCTCGCCCCTTCGGTATAGCTAATACATGAAGAATATTCTGAGAAGCTGTTTGCTAGCTCAGCTAGCCTTTTCCAAAGCAAACACTCTGAGTGGCTCGTTGCCGAGTCGCCCAGACCGTGTGGTTAAAACGCCACCATGGCTGGGGTGTAGCCTGAGCCTGGCGGTGCAGAGACAGCTGAGTACAACCGTGTCAGATCATTCACTTTTACCTGTCAAGACTGAAAACATATCGCTCCTCGGAGTTTCTGCCACTGCCGATGCCGGGGGCAGTTATTCAGTGTAAGTGCTGTGGAGAATACCGAGATGGCTTCGCTCACTCGGGAACTCGAAGAACCCGATGACTCAAAAGCTGATGGAGTCATCAGGTCCTGATTCAGCGACAGGGCTTACATCAGTTTATATTTCTGCGTCCGTGGAGGCAAGGATTTATCCGTTGCTGCACTATCGTGATCACTTCTTTGCCATACGAGATGTTTTCGTGTAAAAAGACCACTTACACGTCATGTCGAAATAATTCATGCATCTCAGACGCCTCTTCTATGTCAATTACACAAAAAGCAGTTGAAAATAGACCCTCCAACGGTCTTGTGCCTCTTTACTTCACTTTATTGACCATATTAGGACGGCGTGGCTGCTCTATAGCCTAGATCTGTGTACAATCCATATCGTGGCGTCAGTCATTACACTCGAGCTGTTTCGGCCTCACAGATTGTCTGAAGCTATCGGCATCTCGGATTGATCCTGTGGCTTTTGAGCCCCTGGCTAAAAGATCTAAACGCCTCTTTCGCCTCACTCTTGACTCACAATTGCGTACTGCAGGTTGGCTGGTCATCATTGTGCTTCTATCGTGAAGCAGTAGTCGTAAAAAGGTTCCATTGTCGTGCATAAGCCCAGAGGGAACGTGCTGTGTGTCTGCAGGTTTGACAGTCCAGGTCCCCCTGTCCTTGGCTGCCAGAGCAGATCTGCACCAGGGATGTACCCCAGGCCAAGCCACCACGCGACTAAAGAGATTCTTGGACGGATTCTTCTTGGTTGATTTCTTGGTATAGGAGCTTGAGCTCCGTATCAATGAAGAGACACCGGTAGGCATCGGATTAAAGCGGTACTGTAAATGGGTCAACTCATAGAAAAGATACAATGGATCAACAGAGACATGATGGACCATGATGATCCCCCACTATTTGTCAGTTCTTAAGAACTCACCCAAGCTCGATTAGGCCGTCGTCTCACGCTAGAAGCTTTAGAAGCCAGACCAAACTTCCTAGAAGAGTTTAGTACTTCAGCCTTCCAGGGTTACAATGCCCTGCCAAGGTCAGATCAGATCTAACCTCCCCCATTGCCATTCCACGCTGCATGAGGATGCGGTTAGATTCAGGAGAACCAACAAAGCTGGGCTTGTTTCGCTGTCACGAATCCTCCTGGCGGTGCGGCCGACTCGACTAAGAAAACTGCTTGGGTTGTTTCGTTGATGACTCAGGAACTTGCATCTTGGCTTACATCAAAGCTCTTGTTCACGGGGATGCCTTGTCTTTGGTGTTACATTGTGGACAACCGCCAAGAGAGGAATCAATGTTGGTTGACAATACATTATACAGAACTTTAGTGCCTTGTGAATAGAATAAGCCTCTTTCCTGTACAGACCTTCTCTTCTCTTGGCCTTCGCTACTTTCGCGCTCGCTTTCTTTCCTCTCGTTATATCGCAACACCTTCAGCTCCACAGGCTCAGTAGTTCGCAACTTTTACTTTTATCAATGATCTTGGCAAAGTGTCGACCGTTACAGGAAAGGATGATTTTGAATTAGCTCGCTATGGTCATGAGGCGACCGTTACTGCTGCCTCGTGGATGAATGCTGATGCCTCTTTGGGCAGAGCAAGAGAGCCAACACAGCTGACCACGATGACCACGATGACCACGATGACCACGATGACCACGTTGTTCAACAGCCTCTTTTTCTATATCGAGAACACTAAGAGACTCGATTGGGCTACTATTGAACACTAGATTGTGAACTATCAACGTCTGGAAGCCCTCAAGAGCCAACAGGTAGCTCGATGGCGCAGTGACAAGGCTATCATGCGACCGCACTTGTATCCGGTGCTCGTGCTTGATGTCGATACCGATAAAGCTCGGTGCCGTTGCTTTGGCCCTTCAACTAATAGTTCTCTCGATAAAGACACCCAAGTAGATAAGGGCGTCTGGCGTCTCAGTGACATGCCATAAGAATGCTGAGCATGTCACGCAGTCGATTGTGAGCTCTTTCGATTGAGTTCTGTGGCTTCTTCGCTGTCACCAACCTTAGCATCGACAAGATCACGATCCCTTATTTGCGTGGTTTTCCTCTGCTTCTGAGCTGGTGCTAATATACCTGTCTCATTCCTCCCTCTATTTACTAACAAACATTGAGCTTGAAGCCATTTTATGCTCCCCGAACTCGCGATGCGGGGAAATAAAGAAACCTTGCCCAGGGAAATAATAACAGCTTTAAGCCCTTAATAAACCGACTCGGCCCTACACGTTCCTGCAGTAGGAGTAGCGTCATGATTTAACTCAGAGGTTGAGTTTAATTTGTCCCTGTCGATCACTCTTTGCATAAATATTGATTAAAGTTGAGAGAGGGGGAATTATGTAAAGTGAGTGGAAGAATAATGGAACGACTTGTACTAATCATTGAGTGATAGATGGAAGAAACATATGATTCTATGGAAGCTTCCTTTGCCTGATACAAGCACAAGCACAAGCACAAGCACAAGCACGCAAAGGCTGAGCCAACTGTATGCAGTCCGGCTTGATTGAAGGATTTAGGCATATCCGGCCGAACTCCATATTCTCCCGGCAACGTGCATTTACAATGCCTGCCTCTACGCGAGTTTCACGTGAAATCCACGCTTGTAACAAAGAATCAATGTCGCTCAACATAAACAAACAATCGACTTGTCAACATATGACGATGAGCCGCCTGCACGATGACACTTGCAAACGATATAGACTACATTATCTGCATAAGGGCCGAACTTGAAAGCCATTGCCCTGGTAATAAACGAAGTCTGGTCATACTGCCTGGCAACGATTGCCACTCAATTCGTATTTCTTGTTGACGATGTTTTTTTTTTTTTTGAAAAGTTATATTTAGTTCGTGGTTGCATCATTGCCTCCCTCAATGTCTTGACAGGTTCAGGGGTCCTTTTTTTGTCTCTGGTCGCGCAATTGATAAGAAACTGGAGAAACAAGCTTTGATTGGACGAGAACCACTTGTTTCCTTTTTTCACTTCTCCAGTCCCGCGTCATTTTTCCCAAGTGGCAACACCAGATACAGCTTCTGATTGGACGATAGGCTTCGTTCTCACCAGCCTCACTGTGGCTGACACGACATTGGTAAGGCAGGGCCCCCTCCCCTCGCCCCCCGAAGAGGATCCCAAGGCCTAAACCCAACACCATCTGGCAGCCTGGTCACGCGCATTGCCCACCTCAATCCGCATTTCTCAACAGCCTCAAACGGTCCCTCGATATATATCGGTCCCTTATCGCTAAAACCGACCCAAATTCAATTTCTTGGCCCCGGATCCCGCCTGCCGCATACCGAGTTCACGGCTCTGTACGGCTGCCTTCCTGTCGCCCAAGTCGCTTTCCGCTTCCGCTTGTCGCGCCTTCCTTTTCCCACGGTTGTCGCTCCCTCCTTCCCGCCGATTGCTTCCGTGGCGTGTCGCCAACCTACCGTACCTACCTTAGTTGTCCAACGCACACCGACCCGCCCGATTTTCGCCCGCGCCCCATCTCGATAGATTCCCATTGCATGGCGCATTGAAGCACCGTCGCTCGCTTTTTTTATTGTATCATTTTTTTGATAGCGGCGCCGGCTGCGCATCTCGCATAAATCAGGATATCCTGACGTTCCACTGTCGCGCACCGTCTGCGCGCACCGTAAGGAATCGTGGCGGCGCTTACGATTCTGAGTCCCAACGAACCATCGGAGCTGTCCCTGCAACAGCATCTCGAACTTGCCCCGGATCTGGTTGCGTATACGAACCTCACTGTCGAGGGAGAGCCCGAGTCTTTGATGATGGCACAGCCCGTGCCTCATCAGCCCACCGATAAGAAGCGCGTCAAGGTCTACGAACTCCGCAACAATGACTGGTTCGATCGAGGCACCGGCTTCTGCAGCGCGAGCTTTGAGACTGTACGTTGTTGATGTCCTTTCAATTCTGCATCTTTGTATGCACTTTTGCGCTCGGAATTAGTTGCTGACCGTAGCGCCTGCAGCTTGAGGATGGTCGCAAAGAACCGCGCGTCATCGTTGAATCAGAAGATCATCCCGACCGTCTTCTGCTAGAAACAAAAATTCAAAAAGAAGATGGATTCCAGAAGCAACAAGGCACGTCACCATGGTCCGAGATGCGCATTGAAGACGTCATGTGTCTAACCTGACTCACAGATACACTGATTGTATGGCAGGAACCTAGTAGTGGAGTTGACATGGCACTCAGTTTTCAAGAAGCCGAGGGATGCGCCATGATATGGTTCGTACTGATTATCAGTAACATACAACTTGTTTACTGACATCCAGTAGGCGTTTTGTGAGCAATGTTCAGCAGACATTTCATAACCATCTGCCAGGAGCCGGTATGCTGGACCGCTCATCACCTATGGACTACGATACTGATAACCAATGCCTAGATGACGGCCTTTCTGACGATCTCCCTATCGACGCTCCGCCGGCAATAAACTTGCCCACAGCCGAACTTGGAAATCTCGGAGATATCGAACAGACCATGCGGATGATGAGCACGACAGCCAATGGCCGCGATGCTCTTGCCAAAGCAATTATGGCAGAGGATTTCATCGGCAAAATTGTTCCCCTGGTCGAGATGGCCGAGGACCTCGAAAGTCTTCAAGACTTGCACCGACTTTGCAATATCATGAAAACAGTCATTCTTCTTAACGACACCTCGATTATAGAGCATGCGGTGTCGGACGAATGCGTTTTAGGTGTTGTTGGTGCTCTGGAATACGACCCTGACTTTCCTAGTCACAAGGCTAATCATCGACACTGGCTGGGTAACCAAGGTCGATATAAAGAAGTTGTCCCTATAGAGGAGGAACAAATCCGCAGGAAGATTCACCAAACATACCGTCTACAGTACCTGAAGGATGTTGTTCTGGCTAGAATACTCGACGATCCTACTTTTTCGGTTCTCAATTCTCTCATCTTTTTCAACCAAGTCGACATTGTTCAGCACCTGCAAGCGAATGCCGCTTTTCTTAACGAGTTGTTTGGCATCTTCAGGCCCACGAACAGCGATCAGAAGAGAAAGAAGGAAGCGGTGCTGTTCATCCAGCAATGTTGTGCTATTGCCAAGAATATCCAACCCCCGGCGCGTCAGACATTATACAACAACTTTATCGCTCATGGACTTCTTTCCGTCATCCACTTCGGGCTCAGACACCATGACGTGGGAGTTAGAGTTGGGGCAACCGACATCCTGATCTCTATCATCGATCACGATCCCCAAATGATCCGCCAGACTTTGTACCGTCAACTACACGAGAACCAGACTCTGCTCACTGACTCTTTGATTGATCTTCTACTGGTGGAAGTTGATCTCGGCGTCAAGTCTCAAATCTCAGAAGCACTCAGGGTCTTATTAGACCCTGGCCCCCCACAAATGCAAAATAACGAGGCCCTTGCCAAGGCTAATGGCGAGTTTATGGGAAGACAGAGACCTCAAATCGCCCTGGACCCTCAGCAAGAGACTTTTCTCAATAAGTTTTACGACAAGTCGGCTCCAAGGCTATTCAAGCCCCTCATGGATTTAGAGAAGCGAACGGACATGAACTTTACTGTGCAGCAGGCTTCCATGTTCACGTATCTTATCGAGATCCAAACATTCTTTATCCGCTGTCACCAGTTACGCGTCAAGTTACATGTCATGTCTCACGATATCGTTAAGCGCATTGCTCAGCTTCTCACATGCTCTGAGAAATTTTTGAGATTAGGTACGAAAACTTGATCCGATGTGTTCGACCTTGCTAACTCTCTATAGTTGCTATCCGCTTCTTCCGATCGTTAATCGGAATGCAGGATGAGTTCTACATCAAACATCTCATGGAGAAGCAGGTTCTTGGACCAATTCTCGAAGTTCTTATCGAGACCGTGCCCCGAGACAACCTCTTAGGCTCAGCATCGCTGGAATTTTTCGAGTTCATCAAGAAAGAGAATATCAAAGACCTGATCAAACATCTCGTGGCCAACTATAGAGAAAAGCTTAGAGGGTTGAGCTATATGTCGACATTCCGGGAGATCCTTCTTAGATATGACCAAACCCAGGGTTACACATCTAATGTCGACTATTTCCTGGAAGCCGAAGACGAGATGGGCAGGAGACCTCTAGCCAGCACAAGGATGGCCGAGCAAATCACTGTTGAGCAAGAGCAAGAGGAATACTGGGCGACATCCGATCCTGAAGATGAGGACGACCAGTCAAGTAAAGAGGGGGAAAGGACACCGTCCACGAATGGCTCAATCACCTCGAAGCTACTGGTCGACTACGCATCGGATGAAGAGACTGACGAAAATGCCGACCCTGAAGCTACACCAGAAGCGGACAGCCAGCACAGCGATGTTGCATCCGATGCTGTGCACTCGCCTATTGATTCGAGCCTTGGGGGCGGTATTCCACCGCCTGAGCGACTTTCAGAGAAGCGTCGACGCGAAGAGGAGGAAGACGAGGATGAGATGAGCAAAATGATGCAAAATAAGAGACGCAGCAGCAGCGGTTCTGTCACGGCGATCCTCGGCAACTCTCGCGGCCCACAAAGACGCAAAAGCTTCAACGTTAACTCTCCTACTGGAGGCAAGAAGATCGCCATCAGTCTCTCTAGTGGCTTAAAAACAGGCAGCGACCCAGGTTCCAACGAGGAGTCATAAGTTCTCCTCACTTCTTTCGGCGATGGCGTACCGGTTATTGGTCTGTTTTTGGTTTATCATGAAAGGGGGGTGCAGACTTGAGGTCTCACTCCCGCACAAGCACATTTAGCAAGTACAGCTTGCTGGTTAACGGAACGGTCAGGTGGTGAGAACCGGCGTTGATGTTTGAAATATCCTTGTGGCATCCGTCACTATATTCTTAGTATCACAAGCTCTGCTGCACCCAGGCACCCTTTGACTAGGCGTGTTTGAATTATCTGCATTGCTTGGTCTGGTCTAATGGGGCTTTATCGGGACCGAGATTCTGCCCCCTTGTTTGGACGATAGGGTCGTCGAGAATCGACGGCAGGGCACGCGTATTGCGTGTGGAGGAAATCAGGGCTTGCAAGTTGAGATTGGCAGGATTGTAAAAAGGGGGAGATTTTGAAAGCGGCCTGCTAGCTGAGCAGTAACCGTAGTGCATAGGGGTGGTTTATTGAGTTGCAGAGCTGTATCATCATAAATTTTATGGCTTCAATGGCCCTTGTGAGACGAGCAAGGAGCTGAGTCGGGTTCAGGGACGATAGTTGGTGCTGATCCCAGGCCATTCGTAACGAAGAAATGAAAAAGACCCGTCTAGATGAAGAACAAATATTCGTCATATTTGCCCAGTTCTTTTCACTTGATCTAAGTTTCCCCGGTACATAATCTCCATCTCTGAACTTTTGTAAACTTTCATAAACTCTGATAGTATCTTCTAAAGCGGCCTAAGTCTACTCTATCCTTGAGGGAAATCGTTATAAAATTCATCTAAACTTTTACACCTTTTTGAACTGCCTGGACCACTTTTCGTACCCATCAATCATTTGTTTTGTGATATTCCGTGGTGTTTTCTCAAGAACAGCTGTTAAGTCGGCCATGGTCATTTCGAGCTTGTTGGCTGTTCTGTCATCGTCATAACGCTCCTGGACAAGCATGCAGGTCTGATCGCAGATGGACTTGATCTCAGCTCCGGAATAACCTTCAGCGAGTCGAGACAGGTCTGCAATATCGACGTCTGATGCTAGAGGTAGGCCGCGGAGATGTACGTTGAAAATAGCTTCTCGTGCAGTTCCGTCAGGAGGGCCAACGTACAGGACTTGGTCGAATCGGCCCGGCCGCATTAATGCTGGGTCCATGGCCTCGGGTCGATTAGTAGCTGCTAGGATAAGCACCCCTGAGAGAGCCTCGAAACCGTCCATTTCAGTGAGTAGGGTCGTGAGCATATTGACAGAGCCAGTGCTACGGGTAGCAGAGCCACTACCTGAACGCTGTCCACCGATAGAGTCGATCTCATCGAAGAAGATGATAGACGGAGAAGCATTGCGGGCTCGTTCGAAAAGAGTACGCACGGCTCGCTCAGACTCGCCGACGTACATGTTAAGAAGCTCGGCACCTTTGACAGCAAAGAAATTGAAGCCTGATTCTGTTGCGGCGGCTTGGGCTGAGAGAGTCTTGGAGCAGCCAGGAGGCCCGTAGAGCAAAAGACCTTTGGGAGGTGGCCGAAGAGAGTGTTCAGGGTTCTAAATGCATGATAGTCAGAGTCTTGTTAAGATATCTTGATAGTCAAATCTCATATCGCACCTTTGTATACTTGATCATTCGATTGAGTGCCTTTTTCAGCACATCCTGACCACCGACATCCTGCCAATGAATAGTAGGAGGGTTGAGATTGATGTCGCGCATAGCCGTGGGACGGACTAGCTTTCTCGCTCGTTCCAGATCAGACTTTTCCAAGAAATTCTCCTCGTCAAAATCGACACCTGCCTTGAGCAGCTGGGTTTTGCGGCCACGGACGGCGGTTGTGATTAAGATGTCGAGGTCCTTGGGGCTGTATGCATGTGTCATCTGTGCCAGTTCGAGGAGGAGTGCTTGTCTGTCGCCTCTAATCGGTGGCTTAAAGGACTCAAGTATTTCTAGACGTTCGTGGGTTCTAGGAATAGGTAGAGGGGTGTGGTCTAGGAAGCGAGTGGACGATCGAAGTCCCTCAGGGATATCAGTATAGAAATCGGAGCAAGTTGCGATTACCACGACTTGAATGTAGGCGTTTTTCGACTGGGAGATTTCGGCCAAAGCATCCAGTTCTTCGCCTATTGTTTCGATTACAGTATCGCGATTTGAGCGATCCTTGCTGATTAGAGACTCGAAATTATCCATCAAAATGATGCTCGGTTGCTGGCTCTGTGCAACCTTGAAGGTTTCCCTGATACTCGCGATCTTGTCCGAGGGCTTAATCCAATGCACTCTGCCCCATTTCGTTGCAGCGATGCGATTCAAAATGAAAGTCTTGCCAGTGCCGGAGCCACCATGTATAACAAAAGCAGCCGACATCTTATCTCCTTTGACATTACATGGCTGAGTGATGAGGAGCAGGAATTCGTTCAGTGTGTTGATTTGCTTTGTCATTCCTGGGACGCCAGTTACGACCAAATCGCCCCGGTCCTGGGCATTTAAGTCTGTGATTGTTGAATTGGCATCAGCGATGATTATGGCTGTCGTGTAATTGCTGAATTTGGCAACGCTATTGGCCTTCGAGTCAACGGAAATGACCTTGAAGTTTCGGCGTGCCTTGCAAGTGTGTATCGCTTCCACAACCATGCCAGGGTAAATGAGATCAGCACGATCTTAGGAGTTAGCATGTTGGGTAGTGAACTGCATAAGGGGGTTCAAGCTTACCAAAGGCAGATGCAAGTGAATTCTCCCAAGAAAAAGGGTACTTTGCGCCTTTCTCTAATCTCTCCATCCTTTCAAATTCGGCGGCTGTCTTGTCTGTCACTTCAGTGACTTCTTGTACAACGACTTCTTCCGCCTCCGGTGTTGTGCCTGCAATCGTGATGCGAACAGCATCACCGATTTTGAAACCTGTAGCTTCTTGGAACGCCCTAGTCATCATAACTACATTGGGGCTGAGGTTCTTCTCTGGAAGGATCCATAGCGAGGCTTCTCGCTGCAGGTCTTCTTGGGGAGCATCTTCCTTGTTGGCGGCGGCAGATTCTAAGCGTGTGACAACGCAGTGTTTTCCGTTTTCTAGATTTCCATTTAAAGACAGAAGAGTGTCCTTGCTGACATAGATTCGAGCGGCACCGAGAAGACTTGCCTTCTCGAGGCTTGTATTGGCCAAAGGCCTGACCTTTGCGTCCACACTCTTCGCAAGCATGACAAAGACGGATGCGCTGTTATGTGACAAGTTTAGATAATGTTTGGTGAAATTTGATGAGTTTAGAATATCAACGAAGTAGCCGCCTTAAAAGTTAAGGTAAGGTATTGTAAGGCACTGCCGCTGAATGTAGTTGATGAAGGAAGGATGTTACTTGAGCTGCTACTGCCGTGTTAGTGCGCAAAGAAAATACTCTCCACTCCCACTCACAAATCTGCAGGTGCGACTGAAGGCTCTTTCCAACCCAAGTTGAAGGGCCCAATTTATAGAGCAGAAGCAGATATATTAACATGTCTCCACTCTGAACAACCTAATATAAATCTCAATGTGACACATCGATAAAAGCCATATATTTCTTATACTTCAGGCATCATTCAAGATCCTCAAATTGGATTACTGTCAGTTCTGTTTGGCAAGTCACTGTATTGACTTCCTCAGCATCCACAACCTTATTATATACACAGCAAAGCGGGGTGGGAAGAGTCATCATAGCTGTCAGTAAAAATACATATGCTCATTTGAACCCCTGAGTCACAATTATTCAAGCCAAAGATAACATAAATTTGTTCTGCTTTCGTCAGTATATTTCACGTCATTCAGTCAGTGGTTGAGAAACTCATGTGGCGCCTTGGGTCGGAGACACAGTGGCCAGTCTTTGGAGTAGGTGTGAGTGATTTGAGAAAAAGGAAGAAAGAGTATTATTATTATTATTAATAATACTTGTAATTATAGACTTCTTTGACGATATTATCCCTCCTTCACTCTTACCTTCAAAGGTTAAGAGATACTCATAAGCGTGGCTCAAACATACTTTTTATCAATCTCTCATGAGAATGAACCCCACTAAACCAAATCGGATCTAAACTCGGCCGAGTCCCGCAAAACACCTCGACTCTATTGCTACTCTGCTCCAAGATACCCTCAAACTTGCACTTCCACTTCCACCAACCTCAAATCCCATGTTTCCTCACAATCCGCCGCCCGGATGATCCGCCAAAAATGGCTTCCCTATGCCAGGGCCATCTTCGCCGCCCAGAAAAGATGTCTTTCCTCGCCAGGCGCCAGATCCACCAAGTTCGTCGAAAAAGATGAGAGCTGGGGAACTCTGCAGGAGAAGCTCAACTCTTCTCTGGCTAAGCGCAGTCCCGGTCGGATCTCCAAGTCGAAGCCAAGGCCTCGCACTCCATTGGAGGGTGCAATGGCCGAGGGCTTTGGTTCCCAACACATGCTTATCATTGAGGGTCTGCCAACGTCGCTTGTCGCTGCTGACTTCCATCGTCTTGCGCCAGGTACCCTCGCTGGCTGGGAAAACGTCATTACCCATGGTACTTCAAATCCTCCATACCATCGTAAACTATTGAACTCACAAGGATACAAGTCTACCAAGATCGCGATCCCTGGACGATGGAACCGCTTGGCACATACTACATAACCTTCCCCTCCAGCGCCGCCGCTGACATCTACCGCGATAGAGTCGAACGTGTCCTCCGCCTCGCCCAAGCAAAGATGAGGGATGGCACAGGTTTCTGGGCCACCAAAGTGAACCCCGCTCTCATCAATAGAAAAAGCAAACCGGAAATTGAGGTCGAGCGCTTCACACTCCTCCCAGGTTCCTACCCATCCGCACCTAAGATCAAGTTCAGACGGGTCAAAAACATGGCATGGCAGCAAGTTATGCATCGAATCGTCAAAAAGTCTTCCCATAAAAGGAATCCTAGCCATGTGCTGCTTGAGCTACCGCAGGCGAACTTCTCGGCGTCGGAGCTCAAGGCGATCATAAAGCAGGATGGTGTAGAAAGTGGACACGATTGGCAGATGGATGTGTTCAGTCTCAGGGAGACCATGGACTTCGAGGAGGGGTTTCCCAGAAACACCCGCCGGGTGCCTTTGTTTCGAAGCAGCCCGGAGTTTCGACACAAGCTCGATTCCCGGTTTGTCCTTACCTGCGCGAATCCTGAAGTTGCATGGCGATTCATTCGTAACTGGAATCAGCGCATTATTGAATATGACGGAGGAGACGAGGTTATCTTTCGTAACCGTGTAAAAGCATCATATATTCAGACTTAGCGATTGTATTTTATTGTAACGAAAAGAATCAAAGAATCAAAGACGCTCGCTTCACAGCCCATCAAATCTCCGATGGTCTGAAAATAAGACATCAACACATTCACAAAGGAGCCATTGGCTCCTCTTGACCCGATACCTAATCGCAGGCAAGGCAATTAAATACTCCAACAACGACCGCTCATGCACATAACGAAAGCAATGTATATTAGACCCAGATCAAAAACCGAAACTCCAGACCGGAATTGCTCTCTAAGATGGGTTGGAAGGTCGATCGGGGGAACAACAAGACATGACCAAAAACCTCTCGCAATGTCGTCACTCATTCTTTTGAACGTGACTGAGATTTGCCGCCCAGCTCAAACTAACAGCCATCCATTCCTCCCTCTCAGCTCCTTTGCTTCTTTCCTTTGTTTCCTTTCATCCATCCATCCTTCATGCTCAGAGAGAAGAGCACAGGTTCTCTTCCCATCCTCTTAATGGTGAACTCTCCAACTCTCTCATCCCACGCTGATCCGCACACAGCGTCTTCACCTCCCTCGAGTTTACAAAGTAATAAGCTTGAAAAAATAAAAATAAAAACGACGGCAAACGGAGAATGGCAGATAAACGGACTCCTTATGGTATTCGGTTTAGCAGCACTTGCTGCCGCCGCCTTCGCTCTTATCGCCGACGTTGACACCGCTCGCTGAGGGTTGGTCGTTCTTGGAGTTATCGATAAGTCGCTTCTTAATGTCTGCGGCTAGGCTGTAGAAGGCCTTGTCGATATTGATGTTGCTCTTGGCGGAAACCTCGAGGAAGGGAATGCCCAGCTCGTCAGCGAGAGCCTGGCCTTGCTCGGTGGAAACAACTCGCTTCTCCTCCCAGTCGCACTTGTTGCCAATTAGAATCTTGTTGACACCCTCTGTAGCATGTTGCTCGACGTTTTGGAACCAAGTTCGGATGTCTATAGGAGAGTCAGTTAGTTGCTATTGGTATATGTGGCTCGATAGCGCATTGCTTTGTTGGGCCAAGTCAAGGGCGCTGGGCGACCATTTGGCTATCGGGTAGGAGAGGGGCTACACAACAAGATATCATGAAATGTGTATATCGAGCCGTGTCGTGAAGAATAGTAAGACGTACTGTTGAATGAGCGCTCGTCGGTGACGTCGTAGACAAGGAGGATTCCCATGGCACCACGATAATAGGCGGTGGTGATGGTGCGGAAACGCTCCTGACCGGCGGTATCCCAGATCTGCAGTTTGACGCGCTTTCCATCGAGCTCAATAGTCCTGATCTTGAAGTCGATGCCGATAGTGGTGATGAATGAAGGGGTGAAGGAGTCTTCGCTGAACCGCAGCAGGCAGCACGACTTGCCGACGCCGGAGTCGCCTATCAGGAGCAGCTTAATCTACATGACGAGGAGGGTCAGCGGAGAGTTATCACGAGGCGGTCGCAAGCAGTGAATAATAGCGACAACAGTGCGATGCGATTTGGTATGTTCATGTTCGTCGTGGTTTGGCTCGAGACGACGTGAATCCAAGAGACGCAGGGGACGGGATGGCGGGCGGTGGGGGTGAGGAACGGTAGTAGATTGGAATTGGATATCGTACCAGGAAATCATAGTTGCGATTACTCGACATGTTGACCAAGAGTGAGAGTAGCAGAAGAAGCTACCGTGTAGTAAAGCGAAGCGACGATGGCGACGAGTTTTCGATGGTCGAGGACGCGGAGGGAGGTGGGAGTAGACTAAAGGCTAGAGCGTGGGTGATTGAGTCCTGAGGGTCGTCGAGGGTTGAAGATGGAGATGGAGATGGAGATGGAGTTGGAAATGGAAACGGGGACTGACTGGGACTGGGGGTGAAAGTGGAGGAGGGAATTGGATTGGTCTTTGAACCGCGGGACTAATCCGTTTGCCTGTAGCCTGTAGGTACCTACCTACTGTAGGTACTGTACCTAGAACGGCAGGCGAATGATATCGGGGTCAAGACCTCTACGGCACACACAGGCTTATTAGGCAGTGACGAACTAACTCGCACTACGTGTTTACAGGGGCTTTCGCCTCCACGGCTCTACTTGGTTTTAGGCTGTCGCAGCGCCAAAAGGATGGACTCCAGTTGGCAGTGGAGGGAGGTGTTTCAGCAGCGGACAGCGTTCAAAAGAGCCTACGTGTCAGGCTGTACTTTTTTGTAAGTGGTGATTTGGAATTCTCTCAAGGTCATTTCTATCGTATTCTCTCGTTATTTGTCTGCCTATCTCGTCCCATCTTACCTACTCAAACTTGAAACCAGCAAGCGAATGGCCTTCATATTGACAGAGAAAACAAATACACCCTCAACGCATAAACTGTGTTATTATGCATCCATCCGTAGATGGTTTCAATTATATATCCTGATATCCTCATACAGCACAATATGCATCCCGAGTAACACAGACGGGCTACCTGAGCATCTGTGACTGTGTCTAACACTCAAACAGTGTCTGCCCCTGAAAAATAAAAGATTGTGGCGTCTACCTTTTGATACTCAAAAGTTGGCTTTTCTTCAAACTCGGGTTCCACAACGGCTTCGTCCCCTCTCCAAAATCGAGGGGCCTTTTACACTTTGCCCCTGGTTCGCGACGTCATCTTTGAGAGACATCATCATCACGAGACACACTTTATCAAGAGGTCAGCCACGCTCGTTACGTCCAGCTTTGCCACATGAGCACAACTTGAACGACAAGACAAGACAAGACAAGAGACAAATCAAGTTGGAGGGCCGAACTCAATAATCAGGTTCATGCGACTTAGAGAGTTGAGGCTCGTTGTGTTTCACGATACTCCTCCGCTTACGCTCTCACTGTATCAAACACCAACTTTAATCAATAATGGGCATCATAAGAGTAATTCTATTGATTTCTCGTAGGTGATTCCACAAAGACCTCGTCGAACATGGTCAACCGAGTCCAGTGAACTTTCAACTGTTCAAATCATTCATCCATCCAAAAAGTACATAAAAAGAAGTGAAGAATCTCAAACCACAATCCCCATCACAATTTGTTGTTTTACTTCTTGCAAATGCCAAATGCATTCTGGCAACCACATTCACACTGCTTGGCCTTGCGACCACATTTGCCTCCACGAGAGCAGCAGTCACCAAACTTGCTGCCCTCACAAGTCTGTCCAGTCTCACCCCCGCAACGGCCATCCTCAGAAACCTTGAGTCCAGAGCTTCCCTCTTCAGTAGGCTCGCTTGTCTGAACTGGCATGGGATACTTGATAACAGGAGTGTCCTTGTACTTTGTGTTCTTCTCATACTTGTCCCACTTACGGGTCGCTGTCTCTTGGGTGGCCTCAGTATTCTCAGCAGGCTTCGAGGCCTCAGTCGTAGCGGCGGCAGCCTGAGATGTCTTTGATGGAGCAACGTACGTCTCCTTGCTTGCAGGCTTGTCGTTGGAGTTGGAGTTCTTGCCATCAGTGGCTAGATCGCTGCCCTCAAAATCACCATAGGGAGCAGGAATAGGACCAGGGGCCTCGGCAAAGTACTCCTTGCCAGTGAAGCTGGGAGGGCCCTCGAAATCCTTGGCTTTGCAGGCGGCGTTGATCTCCTTGCAGTAGTCGTTCCAGGTATCGCAGCCCTTACCACCAGTAGGGGGAGCGTTGTCCCAGCAGTCGCCAACAATATCCCAGCACTTCTTGGCCGCAGCCCAGCAGTTGTCTTGTCCAGAGTACTTCGCAATAGGCTTGCCGCACCAGTTGGCGTTCTTGGCAAGGCAGTCCTTGGGGACAAGACCATCCTTCTGAGTCTGCTTGGTGCCAGTCTCCTTAGAGGTAGGGTTCCAAACCTCAGGGCCGGGAATGGGATATTCGCCCTTGTCGCTGTAGATGTTGTAGGTGACACCAGGATCCTTCTTGTCGACGTAACCGGGAATGCTAACCTCGTACTTATCTGGGATCTCAAGAGGACCCTCAGGGCCGTTCTCGATGAAGATCTGGGCACAGCTGTGGTAGAACTGAGGGTCACCAGAGGGAGCATTGTGAAGGGCAAGGACCTCAGGACGGACGAGGTAGTAACCGGCAGGGAGACCAGTAGGAAGATCAACAGAAAGAAGACCACCGTTGGATCGGAGAGTGTCGGTACACCACTTGTCCTCCTTGACGTCGTAACCATCTTCCCAGACCTTGAACCAACCGTCACCAGCAGCGGAGTCCGAGTTCATGTCGTCAACCTTCTTCATGTAGACGGAGCAGGGGCCCTTGTGGCCTTCGGCAATGGCACCGGGCTTGGAGTAGCTGGGGGATTCACGGAATTGGAAGGTCAGTTGAGCACCGCCGGGAGCCGGACAGGTGAACTTGACTGGCTTGTCACCATTTTCACCTGATTTCCTCGTTAGTAACTGTCTCTTAGTCACGGTCACTCATAGGGTCTACTTACCACAAGCCATGACACCTCCAGTGATGGGGTAGATGGGACTGTTTGCCTTGGAGGCGTCCTTAGGCTGACGAACACAGGTACCATCGCCCTGGTTCTCGCCATCGATGAAAAGAGTAGTGAAGAGAGTGTGGGCGTTTGCAGCAGTAGTGAGGCCGAGAACAGTAGCAAGAAGCTTCATGTTGGATAGTTCAGAAGAAAATCGTTTCGACAAACACAAATGAAGGAGAGCAGAAAACCAGTTCTGCTATAAAACCGCTAGGGTTGAAGTCGTTGATTGATGTCGTGAAAAGGGAGTGTATATGCTTGAAGAAGCAGTAAGGAATGAATAAGTGAAGAGAAGAGAAAGAGTCGCAGTACAACTCGAGAAACACCGTGACGAGGAAGAATGAAGGTGAAGAGAGGAGAGAGAAAGCATCACGAACTTGTGGCCATGCCTCATATATACTGCAACTCCTCAGCTCGGGTCAGCCTGCAGATCAGATCCTCCAGACCTGGTTCTATGCAAGGATCATGGTGATGGCCAAGCTGGACGAGTTACACCAAAACTGCCCGACTTTCCAGTTATTCGGTGCGTAGGCGACAAGCAGCACCAGCACCTCAAACGGTGGCGTTCCTCCTGGCCTGATCCTTTCTATTTCCCCAGCGGGATAGCTATGTTAGCTAGGGACGGATAATCCTGGATACCCATGTTTAGGCTCTCTGCATGTTTCCAGGTGTAATCAAACGGACCACCAAATACAGAGGTCAAGGCCATGGTCGTGATCCCTGTGGCGCATCATTTGGGAGTCAATCGCCGAGTGCCAAGATATTCAAGGTGAAACGTAGTGAGAGAGGCCTGAGTCTAGGTCTGCGGGTGCTTTGATGGGTGTAAGTAAGATTGAATGGTAGAAGTTGGATAGGATTGGAGGGAGGTTTAAGCTAAGTTTCGGTACCTGCGTCTAGGAAGCGCCCAGATAAACGGGCGTTTCCGTTGTGGATGTAACCTCCAATACTCTCTACCAATGACTGCAGCCAGAAGGATCTGTTTTCTATAATTCTGTCCATTTATTGCTACATTTCATTCTGCATCTAAATGTTATACTCATGGTCCCCGTTAACCTTAAAGCATAAACATCCCGCTAGTCCTTCATTATAATCAACGACGTCGTTTCAAACTTAAATCCTCCTAAACTCTTGCGGGAAACAAAAAGCAGTTCCCAAGTTGGTCCAGGGAAACAAATACAGGGGTTATCCATGATCATCCAAAGTCATGACAGTGACTGCAGTGACAGTCTATTAATCATGGTGCGACTCTTGAATACAACCCCTCTCATCCTTTCGATCCCTTATTCAAAATTGTCTATCATTTATGGACGTGTTCATTCACTCAATTCTAGGTTTTCATCCTTCGTGGATTCACAACCCTCAGGGGTAAGCTTCAGCCGCAAATCGCTTAGAGAGTGTTAATCGGTGTAGTTTAAATCGTGAGATTGTTGTTCGATGCTAAAAGAAGTGTATCGATAGTATATAATGAAATTTACTGTACAGCCTTCTTCTACCAGATTCATGACACAAAGATCAACTCCTTAACTCTCAGCAGTTCTGAGGCTGCACGATTCAAGTCTGGGGGACAAGCAAGGATCATGTCGATCCTCTCCTCCACATGTTTAATACCAGGGGTTTCATAAACCTCCATCATCTCATCACCCCTTCACTACCTTGTTCTGTTCGAAACTCAGAAAAACACAACCAACAAACTTGGGAAAATGAGGAATCTGTTCCGCTGTCATCCCATCATATGTTGATCACTTATGAAGCTTGTTTTATACCCCTGCTAATCACACATTCCGACTTGGCATCACCAAACTGCATACTCACTAACGTTGAGTACATTCTAACCAAGCCGCATGTTTTCTCTCTTCTCAAGTGATAACTCAGCTTCATCATCGGCCGTCTGCAGCCAAGTGTGTTTCAACAGAAAGCAAAACAAAACATCGGCCCAGATACAGGTCGTACAAGAATAGCCTCCGCCAGGCTTCGGCCTTTGCTCTTCAGCGCTTCAGTAGCCCAAATACCGGCCCATCAACCAGATCGATTCTAGACCAATTGATCCTCTGCCGTCCTATATATGCGACATCTAGCTGCTTCACCTGCCGAAGCCTCCACGATAACATCATCACACAGAGAAGACAGGTAATGGACCATAAATCATACAATTGAAAGGGCAAGAGTGGAGATTTGATTCTGTTCCGCGCGACCAACACTTTTGAACTCCTCATACGCACTTATACAAACAAACTTCTTGAATCCTTGCATAATTGGTCTGTCGTTTTTGCGCCTACATTAACAATCATCTCCTCCCTCTTCCCCCTCCAAAGCGACATCAGCAGAGTTCCATCTCTTGCGTCCGCCGCTCTCGATATGGTACAGTATGATACAAGCAGGCTATTTTTGATATATGGGTATCTTATTCGTTGATCTTGGCCAGGATCCTAGTGATATGAGTCAGTATACCTGCTTCCATGATGCAGCGTCTGGTGGTATGTGGTCACTTACTCGCTGTCGCGGAAGAGCTGGAACTCCTCCTCGCCGGCCTTGACGGGAGAACCGCCGAATTGAGGGATCAAAACTCGGTCGCCAACGGCAACGCCCATGGGTAGTCGGTTACCCTTCTTGTCCAAAGCACCGGGGCCAACAGCGAGGACCTTGGCCTCGTTGAGCTTCTCAACGCTGGACTCGGGCAGGAAGATGCCGCTGGCGGTCTTGGTCTCGGCCTTGATGCGCTGGACGAGAACACGGTCAAGGAGGGGAGCGAGAGCTCGAATGGACTTGATGGAGGTGGCCTGCGGCGTTTGGTGTTAATCTTTACTGTTCTTTCCTGTTTCCCATAGTGCCCATGCGCCCGAATGCTTCCATCTCTCCCATCCAAGTCTCCTCATGGCTCCCAATTGCCGAGGATAACAAGCTAGATAGTTGAGACTAAAGCATTGGCGGGGCTGCTTCTGTAATTCGCTACAGTAGCAATCGTCAACGTACCATTGTGATTAAGTAAAAGAGGTAGGTGGTTGGGTATATGATCAAGAGAGTCGTAGATTCGTAATTGGAGAAGTAAACAAGAAGAAGAGTTCGGCTTCGGTGTTCAACGGAGTTCAAATCGGCGGTGGATCTCGTCTCTTCCAACAGCTTCCAGAAGAAGGTCAGCAATTTTTTCCCCCAAGCTTCCTCTCGGCTCTTGATTTCCCCGGTTCCGAGAATCGGCACTACACGTCCGATTGCCGTCCGAAAGCGGTATATCATGCCGAACGACTTACACCACAAAGCTCTTCGTTATCATTCATGTGATCGATCTACACTCAGTATTATCGTTTTTTTTTTTATAATTCAACGCTGTCTTTCTGTCTTAATCGCTGAAAAGCTTTGACAGTCCCTTATCCATATTCTGGAACTGCTACTAATCAAACGCTGTTACCAAGGAATTCTCGACAATTGCTGATCCTCCATCTATCTGTTCGTCATTCATCAATGCAGCTCATAAGCGAATCCATTTCAAAACAGCCCCCAATTTATGTCTTCATTGCTCTCAAAAACGCCAAATGCCGGCCTTCCTTCAGAAATAGTCAATTTGTCCTGCGGTCGTAGCCAAAGTCTGATGATCACTTCTTCTCGGGTTGTTGCGAGTTGGCTGGTGGTTCCAAGATGTGAGTGTGGTTGTCAGCTGGGATAACCTCACCGTGGTCAAGTTGTTGGCAGATGACTGTATCTGCAACCCATGGCTCCTGAAGAATCTCATCCATCCGGGCACGAGTCTTGGGGTCAAGATCAAGCATTCTGCTAATGATGTGTCTGCTTTCCCTAGGCAGCAGGCGCAGAATACGCCATGGGCCACGGATGACTTCCTTCTTCTCACCACCCGGCTGCGTCTTAGAGTCCTTTGAGTCGGTGGTCGAGCTGGCCTCTTTTGAGGTCGACTCTTCTTTTTGCTCATGATGAGTATGTTTCTTGGTCTCATCCTCAGCCAAAAAGTCTCGCGCTGGCGTGGTGGTCAAATCATTAGTTGACTTTGAGGGTACAATTAGCTTCCTGGGGTCGTGTCCTGGAGTTGGGTCCGCCGCGAACAGCTTGAAGGAGTTATCTGTCATTCGTGGGACCTTCCACGGGAAACGTCGAAGAGTCATGCAGCAGAAAATGATGGCCAAAGACCAAATATCCACAGCTACTGCGTCGTACTCCTTGGAGTCGTAAACCTCGGGTGCGAGATAAGGGTCAGAGCCGACAATACCTGAGACCAGTTAGCCAATGTCCTCACACTATATTGGCGAAGAAATATACCTTTTGCGGGCACAGTGTCGGTCTCAAATGGATATTTGAAGACGTGAGCACTGCCAAAATCGATGATCTTCATAATACCCTTGGAGCTCACTACCACATTATCCAGCTTCAGATCGCGGTGGGCAAGGCCCACGCTATGCAGATAAGTCACGCCATTGAGGATTTGCAGGAAGCAGCACGTTATCTCTTCCCGGGACATCCGACCGGTCATAACGATTGCAAAGAGGTCGAATGGCGCATATTCCATCACTTCATACCAACGCCCCTTTTCTTGAAGGATGTCCAGTGTCTCGATAATATTGCCATGGTGAAGAGTCGATCCAACGCAAAATTCGGCTGTTACTTTCTTATTGTACTCTTTCTCGGTCTCGTATGTGTGTCTTGCGCGGAACTCCTTGACTGCAAATACGGTACCGTCGTCCTTGCGCTTCATCAGTCTCACCGAACCACCCGCACCGGAGCCCAGAAATTTGCCGAGCTTGCCGTACTTGGAAGACAGCCCATGATCATCTCCGAATGGCAATTGCTGGGTCGATTTGGAAGCTGCAGCTTTCGTACCGAGCTTGATCGATGGTGCTGGTGATGACTCTCTCTTTTTGTTGTGATGTCCGCCCTTGCGGAAAAATCGTTTCAAATCTGCCATTGAGCTGTGTCCGGGATGAAGGTTGCCAGTCGAGACGCTATCATTCGGTGCAAGTTCTTCACTACTGTTCCTTGCACTACCAAAGATCGACGATCCGCGCTTCTCGTTCAGATTTGACTTGGACCCATGGGGAGAACCATGCTTCTTCTTACGTGAGAAGATGAACCTGGGGTCGATTGTGTGTTTCGTTGTGTGTGCCGCTTGTGCAGGTCGTCGGCCCTTGGCGTAGGGATCGTTGATATCACCGCCAGGGGTAAATGGCTTAGAGTAGAAGTTTGACGCTGAGCTTCGGGACGGACTAGATTCTCTAGAAGCTGGCACAGAACCAGGTCCTACTCCAAACATGCCTCGACGATGGGACTGGTGCTGCTCCTCAGCGGAAGACGCTCTACGGACCGCATGATCGGAAGCAGCTCGAGCAGCTGAAGGTCTTCTATCGGGAGCTTGTGAAGCCTTTTCATGGGATGACGATGCCTGTGGGGTGATAACCGGGGGTTCATTCGTCTTGGCCACTTCCTTACCCTTCTTATCTGAACTAGCCTGACCGGATCCCGCGGGAGTTAGGGGAGGGGAAGTCAGCGTAGAGACCTGAGGGCTGGTATGCGGGGATTGGAAGGTGGCAGAGGTGGGTGTGGGCAATCTGGTAGACTGTCCGGATTCATCCTCATGCGATGGGACCTACAATGACATCAGTTAGCGTTAGTCACAAAACCTTCAATTATAGCAACGCAGTGACATAACGTCGCGAAGCTCAAATACCACAATCAAATTACCGGTAGCAATTAGAGTGGAATTTGGCCGAGAGCATTTTCCAAAAGCTGATTAAGCGTGAATACACAGAAAGGGGGTCATACTCGGGAGGGTGGAAGCGAGAAAGCTTCAAATTGGCAGTTATTCAAGCGCAATTCTTGTAAAGGCCGGCCGTGGAGAGACTTGGTGAAGGCTTTAAGTTGATCGGCAGTAACTTCGGTGAAAGGACTTGACTGGTCGTGCTCTTCATGCTCTGGGTTCGACGATGACGGGTCAACGGTGGCCGGTTGGGTGGGTGATATCTCCTGGACGGCGGATGAGAAGCGAACGCCGGAGGCATCTTCGCATGCGTCGTCCTTGTCTCCAATTGACTCTTGAGGTTTTTGAACGGGCTCTGAAACTTCTATCATATCTGCAGTTAGCGATTGTACCACAAACATCGTTTCGCAGTGCTTCAGTGCGCCGAGCAGAAGATCAAGGTGGGGCAGAATAGGCTCGGCAGAACCGGAAGATAGACTTACCAGAGACGCCCTGGGAGCGAGGAAGCTCCTGGGGAGGATTTGAAGAACTCATCGGGTTAGAAAAGGATGCTTTGATGAGGTGTGAGCAAAGTAACCAAAAAGCAACCAAGGTAGTAAATAGTATGATGAGGGTGGTAAGAAGAAGCGAGACTGAGCAGACTAAGAGTTGCGACGACGATGATAAAAGAGGACGAGCCATGGGCCCGCACTTACCTTACTACGTACTGTACCTACCTAGTGGGGGGCTCCACTTTGTTTCCTTCCATTCTCTCCCATCTTTTGAGGGCAGCCCAGTCCGAGTGGTTCTCTTCCCTTTTTGCTGGGCAGGGCTACGGGCAATAGTTAGCGTTTAGGAGGAGGTCCTTCTACGGCAATGCGAGTGCTAGAAACACGCTAGATGTGCGCTAAAAACTGTTTCCTGGCAGCTGGTGATTCCCTCAGGTACAGTGAAGAGGCTTCAGAGGTTGAGGCTTGCTCGGACATATGCGAATATTTAGGTTGAAGATGAGTCCGTATTGATCGCGAGTCAACGTGTACGACGTGTTCGTCTGATCACTTTTCCCAACAGAAGCGCCCCCTATCGTCAGCTTTTAACTTATCTTTACTGCTGATAGCTTGACTGAAGTGGCATAGTAAGCAGCGAGGATCATGTACCTCGACTTACGAAGCTCTCCTTGATCTCATGGTCCCGGCGCATCACTAGACAGGGCTCCTTGTCAAGAGAAAAATTCAACATATGAGTATGAATAATGGAAGCAGTCCAATGCCCTCGGACAATTACAATTGCATTGCGTTGGGTTGCAAAACAATTTCCTCGTTGGGTTGGGAAACCTTCTTGTCACTATGACTCAACTCCTTTTACATTGAGGGTGCCACCAACAGCCATACATCCATAGCATGTGCACAAACGATGCAGAGATCGGGAAGACGGTTAGTTCTCCGGTGTTGATGTGAAGTTCACTTGACACAAACAGTTCGAGATCCGTGAATATGACCCCCTGTCAAACTCAACGATCTGACCCGATTTAGGCTCTCGCTGAGCTGCGTTTCCTAGTCGATGTAACCAAAGTATATTTACAACCTTGATCGATATAGCGGTGTCTTGAAGTAATACGGTTAACATCAGAAGCTGCAACAGGGGTGATATCTAAGGTTACTTGAGCTACGGAGTACTACAAGTGTAAACTCCGTTCTGGTGCCGCGGCTTTTGTGTAAGTGACCCATGTGTCAGTGAACCTCAACCAAGAAAACGTGAGACACAATATGTGACAATGTCGAGTATCACCTACTTCTGGAAACATGGAAGACGATGATTTTTTTTTTACCCCTTCAAGTTTTAATACGTAACATAAAGCCATGTCCAAGCCCAGCCCAGCCCAGTCACAGCGGAGCTCCCGGCCAAGTTTCGGTCGCCTCCAAGCCTCCAAGTTGCCAGAATCTTTTTATCCCTTCATCAACAACCAGTCAAGTATCATCAAAATAATCAACCCCACTAATTTGAATAGCGAAAATGTTTTCTGTTCCTTGAGCTATTCCAGTGTAAGCAACAAGTCCCGTGTCAAGCTCAACTCTTATTTAGGACCATACGCAAGCGTGTTGGTGTCAAGTTTGCGTATTTCCGGTCTTGCTAAAGTGGTTTCAGTGGCAATGGAAGTCGACCCATAAATGTCAAGTCAACAGATGGGGCCATAGAGATATCTCGATCTTCAGACTTTTTATGTGATCACCTGTTACTGTCAGGAACTGGCCCCAGACGATCTGTCAAATCCGTCATTCTTCCCGTTGTGCCCTGAGATCTTAAGGTCTTATTGTATCAAGATCCTATCAAGTCATTTCATTTTTCCTGACTCGTCCACCACATTTGCCCAGTCTTCAGAGGGTCTGAAGTCAGGGCTGTTGAATTAGAGGGCTTGAAATCATTATTCTAATAGTTTGCTAAATTTAGGATGACACTATCCTAAAATATCCTAAACTCTTCTAATTATTATGTAGGGAGATGATCCTATACTTTCTCCCTCCCTCATGCTGTTTGTTAGACAATCAAACACAGAGCATGACATGTATATACATTGCCAAGCATCGACGACACAGCATATGAACCAATGGTTTCAATGATAGTTTGACTCCCATATAATCATGATCTGAGATACATGTACATGGGATACAGTCATATGTATTCCACATGACTTCATTGGTTTCAACGGGATACGAGACTTCAGACAAGCCACGCGTATGGTGGATCGAGGATGATTCCTGGATAAGTGCCTGCCCACGTACTAATAGAGGCACGTGAGGTCTTGACTACTTGCGAGTTATCAAGGTCGAGATCAACTTCACATGTCTTGCCTCACAAACTCGGACAACTGCCGTCTGTAATCACTCACTTAGCCTCAAGTGTCAAACAACCTCCATGTACAGATATCTTCTCACACCAATCCCATCGGAAAAAGCTTGGCATACGATCGGCCTGCCAAACACACGCAAGTATGAAATAATAACCAGCATTTCGCCTTTTGAACGCTGAATAGATGCATCGTACAATTCCTCCTCTAATCAGAGGCCCAACTCCCTATCCATAAGCTGTTGTACATGTATAATATCTGGTTGGAGATCTTCGTACACGCCACATTCCGTGGTCTTTTATTTTCATTTCGTAATCATGCTCTCAAGCCACCACCTCAATTCCCATCGTCTTCGCCTGGTAAATGACCGATCTGCAAAGTCCCTCTAGCGATAGACCAGAAAGTCGGAGCTCAGTCTGCTTGATCTTTGCAATCTCGTAAATATGCTTAAGGGATAGAGTGCCGACAGTCTCGTGCCCAGGCTTGCTAACACCCTTTCGCTTGCCCTTCTTTCCCATGGGAGCTTCGACGGCATTGAGGAGCAGCCATGAGGTGTGCGGTGTTCGGACGTCAAAGGTAAATGATCGATCGGGGCGGACCGTAACTCGGCAAGGCATTGGTGTTCCAGTGATAATATGTGCAGTTCTTGCGTTAAATTCCTGGGCGCAAGTTAGCACAGGATTGGCATCTGAGCTCATATAAAACTGACCTTGCAAAAGTCCATAGACTTCACACCTTTGGAACCGAGAGCAGGACCAACAGGAGGACTAGGACTAGCCTGTCCAGCTCCCACGATCAGTTTAACGATCTGGTCAACGCCGCCTCGACCCTTTGACATGGTTGCTGTTGTGTTGAATTTGGTGGTGTCCCGTTGCGACGTTAAACGTTGATGGTGTTTTGCGAGCTGAAGAAATTCGAGAGGCAATGTCTCGAGCGTCCTGATTGGCCCACAGCAAGTGTCATGATGGATGTCTCCATAATTAGGTCGCCCCACCAGCCTACCTGCCTACCTACTAGATTTACCTTTCCATCCAATCCTTTAAAAAAAATCTCGAGCGCATCAATGTTCAACCGTCCTCATCAGAAGACGCTCTCAGGACAACCACAACGGAATGCGCACTTGAGAAACAGATCTTGAGCCGCAGCCGATTTTTCATTCTCTTCCACTCAAAGAATCTTAAGCAATTTTCTCCAGCTTCTTTCGCCAGAAGCGACCCAACACCTGTCTTCGGCCTTTCTCCCCACAAGAGCTCAACACCAACCTTGAGCCTCTCTCCCGACAAGAGACTTAGTACATACGGCACGATGCCTTCAACTCACAGTAAGGCATAATCCAGCATAAGTCCCTGATGTTGGTAAGCAAGAGGCTTACATGAAGCAGAAAAACCGAAGCCTTGGGATACGGATGACATTGATAAATGGAAGGTCGACACCTTCACTCCCAAGGATAATGCTGCCGGCGCATTCCTCGAAGAGAGTTCCTTTGCCACCCTCTTCCCCAAATACCGCGAAGTCTATCTGAAGGAAGCATGGCCTCTGGTTACTCGCGCCCTCGAAAAACACGGAATTGCCTGCACGCTCGATTTGGTTGAAGGTTCTATGACCGTGAAAACTACTTTACGGACGTATGATCCCGCCGCCATTCTCAACGCACGCGACCTCATCAAGCTCCTGGCTCGCTCCGTCCCCGCCCCTCAAGCTATCAAGATCCTCGAAGATGGTGTTGCCTGTGATGTGATCAAGATACGCAACTTGGTTGGAAGTCGTGAGCGCTTCGTCAAACGTAGACAACGAATCCTTGGACCCAATGGTTCAACTCTCAAAGCGCTTGAATTGCTCACAGAAACATACATCCTGGTCCATGGAAACACAGTCTCCGTCATGGGACCCTACAAGGGCCTGAAAGAAATTCGACGTATCGTGGAAGATTGTATGGCGAACCTCCACCCAATTTATAGTATCAAAGTGAGAAATTGTCTCTAGGAGAAGAAATCAGACAGCTAACCCATCGGCAGGAACTGATGATAAAAAGGGAGCTCGCAAAGGATCCCGAGCTTGCCAACGAGAGCTGGGATCGTTTCCTTCCCAACTTCAAAAAGAGGACTCTCAGCCACAGACGTGTTCCCCACAAGGTCACCGACAAGGCCAAGAAGACATACACACCATTCCCTCCAGCTCCCGAAAAGAGCAAGGTGGACAAGCAAATCGAGACTGGCGAGTATTTCCTGGCCAAGGGCGACAAGAAGCGTGCTTTACACGAGGAGCGCAAGGAGAATCAGAGCAAGCGAAAGGAGGAGAAGGCAAAGGAGCGAGAGGCCGAGTTCGTCCCACCGCAAGAGGGCCGTCCCAAGAAGAAGCGCAAGAAGACGGAAGAGTAAACAGGGAGAGTATCGTATTTCGTGGATGGGCAACTGGTGTGAGTTGTTTCAATCTCATCATGTACAAGCTCTCAAGTTGTATGATACCCTGAAAATCTCGGCGTTCTTCATGTCTCTATTTAAGGATTAATAGCTAAAAAGAAATATGGTTTCAATTTCTGTGTCTAAATTCGTGAAAAGGCGTTGCATTTGCCTTGTTGATTATGATATCTAGAGTTTGTAGGGCGAATCGCTTCCTAAATCCCACTCGATTACCAGCTTACCAAACTGCTTCCCCTGATCCATGTCTTTAAACAGGTCATCAATTCCTGAAAGGTTATCCAGCCCCTTGATCGTCCTGCTGATGACAGGCCGAATCTTCTTCTCGTTCACAAAGGCAACCATATCCCGGAACTCCTTGCGGGAACCCATCGTTGAACCCTTGAGCTCGATATTCTGCAGATTCGCGGCCATCAGCCAGTCCATCTTGGGAGACACGGTCATGCCGTACTGCACAATTACACCGCCAGCCTTGAGTAGTCGCACAGTTTTAGCCACGATCTCACCGCCTGCACCGTCGATTACAGCATCGAGATATGGTCTGTTGGCTGGTAGCTGTGCTCGAAGCTCCTTGTCCCATGACTCGTTCTTGTAGATAACTCCACCTTTTGCGCCCATCTCTTTGGCCTTTGTAATCTTGGCTTGATCGCCGGATGTGACGAATACGTTGCAGCCCATTGCTACGCCGAACTGGAGGACCTGGAGCGCAACACCGCCGCCAATGCCTGTGATAAGAATGTTTGAGCCAGGGAAAGCAGCGTTGCTCTTTGTTACAAGAGCACGCCAGCCAGTGACACCAACAAGAGGCAGAGCTGCTCCCTCAGCGGGTGTAAGGTGCTCAGGCGCAGGCTCAACTTCCTCCTCTGACACTACAATATAGTCCTGAGCAGTACCGACCTCGGTGAGTTTAGAACCACCTGTGACTGCAAACTTGCGGCTATCTTCTGGTGCAGCAGGGTCTGATTCCCAACCGCGCATGGGAGTGAGGATGACTGGCTTGTTGAGGAGGTTCTTACGAGTGACATTGCTTCCTAGGGCGACCACAGTGCCGTAGCCATCTGCTAGAATTGGGTTGGTGAAGGAAATGGCTGGGTAGAGATGACGGCGCATGAAGAGATCACGGTGGTTAAGTGCCGCCGCAGAGAGGTTGACAAGGACCTCATTGGGGCCTGGAGTTGGCTTTGGAACTTGCTTTACTTGAAGTCTGTATTTCATATTAGCAATTGGCTCTTGACATGTGGAGGAAGTATTTCTAACGGATAATAGACCTTTCCAGGCTTTGCGCCTTCGATCTGCTGTAGGGTGAGAACTCGAGGCATGATTGAGGCTGTGATGTGACCAATTGTTGTTGGTGGAGTATTTCTGGTAGATATATAGTCCCTTCGGTAATAGCGGTTTGAAAAAGGTTCGATTTCGGCTATTGGGCGCAGTCTTGTTGAAGCTTGCAAGTTGGAACGACCTAGATATCATGCTCATGGTCATTGGCCCCGCATCGTAGACCTCGGCATTAAGATGCACCTAAAGCAGCAACTATATACGATCGATCTGAATGGTACAAGAGCTTTGACGTCAAAATCGGGGATTTGATTAATAATGTTAAATGCGGCTAGTCTTTCTTTCCCGGAGGGCTCAAGATCTATTCAAGCATCTTGTTATCAATATTCATGATCCTTAGTGACGTCGTGTGATAGACTAAACATGGAGGTACGGATTGTTAGAGAAACAACGTTATAGACAAGTTTCCGGCTCGTTGAGAATGCTATTGAACTGAAACGGCTTAACCCTTTAAGGTCACATACCAAAATAATGAGAGCCGTACGGACTTATCGGAAGAGGAAAACAGCAATTATTCGCTTGCAAGGAATAACATACCCTATACGTCTATATATCTGGAGTATGTCCTACACTGTATATTCTGTCAAACTTTGCAATCATTATATATATATCCAATGGTGTCTATACAGGATTTAAGTTAGACTTCGCTCAGTGTGTGAGGAATGATAGTCTCGTATATGGTTATTCACAACTTACCTGACAGGACTATCCGGTTTGTATGGCGTCAACCTCACTGATACTGGCGCTAACATCGGAATATTCTGGTCTTGATCCAATTCCTCAATTGACAGCAATTGAACATTATTAGAGTAACTATACTCACAAGTTTCACGTGAAATCAGAAGATCATGCTATAATAAGAATATAAACGAAGTTTGTTTGCTTGAAGCGTTGCATCATTGCACACACTACGCAACCTTCTTCTCTAGATGCTTACCAACGCTCCGAAAATCGGCATCATTGTTATATCAAACTAACAAATACCAACACCGACGTTGTTTGAAACACCAGCTAAACGGCGCATAATTTTTCAAATGGCCGCATTATTCTCGGGCGCCGTCTATGGCGCCTCTACGATAGCCGCTGGCGTCTATTTGCCCTCAACAATCATCAATCAGTTCAAGTTCCAGGATTGGCATATGATGCAAACCTCTCTCGGTGCGGTTGCAAGCAGCGCGTGAGTAGTCACACCCACAAAGACACGAGAAGAAGCTAATACTTGACAAGTATCATATATAAAGCCGCTGAAAGATACGGCTACGTTAAGATTAAGCCTAGAAGCTCATCACCGATTGGACTCTTTGGACAGTATGACGGTAATGTCATAGGCGGATTCCTCCTTGGAGCTGGCATGGCTCTTTCAGGATCTTGTCCAGGTACTCTGTTCGCACAAGTCGGAGCTGGTCTGAGGACTGGTTTTTATACTCTCGGAGGTGCTATTCTTGGAGGTCTCGCCTATACAGGTTATGTCGCGCAAGCAGCCAAGACTCAGAGGGAGAAGGTGGGTGCACAGCCCGAGACAGTAACGCTTGATGAGAACCTTGGGCTTTCCAACGATACAACTGTTGCTCTCTTCGAATCTGTTTGTCTATCTCTCATTGGCGCTTCTGTTGCCTACACTACTGGCTCCGATTGGTCACTTTACTCAGCTGGTGGTGGTCTCTTCATCGGTCTCTCGCAACTCTTCTCAATTCTTGTCCGTCGCTCTATGATCGGCATATCAGGCTCGTACGAAGAAGTGGGAAACCATTTCTGGTGGCTCACAAGAGATGCCCCTTGGCCAACAAGTCGACAGAACACCCTATTCGCTGTGGGCATGACAAGTGGTGCCTGGGTTCTTGCAAAGGTGCTCCCTTCATTCGTCAAGGGCCATGTCGTCGAGACAGAGCCATTGCTTGCTGGAGTTGGTGGATTTTTGATGATTGTAGGATCAAGGTTAGCAGGGGGATGCCCCTCTGGACATGGCGTTAGTGGTTTATCGTTGATGTCGACATCAAGTCTTGTCACCATGAGCACTGCGTTTGTTGCTGGAAGCTTGGTTGCTCCATTGTTTCACTAGACTGGGTTGGATATAAAAGATTCATGGCTACTATGTGAAATATGACCTTGAATATCTATTTTTGACTGCGGAGATTCAGAAGCACCGGAGTAGACCATCTAATCCTTCTTATCCCCACAGCCAATTCTCGCAGTAACTTCAATCTCAATCTTCATCTCCTCCTTCATCAATGAGGACTGGATCATGGTTGCAGCAGGACGAACATCGCCAAACCACTTCTTCAACACTGGCCAGGTCTTGGGAAAGTCATCGCGATCAGGGAGGATATAGTGAACACGAACGACATCAGAGACCGAAGCACCAGCATCCTTCAATGCGGCAGCGATGTTGATCATGGTCTGATCGGCCTGCTCGGCAACATCTGAGGAAATCTCTCCAGTCTTATAGTCATATCTGCAACATTTAGCCGCTTTCGAGTTCTCAATAAGAGTGGACTTGCTCACCCAGTGGTACCACTGACAGAAACCCAATCGCCAGTCACGACAGCTCGTGAATATCCGATGAGCTCTTCAAAGGCAGAGCCAGAGCTGATGTTCTGACGGGAAGTCATTGCAATTGAGTTGAGTATTAATGATGAAAAGATGATATAAAAGGCACGATGGAGAGAAATCAAAAGTGTAGGTTTGAGGGAAGATATAGTAGGTGACGTGAGTCACTTACACCAAGCTATTCCTATTGTTTGCCGGGTGGGGTCGCTTGACCAATTCGAGGAGGCTGAAGCTCATATATTGGCGCGCAAGAGGTAGGTATTTCATTGATTTCATGACAATCGTAATGCCAGTCCACACTATAGTATACATATTTTACACTATGCATTTATAATGCATCCAACACTTTAGCCAGTGAGCTCCTTGACCATCTTGGCCAACTCCTTTCTGTCGACGTCCTTGCCCTCGAGAGCACCGGACAATCGCTTCATGACGTCGCCCAAGACGGACTTGGCTTGAGTGCCAGCGGCCTTTGAAGCCTCAACAGCATCCTGTACCATAGCCTTGAGCTGAGCCTCTGTCAAGCTCTCAACTCCACTGTTGGCAAGGTACTCATCCAGCACCTTGATCTGGTCCTCCTCCTTTTGAACAAGATCCTCGCGGTTGGCAGCCTTGGCCTCAGCGGCAGCGTCTTGAGAGCTCTTTTGGATCTTGCGGATCAAAGCAACGAGCTGAACATCTGTCCTGACCGGAGTTGAGGTCTTGGAAGCGTTGAGGTTGGCGGACATGATAGCTCGAAGAACGGTCAGGCGAGGAGTATCCTTGGCACGCATGGCGGTCTTAAGATCGCCCTTGAGCTTGGACAGCAGAGGAGGGGGTGCATCTTCGGTAGATGTTGAGTAGAATCGGCAGACAGAGACTCGGCTGATGGGCTGACAAAGCGTGGGTTGCGACATGCGCAGAGCCCGGAATAGTTGCATCGATTGTTTGGCCGACATTGTGAAGGAATTGCAGCTGAATCGGTATTATCGGTGTAGAGACTGGTTGGTGACTCGATATGACGATCGCGGCTCGTGGTTTGGTGTTGCTACCAGAAAGCTTGAGCTGATGTCGAACGACAGGTCAAAATTTCCCAAGCATGCAATTGGCAACTTTGATTGGCGGTGTGACGAGCTCCAGCAATTCTTAGTGGAGGCCCAGTGAAGGAACAGCAGCCCAAGCTACCAGGGTCCCCAGACTGCCAACCTTCGCGTACGAATCTGGGGGCTGCACGACCAGGCTGTCGGAGATGTTATGATGGGTTGACAGTTGAGAGCCATCTCGGCAGGCTTTGTAGAAAAATTGCTTCTGCGAGGCTTGTTGATTTCTCAAAGTGATCGGCAGTAGAGCTGCTAGCTGGCCACTCATCATAGACCTCCACTTTGAGATCGAGGTGCATTATCTCAAACACAGAGGGACCGGGCATGATATCATTTTAGTGACGAATACTCCGTAGTTACCCCCCAGTATCAACACCATGATATTGTTCTCTCTCTTCTCTTCTCAATCGACATTGTCCAACATGATCTCGGCAACGCTAAATCACCTGATCATTGGTGCACCCGCTCGCCTACTGCCTTAGCAAGGATCGGGGATGATCCCGTTGATATTGCATTCCGCTAGGTGCTGTAGGAGCGCACTAGCTTCACCGGCCAAGGAACAGACCAGGAGGCGGCTCGAACGTTGTGTGTCGTAGATGCAGATCGACTATTCTGTTTCGAAACATTTCAGCTGTCTTTGGGTCCGAGAGGCGGTCGAAACTCAGGTGACGGACGGTAAGGTCAGGGTTATGGTTCCATTGCTAACTTCTCTTCCCTGAAACTGGAACGAGATCTCATTCTCGGGTCGCGTCGTTGGTGGAGATGAGGAGAGGAACTCATGGGTAGTTGGGCCCGAGACAATGAACCAGGGTTGCTTGTATAGAAGGGGAACGGTGATTTTATAGATACTGGACTAGATTATCATATCAATCTTGTCATTGAGCAGGCCGTATGACTTGTGAGATGTCACCAACATGTCTCTTCCACACACCGTTTCTCCTTAGTCGTCCCCCTATGTCATGCCCATCTTGATATTGCGAGGTCTCGGACCTGTTGCGGCCGCTGGTAATAACTCTCTGACACATCGGGCCCAAACTGTCGGTACCGAGTGTCCATCCACCAGTCATTACGAATCATTCGCTGGAAATCATAACAAGGGACAAGCAGCCACTTCATGGGTGTTCTCTTTCTCTCTTTCTCCTGATCTTGCCTTTCTTGCCTTAAGTCCGAGCACCTGCACGTCACTTCTCTTTCCATCCGTTGTTGCTTCCTTCAGGCCCAGTCAAAGCTAGACCATGCTTGCCATGTTCGGCAACGAATCTCAAGATTTTCCTCCAACCTTCCTCTATTATCCACTTGATGGCGCGCCACTGCCGCTTCCCTGTTCAGCCAACAAAACCTTGTTTCAACTACAAGATCGAGTAATGGCATCCTGTGCCATCTCCCCTTTACACATACCATTTACTATCCTTCCATCCCATCGTGGGCGCTCAAACGCAGCACAGATGCCTTTGGGACGCCGTAAAACTTGACTATCATAATCCTCCGCCGCACAATAACTCGCGATTGACCAAGGAATGCCCCAATGGCTCGAATTGAGACTTCGTGGCTCTTACCGTCGTGGCTTTCTACCAATGCAAACATAACTGCGATGCCATCCGTCAGAACAACAAAAACCGTGGGATAGCCGATAGAAACTTACACTGGAAAGTAGGCCTACAAATCGTTAAAAATCGAATCATATCAGGATTCGCCCCTTTTGGAGTCGAGAACCATGAAAACTTACCTTGAATGCTGGGTTGCTGGCTTCGCTCCTCGCTTGAGCTATCAAGAGTTGGAAATCACTGAAAGTCATCCTGTACAAGGATCAGCCACACGTTACTCGGGCAGATTGCAACCGACATACCCAAGAAACTGCGTAAACGGGTATAATGCTAGCGAATACAATAGCTCGTTCACGTTATCGGTATTGGATCGGCCTATATCATAATCTCGGGGGACTGCAACGCCATCAGCCTCAATACGTACACTCTGGCATCAAAGCAACATACCACTCGACCAGCCGCACATTGGCAACGTCAAGAGTCTCGACTCGACTTCCGTGAACCCTGCACTTCTCATCCAGCTGGCCAATTGAAGTGGTGCCCGAGGATCTTTGTATGGCTGCTGGCTTTCCAAGTATTGTCTGGACCATTGCGACAGGGCGTGGTCTACTCGGCAAAATTGTTAAAATACAGAAGTTTCCGTGTTCAGGAGACTGGGGAAATTACCTCTACTTAGTGTACCATTGTCAGATTGAGCGTTGAAGTATATCTCGACCATCTGACACCACCCGCCTGGCTTCAATACACGGAAAATGTCTCGAATATAGCTTCGCCAGCGATTCGCATGGATGCCCCCGGCGACCATTTGGCTATGGACAACGTCAAAGTGGTTGGATCGAAACGTAAACCTATCCCGAACGCAGATTAGCTTCGATCACAAGACTTTCTTGCGGCTACTCACCTCCCGTTAAGGTCGTCAACCTGGAGCTCCATATTGTCGGGAGGGTTTTCTGGTATCATGTGCGGGCTGACATCTATGCCAAGGACCTGTGCAAAAGACTTAGCCACAAAATATCTCATCCCAGATCCTTATCTTGAGGGTTTAAGAATCGAGTCAGTCGGGCCCCGTTGATCATGGCTATGTCCAAAAACACCCCCCAAGATTTGAGGATGGGGCCACGAGAGCATATAAAATCAAGACAGCTCAAGCTACATGATGGAACACGGCGTATCGAATTCGCCTGACTCGGATGGCCTACAAACATTGCCCCTCGAAGGGAAGACTTCCAATGGTGTAGGGGACTCACTTCGGCGTCAGGATATTGTGTGGCAACTTCGATGGCCCAATCTCCTGGACCACAACCGCAATCGAGTATCCGTCGTGGCGACCTGATAGGGGGGAATATGAGCCTCCCATCAAAGAGCCTGCTGAGAACTCCGTGCATCACCTCGAGGCGCGAGATTTCGTCCTAGTTCAGTGACTTTTGTTACCTTCTGTCAACCACTTCGCTACTGGATAGAGATGATCAACTTACCTCATCGATGGGTGCAAAATATGTCCCATTCGTGAGGGAGTAATGTTGATAAGAGCGCCCATAGTGCTCGATTGTCTCGGTGAACGTCTCGTCCAAGGGCACGGTTCCATCCCTTTGCATGGGGGCTTAGCGAAACTTCCATATCAAGAAACTTTGGTAGTCTTACTCTGCATCCATTTTCTCTATGGTTGAATTTTCGGACACAAAATACCTCTCAATACTACAAGTATGATGCAAGCTTGCTCGGACGACAATAGCCAGGACAAGCAGAGCTGCCTTTTCCAAGAAGGATTTAAACAATTCCTAAGGAAGACATGTGGTACCCAAAAGCGCGACCCTAGCCTAACGTATAAGAGCCACCCTGGTGCTAGGATGCAGAGTGCAAAGACGTAACCTGACTATGGTGGCTTTTGCATCTAGCGGCTTTGCGTACCATTCAAACGCGCAACAGGGCTTCTCGAAGAATGCGGAGATGATCTGGCAGAGAGCCGAGACACGGGCCGGCAAAGGACTGCTTCCTAAAGGTCCAATGCCGATCTTGACACCCCAGAGCTTTGTCGTTCAACTCATATTGGCCCTGGTACGGAAGAATAACAGCGAACATATCACCAGGGGCTATTTCACAACCGCAGTATCCTATGGAATATGGTAAGATGACGCTGAGATTCAGGCAGGGCATCAACACCTTGGTATAGGTTAGAGGCTGGCTCTTTTGGCCATTGATGAATGCTAAACAGGGAGCTCGAAAGATTCTGAACTTGAGATTCACAAATTCTTGACACTCTCACTAACACGTTGGACACCAATGTAGCCATCGACGGGCCAAATGGAAATCGTTAGTCTGGATGCCCTTGATTGCCTCATTAGCAACCTTTTCCCATCCATGGCCCCATGCTTCGGTCGACGAGACAGGTTCCACTCGAAGTGGAGAGATTGGCTTGCGGCATGTTATTAGACATATTTGCAGTCGACTCTGCTCCGTACAGGTGCAGCGTCTGGCGGAGGGTCTCATTCTCGTCTTACCCCGTCAGAACCAACCAATGCATCCATTTTGTGTTGGATGGAATCCTTCCCACCATCACGCTCAGGCACCCGGTTGTCGGGACTTGTGCAGACTCCGTGGATGGCTTGAGACTATGTGCCTGCCATGGAAGGTGGCGCCCAATGACTACGAACCGTTTGACGTCGATAGTGAGGCTGTCCTACCCCAACGTCGGTAGTGATCATCAGCTAGACAAAGCGGATACGCGGTTTGTCACATGTGTAACAGCGTTTTTGGTGAACAAAGTAAGATCATGGTTTCACAATGAAAGCTCCCTGGGGCAAGTCCAATGACAATCCATGTCAATACCGATGGCATGGACCTGGGACAGCCTTCGGGATACGGGTCACCAAAATTGCTGTCCTCTTATACAACTTGGTATCTTCGGAGCTCGCATATGACCATGGTGGCCGATAATACTTGCTTGACTGGGGGATTCGTTGATGATATGTATTAGCGAGTCAGGCGAATCACCCTCACTATCAGGCCCTGGCACCTTCTTGCCAACGAGAATCTGGTTGCGCCAGGATTGTGACGCAGGCGACTAAGGAGCCCCGTCAGAGCACTTCCCTATCACCAAAAGGCACCCTTTCTCTCGATGGGTCTCAACGATACTGGCCATGGTCCACCCCAACAGCACCGGGGTCTTTTAAAGCCAAACAGCGATATCTCTCAGACCGATTCATCTCTTCACCGCCTCGTGTATCCAGCAGTGTTTTATGCAAAGCCTGTGTTCAGAAGATTCCTAGTGGCAGAGGTGTGTAAAAGGGAGGTCTCATGGCCGCATATATGCTGGTGATGGGCCGCTAAGTTACATTGGATGGGTTTTCGCGGCTGGCGTGCATTTGCTACCCCCCTTCGGCTAATTCACTTTCTGGGCTTCTCGATCGACATCATACGACCATCGAATTCTGAAAGGACCTCTTAACGAAAACTGGGACGAAAGAATGCTACTCGCCCAACGTCGTACCTCCACTAGTGTCGACGTACACATTGACGGGCCGTTGCAGGTTGTAACGCTGCAGGTGGTGACGAGCCAAAGCTCTCTGTCAGCTCATGGCACGCAGAGAGAGGAGCTTGATGATGACAATCAATGGTCCCTATTGCTGCATCTTATATTAACAGGGGTAACCTGGGAGAACTTACTTGATCCGGCCATAGGCTCACAATGATTTAAGTCTCATAAAGGGTCTTGTGGATACGGAGACGACGAGAAACCCTACCAACGAATAGGAAGTGTCCACGGTTTGCGAGGTTGCGATAACTTGCAAGTAACGATCCGCCTGTCCCATGACCGCACCAGAGATCACGTTGGGTGCTTCGGAAAGGAAGGCGACAGCAAATTGAAAATCTTGCCAAAATGGCGTTCTTGGCTCCGTCCAAGACCTTCAAAGCTGTGTGGCATCAATAGCATATTCTGAGCATGTCGCAAGTGACACCTCGCAAGTTGGAACGTTCTAACTGTCACACAGCTTCGGAGGATCCAGTGGCTACCTTACCCACACGCAAGCTTTCAACAGCCGCTACGGGCCGCCATCATGGAGTTTGTGGGGGGATACACATAATAAAACGCCGAGTCCAAAAGGCTGCCAGGCTGCACGCCAAAGGAGGATCGCCAACTGACTGTTACCTTTCTGACTACGTGGATAGCTCCATCACTCGGATAAACTTAGCCGCGGCTTGTTCCAATACAGGACGTAGTAGTTTGCGCAGGACACCGATATGCACGATTGCAGAGCAAACAGAACTCAGCTCTGGTAGCATTTTGTCTGAATCACTACTGTTGCCAACTAACCGATAATAAAACGCTTATGCGCTACGGCTGATACTACAAAGACAGGGGAACCATGCTCAAGCCATGGTTTACCGACCCAGACTCTCGGGTTCTGACCAAAAACCCGGGAAATTGGTTGGCGTGGTTATACGGGCGCTATTCCGCTAATCCGTGATTTACCACACTGTCCGGTTTTTATTTCTCAGCACAGATAGCTCAGTATGTACGGCATTATGGGAGGCCCAATATCTCAACAGTATCTATGAACCAAGTCATGGTTGCTACAGCACGATGTCCAAAAAATGACTGGGCTATAGCCTATATCTATATCTTTCTATCTTGCGGTGGGCTATCATAACGACATCTAAATTTTATCATCATAACCCGTGCGGCTTAAGTAGCCCAAAACTCCCAAGACACCACCAAAAACTGCACCAGGATAAGCACAGCAAATTCCGTACCACAGCCTTGAACTATACTGTACAGCAATGACATGTCAGCTCCCGACCCCGCTCCGCTCGCACACATCCTCGTTGGTTTTCGAGTTCTCCTCATGCAAGTCAGATTGGATTCTGTGGCTTGCTTGCGAACCTGGGCGGCCTGTTTTCTCTTTTCGTAGCAATGGTACCCTGGCTTGCAGTGAGACAAGTGTTCCAAAAGGACCATTGTGTCTCTGTAAGAAACCCCCCGGTGACCAGCATTATGCACATAAACCCCGAAGCAGTAACGCTCAACAAATATTCGAACAAGCTGCATATTGGCCAAGAGAGGAACTGCAGATGCAATAGGTTACCCCTGGATTCCTAAGATTAAGGTGGCCTTAATGAGGGATGCAACCTCACGGAATGTCGTACTGTGAAGGCCACACTGCGAGGTGACGTGACTGCTGAGATCTTGGCAGAGATAGTGTATCCAATGCCTGCAGTCTTTGAGGACAGACAGCCGTTCAAATCAAAAGCAAACAAAATGCTGCGGCCAAGGTTGAGGCCGCTACCAGCAGGTAAAGACGGGATTCCTACTCTTGACGGCTTCGAGCCGCTCAACAATGACCTTGCGTTGGTTGCCCATCTGCCCCTCGGCTGCAGCATATCCTAGGTCACCTTCTAGGTCGTCGGTGTAGTTCTCATTGTCGCCATAATACTGCTGTGCGATAGTGTTGCTGTTACGACGGGCAGCCGCGTTGGCAAATGAATATCTTCGTTGCTGTCGCGGTGCCTGCTGGCGTGCTGGCTCATACATGTTGAGTGCACGAACGGGACCCTGGTAGCTGTTCCTAAACCCAGCTGCCTGGACCGTAGGACGATTGGCTATGTCTCCACCGTTTTGTTGCTGCCCCGCTGGTGCCAGGAGGCTGGGTTCGCTTGGGGGCATCTCATCTGGTGACTGAGCAGTCTCGCCTGTCGGAGATGAGAGCTCAAATCTACCTGGATGAGGCATATCGGCGGGTGCACTGGCCAGACCGAGAAGGTCCTCGATTGGAGGATTACTGGTCGGGGCCGAACTAGCAATGTCGGCCTCATCCATGGATTGGCGGACGTGGGGGTTGCGGCGGACTTCCGAGGACGTATTACGCATAGGAACAGCAACAGGCACGTCAACTAGATCATCCCAGACGCAAACTCTCGCTCGGCGGGTCAGTTCAAGAGGGCCATGATCAGGAGTCTTGAGTGTCTCAACGACGTTCCAGGCCTGACCCTTCATTACGGCGACTTGCTTAGCAAACATGCGTTCCTGGAAATCAACATCCATCTGGAACACCCTCTTGAGAGCAAGAATCGTTTGCGTCCACCATGATGTGGAAGTCAACAGCGGTAAAAAGTGATCCCGTGTCTTTTGAGAAAATGGCCTTCCGATGAGATCAACAGGGAGGAAAAGCCAGCCAAAGGGGAAACTGACAACACAGATTAGCATACCTCACAGCGTTGATATATGTACTTACCTTCTCCAAGCATCGGGGTGTTTCCAGGGCCATGAAAGTGAGTTGTCAATAGCTCCGATGGTAATTGCTGGCTCGTTTCCTGCTGGCTGTCGGCTTGAGGCGCTCATAGGTCTCTGTGTCTTATAAGGATATGACGCTCTTGTAGCACGAGGCCCTTGTTGTGAAAGGTCAACAGGTCGAGGGCCCTCTTCCTCAGCGACTGGTTCCATATTCATTTGGATGGGGTCTGATGCTATCGAGGCCTTGCCTGTCTCCCAATCAACCTTGATCATCCAATTGTCCAAACCACGATCTGTATTTCGCATGATGTAGTCAAGAATGACCAGCTTCTCAAGCTCTTCTCGCAGAGATTCTTTCAAGTTGTCGGTCCATATGAAGTTATCAGGACCCAAAAGATTCGTGGCTTGGGCAGCTTCTTCGTCTTCGCTATTGTATCCATCATTTGGCGAGGCGTTTCCCGATGGCCGGCAGCTCTCTGTCCATCTCCTCTTCTTCTTACTCTGACCATCGTTTGTACGGAATCCTGACCAGTATTGATCCGGCCAAGGATGTTCACGAAGGAACACGTTGGCATCCTTGAAACCCTTGAGGAAGACCTGGAAGCTGCCGGGCTTCGCGGGGAGAGGCTTCTTCTTGCGATGGAACTTACGGCGATCCCAGAATGGATAATGGAAGGATTTGGAAGCAAGCCATACAACGTCTGTGTATGGAACGAGATGTGTTCGTAGTTGGCAATCGAGCACGTAGGCAGCTGCTTCGCTGACATACGAGAGATTAGGAATAAGACTGAGAAACATTAGCAATGACAGGGCAAGCCTTCACGATGATGACATACCAGGCTCTTCCAAAGCAGCAAGGGAACAAGTTTCTGTGAATCCATTTGTTCCATTTGGGGTTTCCTGCGGCGTACGGCTCCTCGTCCTTGGGTTTAAAGACACCGACAATCTTCCCATCGGGATTTCGGGCAAAGTAACTACCAGAACTGCCTTGAGAAATCATACTCGGGTGGATTTCTTGCCGAATAGCACTCCGGACGCTTTCCACGATAGTTTCAAACTCTGCTCTGGTCATGACGCCTTCCTGCGGTGCCGCAATACTCTCAGCGGTCACCGGTCGAACACCCTCGGGAGGTTGGAAGACAGAATAGTGAATTTCGAGGCGCTCCTCTTCGCCTTGCTGATTCTTCCCCTTGCGCTTGAAGCGCGAAGCGATCTCGTCTGCCCATCGCTCCAGACGAGCATTGATGGCCTTGAGGTCAACACCGGCGCTGCTTCCTGAACGATGGCGAAATTTGGGTTGCGATGACGAGGCAAATGATTTGGGACTGGCCATGCCAGAACGATGGCGCGGTTGAGTTACGGGGGCATATCGTGGAGCAGCCGCTGGCTGTAGAGATGCGTAGGATTGGGAGAGGGGATCCTCATCTGAGTCGTCGCTGATGTCGTCGGCCTGTGCGAGGCGTTCATAGCCTGTTGTTGCGGGCCGTGATCGAGGCATGTTGGCGTTGACGGATGGGAATAAGGCGGATGAAGATGGAGATGGAGAGAGTGACTGGGGCGGGATTAGAATGTTTACAAGGCCATTCCCTAGGTAGAGGTCGAAGTCTTAGGAGTAGGGTTCGTTGACGCAGAATTCGGTCGGTTACTCGATCGTGACGCGTGTTGATTTAGGTTGAAAGGGGGTGGAGGGATAAGATTATAAATGGATGTTACTGTTGTTATTCGAGAAAAAGGAGTAATATAGTTCACCAAGAAGGAAGTAGGGAAGAGAATGTGAAAAAAAAAGAGCAGTATCAAGAAGAGAAAGGAGTCGAATCAGCAACAAGTACCTGTAGGTCCTTGGGGCTTCTTGTTGGCAGTGACAACCAAAACGAAGCTGGTTACAGAATGACGATGTGTGCCTAGATCCAATGTTTGAGGTTCCAGGTTGTGGACATGACGAGAGCTCATCATTCATTCATCCAAAGCTTGTGACAGGCTCAAAACCAGCCAAAGGCTAAAGTGAGCTAAACTCCAGTTGACAGTAGCAGCCTCCACAGCCAGTAAAGCCGGAAGTGATTGGTGGATACTGACCCCTGAGCGGATGCCGTACCTAACCAAGGCCCGTAAGGGAGTCGAGATCGATAGGCTGGCTTTTAGTGATGATGATCTTTTTGGTTGAGGAACGGGGCATGAACTTAACATGTCTTCTTACTAACAAATGCGGAAGTTGTTATTTTCTTTGCATTGGATCTCTTCATGCTCGCCTCCTTTCTTTATTTATCTCTTCAAGTGCCAATAACAAATATTGGGGGCCGAAGTGTCCGGATGGTAATACGGAGGACGGCCTCACGGACATTTGAGTCCGCCGAATAATAATAGACCACGGCGTACGGAGTTATCTGGCCTAACTAACAACGAAGTACTAGTAGAGTTTATCGTATTGCCGGAGCATCAACCCGAGTCTAAGTTACCACAGAGTGTGTACTCCTAACAAAGCCCACCCCGTTTCCCGTGACAGCAGAAACGGAATTTACTTTGCCCTTCCTCCTTTAAACTTCCCACAACCAAAGAGCGTTGTACAGCATCAGCAGTAGAATAGTCTCGGCCCTAGTGTGACCTCACATATCTGCATCACTCCTTGCTCGGAACAAGCCAAGGTTCTTGGGGGGTTTTCGTTTGACGGATGTTTTTTTTTATAGAATATCTACGAACTGAAATGATTGACGCAAGGAATCTTCGACAACGCCACCACTTGGAGGCGAAGCCGGCAATCTACCTAGTAAAAAGAAAGACAGTACATTCGGCTGGGCTGGGCTGGGCTGCGTTGGCTTGGGTTGAGTTGAGTTGGTTGGTAGCATTGGAGTGCCTGGGCGCTAACAAAACTCCTTTGATCGCGTGCAACTTGTGATGGAGGGTTTACAAGCACGCCAACCTTGGAAAACACATGGCTAAACTGCTGATAATGACGGTTACAAAAAGGCAATTGCAGGCCATTATCTCATGAGTTGCATGCGATATTTGACGACCAAGTTGCTGATTCGGCTGTAATTGTTACCTGGAAATCAGCTTCTAGACATGATACAGGCACAGATAACATCAGAGCCGATACGTCGGCATGTACGTCATGATATGCATCGTCATGTTTCGCCAGCTCTAGTTCGGTTATGATCGTCTAGCTTCAAGCTTCTGCTTCTGCCTGCGTCTGGGGTTGGGAGTGAAGCCCTTCCATACCAGTTGCGTATGGCTTCTATTGACGAATTGACTTGGAGGGAGGGCCAAGCCAATCCAGTCCAGTCCAGTCATACCGGACTGACCAGTACATCTAGGGATAGATTGTTACACTGCAAAGGCAAGGCAGCGTAGCAGTCTGTCCAACGGTCTGCTCCGCGCGGGGAAAGCAATGGAAGACACCTTGACGCCTCATGGTGCCAACAAGATGCTGCTTTTCAAGATTCGATCCTGCGATGTGAGGCTAAGCAACAGAGTTCAGCACCAACGTGAGGCCGATCATGTCTGTAACACCATCAGCTTATCAGTACATAACTACGTCTGTTCAGCTGTAGCATCATCATACTGTATGAAGTAAAGGTAGTGAGTGAGTGTTACCTAGTTATAGCATGAAGTATTATGATACAGTATTGTCATTGCTTTGCATACCTACGTGACAAGCATTAGACAGCAGCAGCAGATAAACAAACAAACAAAACAAAACAAAACAAAACAAAACAAAACAAAACAAAACAAAACAAAACAAAACAAAACAAAACAAAACAATATACAGCGTTTCAGGGGTCGTTATTCGTAAGCGAGTGTATAAAAAAAAAAAAAAAGTGACCATTCCATCAGATGATTGAGCGGACAAACCATGAGATGAGACGCATCCCCAAGTCCATTTTCCATTTTTGCCTGCAAGTTCCATGTCAAACAACGGGGGCCATCTCCGGATGTCAATGCCGCACCCCACACTTCACTAACACTCCCTAGCGTCTAGCTACCTACATAGCCTCTAGGTACGCTACGCTACACCCTCTAACTGAGTCTAACCCTCCATCGGGTCCATTCCTTGGACCTTCAAGGTTTCAATCCCTTGGAACTACACTCCCATTCCCGAGGTGTTTGTCCCCCTTTTGCATCCTTTTTCTCCTTGGTAATCCCTAACTATTTATAAATCCCGAGTGAGGCCCTCTACCTCCCTCATCTTCTTGATCAACTGTCCAGGCAAAAACAAAAAACTGACCTTGACTTATATGCCCATCCCTGCCACGTCTCCTCGCATTTGACCACTCAGTCGTTGCTCAAGTGACCCCAAACACCACAAAGTTGGCTTGTTGACTCGATACCGTCGTTGCTACCTTGATATTCTCCTTTCTGTTTATCTTCTGCATATAACTTGACTACTTATCTACCTTATCTTGCCTTGACTTATCTGCGGTTTCACAACCACCCAACTCCAACTCCCATCACTTACCACGGCAAAGAAAGCACAACATGACTGCTCGAGTCGCACCCGGCTCTACAGCCTACGCTGAGCCGCCAGCTATCGTTTCCCCTAATGCCGACCACGATGTCCTACGAGGCCGTAAGAGAGAACGAAGCATGACCCGAGGAAGCGTCCGCTCATTCCGAGCTGCTCCAACAGACGAGTCCAGCAACCTGCGAGGCCGCTCTCGCCGTCGTGCTGCTTCCCCAGCTCTGAGCTACGCATCTCGGCCATCCTCACCTAGAAGAGTGCCATCCCCCACAAGACGTCGACTTCTCCATGCCCGCCTTCGCCGAGAGCATTGTCCTTCCCGTGTTGCGTCTCCTGTCGAGCAGCAACTCCAACAGCATAGACCAGTTCGACGAAGGCAGCGGACTCGGAGCCAGAGCCGGGGTCCTCGGTTGGAGATGGAGCTCTCAGCTCAGCATTCCACTGATGGGTTCTCAGGACTACGGAACGAGGTCCGAGCCTCATCTTTTGATACAACAGACGAGGCCAAGCCCAACGCATGAAAGCGACATTGCTTTGTCTTTATCATCATTTGCCTTCAACTGCTGATGTCTTGTCGCCCTGGAGTGGGTGTACAAAGACACAAAAAACGGAAACCAGACCGATACCCCATATTCTTAATTCTTTTATGTACGATGACCGGATACTGACTGCACTGTCTTTGGTTTCTTTTTCTGGGTTCTATTGCGCTGAGAGCTGGTTATCTCGGAGTTACCAGATTGTGTCATGATATTGGTTCCACTGGGTATTTGTTTTATTTTTGGGAAATTGTTTCTCTTTGAAATCGCCGTATATATGGATAAGATGGCGGCGCTATGAGATTTTGTATGATGCTTTTACTTGTATGAGAGAGCAAAAAGACATCCTGGATCGACATCCACCAGAATAAATTGATGAATATTGAAACAAACGCCCAGTGATAGTTAGCATCAGTACTCTGAATGTTTTTGTCGTTGCCACTGTACTTGATATTTCCGAAGTCTTTTAAACAAAGTGCTGATATTTTATGAGTTCAACTGTGTTATTACTGAGGCATCAGTAAAAGATCCTCTGGTGAACCACACTTTCTAGACTCGATGATGATTGTAAGGGGCCTTGAAGGCAAAACGGCGGACCCCGCTAACTGCCATCTAGATCATTTCATTGGTCAGAAAACATCCCTAGGCGATTTTTAATGGTGGATATCGGCTGATGTTAACGACTTCAATCTTTGTGAGGGCCGAGCTAGAACTTTTTTTTTTACTGTGCATAGCGATTGGAGTCTTTGTTGATTTATAGACCTTTTCTTTCTCACTTCTACGGCCCTGCCGTGTGTATAATACGACCGCTCCTTATCAGTTCGAGTTTCGAGGTACTCCAATTCGGGTTTCTGCCTCTCAGCTTTTGCCATTGGAATCCGTCCTTTCGTCTACTTGCCACCAAGCATGAACAACGTCTATCCTTAACCTTTGGACATAATACAGAGCATCCCCCTGACTTCAATGCTCGAGCGAACAGCTGCGAATCTGGAGTCGCGCAGTCTCCAGCGTGTATTTCACAAGACTTCGATTCGATCTCGACGATTACATACAGGCTTTTGGCAACATGGAGCCGCCGCTATCGACCTTTCCAGTTCCTTGCCAGGCTCTGTAAGAACTGCTCAAACTGCCGCCCCCGAACCGGAGACAAAGCAATTACAGTCAAATCTACTTGCTTCAGTCTTGGTCCTCGACTTCCTCTACCCAAAATCGACTCTTCCTCTGTTACGCAATCTCTACCCTGAACTACCCACCTCTCAGTATGCGCAAAGGACAGCAATCGTTCCAACAAGACGAGCATACTCATCGATAATACCTCCGAACACGACCGATACGAATGAAGCAGACGACAATAACGAAAAGACCGAAGCGACGACTCCTAATCAGCCTGGCCGATCGCACGAGACGGCACAACGTTATGAGATAGCCGACATAGCGGAGGACCCAACCTTGTTTCCTGGTGGAAAGCCAACGGTGAGCACCAAAGCTGGGCCAGAGCTGCAGCAAGTACGGAAACTCCGACAGCTATTGGACGGAAAGGGTGGCCATTTTCAAGATGTTTGGGACGAGTACCAGGTGCTAGACAATGACCAAAGAAGTTTCCTGCGTGGCCAGGTAGTACAGTATCTGTCTCGCTCCCACAGCATCGTTGAGACAGGAAGAGCCCTCTCAATATTCCGCCAAATCCCGCCAAAGTCATGGGATAATGACACCTTGACTGCTGGAATCATCCTGCTTCTACGGTCCGGGGATCTTCCTTCGGCTGTGGAGTGCTTCAAGACAGGATTGGAAACAAGAGGGCTGAACCACGGACTTGAATACTTAATGGCGGATGCGATCAACTCGAAAAAATGGGCGGCAGCTTTGGAAGTATGGATTTCATTCTACAAGGACCGCATTAAGAAAAGGCCCGATGCGCTGGCCCCGGATTTGGCACGACTTCAACAGCTTGCGTCTCTTCCTGCGCAAGGAGCTCACTACTTCGGCTTTCGAGCCTATCTGGTTGGCGAAGGCGCAGAGCAGTTTAAGAAAATCAGGGAAGACCCCGTTGCCTCGCTCGCCTTGTCCTCTTTCCGCAAGTTCTTTGCCAACATGGCATTACGAGAACCGTGCCGCCCCAGACATGCGGTGGTTATTCTTGAGACTCTGAAGGATCGAAATGCATACAACACATACCTCAACACCATGATCGATCGCTGGATGGTAAAACAGGAGAGTCGGGCTACCATGGAACGTCTTATTCCTATTTACCAGAATTTTAGGCAACTGCCAAATGCGCAGCCTGCGATAACTGTCTTGCGTGGCATGTTCAAGATTTGCTTCCCAAAGAGGTCGGCCAGACTTGAAGAAATTAAAGACGACTGGATTCGTTACAAAGGCGGGCTCAACCAATGGGGATATGAAAAGTTTCTCAAATACTACGCAGAGAGGGGCGATGTGCGAGCCGTCAAAGAGTTATGGCCCAAGTACGTGGAAGAATTTCCAGAAGTGCTTCAGTCCCCCCGTGGATTCCGAAGCACAATAAACGTATATGCTCAGCTTGGAGATTTTGAGAATACAAAGAAAGAGATGGAGAAGATGGCCGATGAATACGGGGTTGAGCCGGACCTCGACTCTTGGAACACATATCTCAAGGCTCACCTGAGGACGACTGACTATGATACTGTCATGAAACTGTTTGATGACATCGCAGAAAAGCATGAGCCGGATGCGTACACCTATGCACACGCCATGGCCATGGCTGCTAAAAGGGGTGATTTGGAGACTACCCTGGAATTATTCACCAAATCACAGCAAGCTGAGGTGCCCATCTCTGTAGAAATGGGCCTATCTCTGGTGGTAGCATACTGCCAGAATGGTCTTCTTTCCGAGGCCGAGAGCCTTTGCATTGAGCTGACCCATCGTAAGCTCATATCCGAAGCTATTTGGAACCAGCTTATCAACTTCAACGGCGTCGAGGGGAATATCACCAAAGTTTATGAACTACTCAAGCGCATGAGAGAATTCGGCGTGGAATGGGATGATAACACATACACCTTTCTTCTCCAGGCGCTTATCCGAGTCAACCAAATCCATCCCGCCTATAATTTACTGAAGCGTGGTGTTGAGGAGAAGCTGTTCCTTGTCACCCCTGCACATTTTGCTACCATTATGGCTGCAGCTGCTCGCAATAAAGAGTACGAGCTTGTTGAAAGTCTTTTCCGTCGCATGCAACAGTCAGATTTGCCTGTTACCTTCAGTGCTTGGGTTGCTCTCGTCGCCGCTGCCGTAAAGAGGAAACCTGGTGTTAAGCGAACCCAGAATCTGGCCAAGGAATTTGTCACGTATTTTGAAAAGGCTGTTGCGGCAGCGAAAACGACAGAGGAGTCCATACCGGACGAGGAGATCGAAGCGACTGACGCTAGCAACCTTGAAAGACTTAGAGCGGAAACTAAGTTCCTCGGTCGAGCGATCACTCTACTTACCGAGCTTCGAGACTTTGGTTCCGTTGAAGAATTGATGGGTCTATTCGTTGAAATCTTCCCCCAGTTCAAGAACCAGCAGCTTCCTCCTGATATCATGGCCTCTTTGATACGCGCGCTTAACTACGATCAGAGATACAGTGAGGCCATTTCGCTGTGGGACAAGACATGGGAAAGTGCCTTCGCATCCAGCCGGAAACGCTCAGGTGGTGGCATTTTGACTGGTACCGAATACTCTCTGTCCCGCGCTGTGGACGCAGTGGCAACGACATTCAAGAAGGCGATCCAACCAGAGCTTCTCAGCAAGACCGTCGATAAGGTTACGGATGCTGGTTTCAAGCTGACCCGGCAAAACTGGGTACGCATTATCCGTGATCTTTCTGACATGGGCAGATTCGAGCGGGCCGCGTACTGGTGCGAGAAGATGCTCATGCCAGGGTGGCAAGGCTGGGCAACTCCTCGGCGCAATGCGCTCATGATGCTAAATACCCGTACCCTGAAACCACCCAACAGTCTCCTCTACCGTCTGCAGCACAAGTGGATAGAGATGCGTAAGATGGCAGCCTGGTCTCCGGACGTCTCTCGCGTGCTATCAACTTTTGAGGAGAAGTGCCCACGTCTGCACCATGCTTTTGTCACATCAGAGATTCAGTCGATGCCTACGGCATATCTCGTAAACGGTAAAGAGGTTTCGCCTGGTGAACTCGACAAAGTGCTTCAGAGTCTGTCTTACCATGCTCTACTGAAGGTCAAGGAGGCCCTGCTCCGAGAGTTGCAGAAGGAGACGAAGCGTGAGCAGAACCTTGGAGTGGCATCTGAGCCCCTGAGGGACATTGACAACAAGACATGGAAGGAAATGCTGCACAGCAGAGTTCGACGGTATGCCGCTTTATGGCATTCTCGACGCAATGCGAACTTTGAGCTAGACCAAGCACTCGATGTTCCCAATCCATCAGGCGACATCACAATCGAGGCAAAGGCAATGGGATCTGAGCAACCAGACGACCAGGTCGCCCGGGAACGCTTCAGCTACTGGAACGCGTTCTGGGATCGCTACGATCAGAGGGTTCACGGTGAGAAGCCGAGGCCCAAGATACCATACTCGCATGAAAATCATCATGGGGAAAAGACCTGGACACTCACAGCAGAGAACCGCAAGCAAATGGCTAAGAAGCGGGCAGAGCGGTTGAGGAGGCAGATGTTTGATGATTAATTATGTATAACAGATTTATGTGTATAAAACCAAAAGATTCTACCATTTTTGTATAACAATAGAAAATTCAAGCCATGATCAACATGTTATTTTCAAGCTTTAAGTACGATCAATTTCTTGCCAGCTCTTTCACAATAATTATGACAGAGTCGTATAGTGAGTGTGCAGAGATTCAATTGACTATCTAAACCTTCTATGGCAGATTTTGCCTGGTATCGAGATACACCAAACGCCTTGAAAGCAATATAACCCCTGACCAGGTCCCTTTGATCCAATCCAATGATCAGATGGGTGAGACGAAGAACGCCATCCAGGGCAATCGATACCCTCTATGATCCAATATACATACAGATATTTGGTTATAGTAAGACCCTTCAACGAGGGCGCTTTATGTACGGTAGGCATGCTTAAACATGCAATTACTTGATAACTTTTGTCTAAGGAGACATGTCACCCCGATTGGGTGTCTCTGGAGGCGATGAGTGCTTCACCCCCAGGGAACGCAAGCGCTGCGAAAGTAGACCTTCAGCACCACCAAGTGATCCAGACCTGTTGAGAGCGAAGGCATTGCCGCCGTACCCAGGTTCGCCTTTAGTGAGCTTCTCGTAGAGTGCATTTCCCGACGGTGAACCATTGGTTGAGTCCTTGGTCGAGGGACGACTGGCTTGAGATGAGCCAGGAGAACGCATGTCGTTGCCGAGGGCGGCAGTTGTGCTTGTGCTGTTACTAACATCGCTGCTTGTGCGAACGCGACCAGGAAGATAGAAAGGAATCGGGTCAAGTGGCATGGTGTTACCCGCTGCAGAGCTGCCAGTAGGAGAATTATTGACTCGAAACATGTTTTCCATGGCATCGAAAGCCTGAGACGAAGGGCCAGTGGAGACCCCTACGCTACGTCTGCGTAACGCCTTTTCAGCGGCTAGCATAGCTCCAGGGCCAGAATGTGTAGGTAGCGGAGGATGCATCAGACGAATGGGTTTGTAAGGGGTATAGCGAGGTTCTGGCCATGTCGTTTCGTTTCTGAGCTTCTCCTTGCCGTCAGGCACGCGGTTCGCAAAGACAATGCGAATGCTCTTGTAAAGGTAATACCGTCCTTTGGCAGGGCAGCAAATATGCAAATGAGCGAGATATCTCAAGATAGGACGATCACTAGTGTTTGCTTCAGAAGCTGCGGGGGCGCTTTCAATGATAGGACCAGCCGAGTAGCTACGCTGCCTCACAAAAGTCTTATTACCTGGTTCCATACCTGTTAGGTCATAGGGAATCAGGAACAGCTTGACGGCAGTCTTGTTCGGATTCTTGACAATGATTTGGATCTGCCCCTTCTCCGGAATACGATAGCTTCCGCCTGGAGGGGCTTTCGCAGAGCCAGAGCCGGACCTGCGGCTGGCTCGAGAATTTCTGCGTGAGATTTGTTCAGATCCTTGATTATCAAGACCGATATCCATCATGTCTTCGATGGGTTTCCTGTCTGCAAATCGGCTTTGTGCTTTCTTCTTTGCCCGATGTTCATCATCAGGGTTAGGAAGACCGTTCTCAAGGTCAATCTGACCGACATAGGGACTCGGCCCGTCGTCCGTATTGGATCGGCCATGAGAGGTGCTGCTGTAGCTGTAATACACAGCAGGAAATGAAAGAGTAACGTGTGGCGGGCACTTCAAACTGGACTTGCATTTCCCCTTGCCCAAGACGCCGATCTGAGCAACAAAGTCGAGTGGCTTAGAAGGGGTCGTAGACATGCGGCCACGAAGAATACTCTCTTCGTACGAACCAACCATAGATGCGTGCTGAAGTGGCGAAGATTCTGCGACTAGAGAGGACCTTCGTGGTCGAAGAAGAGCAGGCGTTGGTGGAGATGCACCGGCCTGCATGAAACTTGGAGTTGAAGTCAACGATCTTCGAGGTTGATGTGCCTGATATGGAAACGCTTCTCTTCGATATGAGGGCACACGCTGTGGGAGAGAATATCGCGGCGATGGAGACATCCAAGGTGAGGAAGAAGCAGAGTTTGGCACGTAGCGACTATTCCCAGTATATCCAAATCCATCTCTCGGTAAAGACATGTCATGTTCTTCTGAACTCTGGGCCTGAACCAAAGGACTAGTAGGTGGCTTATATACAAAGCTCGACGAGAGAGATGAGGATAGAGGCGATGTAGTTGATCGGAAGCTCTCTGCACTCCCTGTAAATGGGATTCCCTTGTCGTGCTGGAACGGCGTATAGTGTCTCGGTGGTGAAGTAGCAATCCATGAAGTCTCTGCTGGTGCAGGATATCTACTCTTGGGAGCCGCACGATCCTTGGCTACTGCTTCCTCCTCGGTGAAGTTGCCGCTGTGTAGGGCCGATCTCGGTCGCTCGATGCTGAGGCCATCGCGTAATCTGTTGTCGAAATCGGGTTGGGAGTCGTTCTTTTCGGGTGTGATTTGGGCAGGCGCAAGTAGTGAAGGCTCGGATGGCGATTGAGGTCGCTTTGTCTCGGGAGGAGGAGCGTGATGCTGAATAATAGAGTCAAACTGTGGGAGACTGTTAGAATCTGGATGCTACAGCAAAGAAACGGAAGAACGCACATGACGGTTTGGGATCCAGTTCGGAGACTGAGCTCTCTTTAGCCTCTCGATTAGAGAAGCTCGATCCGATATCGCATTCTCAGCACATTCGGTTCTCTCGGGACTGTTGGTGTTTGATTGTGGTGGACTCTCAAAGATAGGCCCTTCGCAAAGTTCGGTACGAATACTCTCCTCCGAAAGACGTCTAAGCCCCGGAGCTGGGGGTGGTACTTCGACTTGAATAGGTGCTGCTGCTGCTGCTGCTGCTGGTGGCTCGATAGATTCGTGATTGTCTAAATCGGCTTGAAAGATAGGCATGACGGCGATGTTGAATAGCTGTAACAGCAGCCGTGCAGTTTCTTAGTATAATCCGTCATGAATAAAGAAAGACGAAAGAGCCGAGAAGTGGTGTTATTACTCTGTAGAGGTGGCGGGTGATTCGATGCAGGGGTTTTGGAGTTGCTGATATTGCCATTCAACGGGCGTGGCTAAGGTAGAGAAAGGGTCTGATTAATGAGCCGAGAGATGTGGATAATGATATATCATGCGACAAGAAGGATTAGAGCAATAGCCAGGCACGGCGTGGGTCGAGAGAATGCGAATCTGAGTATGTATGAGTATGGGATATGGGGAATCTGGGATCGTATCGTGGGACGTCATCCACCGAATATGACGACAGTTACACTGACGATGGAGTGAGTCTTGAGCGGTCCCGTCTTCCCCCAAAGAGAGCTAGAAAGGGCAAAGAAGAAGAGATGGTGCTTATAAGTAGACGAAATGAGTTGCGTTAAGAGAGAGAGAAAGGTCATATGTTTAAAGAGAGTCGGAGAGACTCAAAGAGATGAGGCGGGCAGAAATCACCAGGGTCTGGGTCTAGGTTTAGGTCCAGGTCCGTCCGGGTACAAGCAGTTATGATACGACGTTAATTCTATCACCAACTGGGGCCGATGGCGGTGAATGTGTGAATCATTCCATAACGAGTCTAACGCTAGAACAAAGACTAACACGAGAGTAAGTCATGTGCATACCTTGATCAATTATGCTTATACAGTAGATGCTTTATAGAGGAGTTGTTTGTATGAACAACACTATGAGATCTCTCGTCATATAGAGCACTTTAACGGGAATGATATAACATTGTACTATATCTGCTGCTGTGGATGGCTGGTCCATGTCTTGGTATTCATATCTTCAACACCATCAAGTGACCTTCAGCTCATGAGGTGGAGATAGCCCCCAGATATGCCACATCCAACTAACGACGTTTTTGGCTTGGCCTCTGATGAAGCATCTCAACTTATTGCTCACAAGGCACAGCAAAAAAAGAAACTTTTCACCCGCGCTAATCTACAGTGCTCACTCCCCCTTGCGGATACCTGACGTTTAGCGCCTGCTAGAGTGATCCCTGACATGCATTGGCTGTAATCGTGTGATGGGTGATGCCGAGTTGACGTGTAGTAAGAACCTTTGAGCATAACACTGAGACATGTTGTGCTATGCTGTGCTGTGCTGTGCTGTGCCTTGTTATTGCTGATGAGCTCTATATAGGAAGCTCAACAGTCCATACGCTAACCATTCACCCGATCTTGAGGTAGCATAAACTCTCTCTTGCGTGACCTGGCAATGCATCCTCAACCCGAAACAGTTATACCAGCATCTTCCGCCATCAGCCCACTTACAACTGTAGACCAATGATGTCCTCAAGCCGTATTCGTTTGAGTCAATTACACAACAAATAAACAAAGCACTCAAGTGCAGTCAAGTGCAGTCAAGTCTAATACAACAGACAGTCGTGTGAACTTCTGTCACCCTTTGTTGATCAGATTACGGCGCAGCTCCACCGAAACTCTCCGAAAACCCGATCCACAAATCACAAGTGCCGTCCGTTACTTACGGTGTCGGTCACGGTCAGCGTGTGACCCACTCCTTCACCGAAGACAGTGGAGACATTTTTCAATTCTCATCAACGACAATCCTCATACACTTACAACACCACGATCATGGCTCCCAAACATCAAAACGAAGGCGACGATGCTGCCCCGGAGGCAAAGAAGCCTAAGCATGGCTTCAGAGTCGGCCCAGAGAATTTGCCAGACGGTCCTTGGCGACGAAAAGGTTTGTCCTTTCTCCTCTTTTACACTCTAAAAATTTTCATTCACTTCACATACTCACATTCAACCACAGTCACAAAAGTCAAGAAGGAGTTGATTCACAAAGCCAAGGTCAAGAAGGCCTACGCAAAGATCAAAGCCCGTGAACAACAAAATGCACCAGCACCAAAGATAAGCGAGCCAGTCCAAGATGAGGCTCCTGTAGAAGACGCCAGCGAGGAGAAGCAACCTGAGGACGAAGGCGAGGAGATGCATCCCACACGACAGCTTATGCTTGCAGATGAAGCCAAGGCACAGGAGAACTCCGTCGGTCAGCCTACTAGTGATGGCAACAGACGGCGCACCAGACGACCAGGCTACTACGACAAGCAACTCGCCAAAGCAGCACAGCGCCAGGAGGAGGCTGAGATGAAGCGGCGGGAGTTTGAGCGCAGACAGGAAGAGAGGGCGCAGAAGATTGCTGAAAGACAAAAGTTCAAGAAGGCCATGGCTAAGACGAGGGATCGCAATGGAAACAAGAAGCTTGGCAGGGAGAGTTCTATTCTATTGGATAAGGTCAGGAAGCTTGTGGCTGAGAAGTGAGAGCTTGCGTGAGAGATGGCTCAGCCAAGCATGAATTCTGCGTTAAGGGCGTTCAGAGGTTCTGTTATCGGGTTAGACAAAAGTCGACATACAAGTTTGATACCATATGGCCGCTATAATCGAATGAATCCAAGGTCAGATCATACCAAATCCGAAGTGTTTTTCTTGATTTTGGCGCGGTATGAGACGTGATAGAGAGGCCAGTGCAGAGGTCGCATCGGTAGGTATGAGGACGATCGGTACCTGCAGCAAGGCCACGGTGAGGCCGTGTTGACGTTTCAAGCTGCATCATATTCATGTGATGGGTATGTCACAGTTATTTGGCTCCGATGGGCCAAGTCACAACAGGACAATGTATCTTGTGAAAGGCATTGGATGTACCTACGAACAGATCACCAAAACTGGATATAGATTGTCTTGGAGTTTGCCTGCCTGTGAAAGTGCAAGTCTGAAAGGCTGGAAGACGAGATTTAGATGGATTTGTGTCAAATGCCACTTACGATCTTGATAAATGCTGGTCATTACTGGGTTATTCCATGTAATATCAGCGGCCGACAATTATCGAATTCAACAATCGAACCACCAATGATGGATCACGACTGAGGTTGTCGCAACTTGACAACGTCGAGTCCGTGTGATTCTCTCTTATTGGCTTTTGGAAACTCTTGGCCTTTGTTTTGGTATCATTCTCACTAATATAAAGTTTCGAAGGAAGACGTGACGAGACACTTCCAAGTTCGAGATGCTTCATCCAGACTTTGTTCTATACCCGTGCCTCAGCCATGGATAATTTGGAATAAATACAATGATGCAGTCATCTAACAAGGACTAGCTTGCGAGTATTTCCCTATACAGCATATGTAAGCGGGTTGATGATGACTTGTCACTGATGGTGACAGCTCCAGGTCATGAAACGTCAAGTCAGCAGCCCCTACAAACTTGGCGGTGACATGACGGAAAGTTACCCATTGTCGTGTGTTAAAACCGAAAGCTTGTCGGTTTTAGCAGCATATATGAGTGATCATATACCTACCTATTACTGCCTGGTTTGGTATGAACGTTACATCTGTCAGATCGAATATGGTGATCCGGTGTAAGTTACCGGCGCGCTTACCAGTGACGGATAGATCAAGGGGCTAACTAACGTTATGTCGAAGGCCGCCGCAGGGTACGCCGACGATCAAACATGAAACTCTTGTGTGATCGGGCAATATCTGCAAAGGTACAGTATGTATTTCTAAGCTACGTGGCTTTGTAATGAGATGACGGAAGTAGAGCGAAAAATGCTAGAATGGGAAACAAGAGCGAAAGAGTGAGTGGCCCAAGAGTTGAAAGAGTCGACAACTTGAAACAAGCGATGGTGATGGAGCGGGAGTTTCAAGATATGCCTCGTCAGCTGTCAAAGGAAGTGATCGGACCCAAGGAAGAGAAGATCAGTCAGCAGACGTGTCACATCAGAGTTGACTTGGTGAACCCATCCATTATCAGTATATCACGAGGCTGTGTAATCTTGAGGGTTACAAATGGAGTTTCCGCAAGTAGCAATGGTAATGTTCAAGGCTGAGCGTGTACATATTAATGCTTATTATGCTTGTCAGCCGTGTATCCAATGTCACACTCTCTCAGTCTCTCAAGATGTCTCGTCTCATATGTTATGGGGAGATTGAAAGTTCCAGGGACGTGGTCGTGGTTGTGGCATGCTCCAGTCACTATCAAGAGGACCCCTGCTCACGAAACCGATCCATGCAACCGTGTCCACTCCACTATACCCCTTTCTAACACGTGCATCAAATATATTTTCAGGGTCGTGGGTTTCATGATGGAATTGGACAAAGGAGAGACCCGGCTTATGAGGGGACCCCAAAATAGACACAAGTACAACACTAATATCAGCCAGCAACTCAGCAAACAAATGGTAACAAAAGTCAACCAACGTTGTGTTACTTGTATGTTAGGTTACTCTCCAGATGGAGAGCACACTCAGACTCGCATGACTGACATTCATCCATATTCTACCGAGTAGCAAGGGCCTAAATCCTCTCATCCCATTACACGTTTCATGATTTGCGTTTCGTCAATGCCTTACGCAAAAGGCTGAACTGAAAGGGAAAGGGAAGAGAAGAGCCACTCTGTCTGAAACAGCGGAGCTTTTTTCCATCACGACAACGCAACACAACACAACACAACACAACACGAGCTTTACCGTCTTTTTGCCATGTATGCGTACCCTTGCTTTTAACCCATTAATTGAACAAAGACATACATACACTGTACACATACATATGCAACGAACCTAATTCATACGATATGGCTGCTTGCAGCTGCGTAGAGGTTAACATCGTGTTTAGGCAGGTGTCCGTCTCCAAGTTGATTAATGTGTAGGTTTTGACGGTTGAATAAAGGAAGCTTTGGTCTCTTTTGCCACAAGTTTATCGTCTATGAAATTCACTTCATTCCATAGCTGCAGTAGAGGTCAGTGGATTGTGTCTCGGCAGCTCTCCCTAGCTCTACGATCCCTTCTCAGAGCTCGTATCCATAGTCTTGTTGGAGAATGCCCATTGTGAAGTGAATTCCATATCTGACAAAAGCAATGTCTCCCGTCGTCAGCGGTCTTCATCACTCTTGCAGGCGGGGTTCATGTCATCGGATCGACACTGCGGAGGAGGACAAGCTCGATCCAATCCCCCCCACGAATGTCCAGTCCATTACCAGCCGCGGCCGCCACAAGCGCCTCTTTTCTGCATTGGCTTTTCCGTCAACATCGCGTGCGTGAGTGTGAGTGTGTGTGCCGCTTCTTATTCCTTCAGCCAGCAAAGCTTGCCTTTGTGTTCCCCCTGGGGCCTGGTTCGTTACCCCTGGGTCTCTGCCTCTAGCGGCATACGCTAGCCAAGGCGTCTCTGCAGGTGGTGGGTGTTAGTTTGAAGACTGTCTTGAGGCTGGAGATGAGAGGGAGATTGAACGAATTTGGGGTGAGTTTTGGTGACGGGCATCACTGTTAGAGATTGACAATCATAACCAATTCTGTAATGATTTTCTCTGGAAGGATAAAATATCATTGATGCCCAATAGTGAATCTGCATACCTTGTATGTATTCAGACTCCTCAGCACCTCATGGTTGTAAGCCACCTTATACTTTGCATCTGCAGCATCACAGTATACGAGTACCAGTTAACTAGAACGCCCCCTTATTCACCAAGACTCGAACTAAATTCTCAGTCACTCAGATGATAAATGCTCCGTAGTCATAGTCTCATAGACAACGTGTACACTTCGTCAGCTCCCAATTAAAATAAGACCCTGCTCAAGAGCCCTACAGTAACTACCTATCTTACACGGCGGGTGCTGAGACGTGGGTCAATATCATTCCGATACCTTTCTCCCTGTTATAGTCGTCGTGAAGTGACAGGGACAGTTTAGTTTTGGGCATGCATATCGCATTTATTTACAGGAGTTATAATTCAGCTCTAGGCTGTAAACCAGGCAAAGTTAAAATATCCTTTCCAACCAGACCCAAGCATGTGAATGTTGTGAACTGGTCTTGTCGGAGGTTTATCATATGTATAGCTTGGGTGAGACAAGCAACGTATTTGACGACATCCCATATCGGCGAACAACTCTCAATTCGAATCCTGCGTGTACATGTACAGCACTAGAGATAAGCCCCTTGTGTACTACTACTAATCCCTGCTATTTCAGCGTAAGAAGAGCCCGTCCGCTCAATTCTCTTTGACATTGACATTGACATTGTCATTTCTTCTTGACAGATGGAACATCCCTTCATCGTGAGACGGGCTGGAGAACACTGGTCACACCTGCTAAACCCGCCCTGGCCTGGAACGGCTACCTACCTAACTAGGTAGGGGCCATTTAGCGCGTTGGCCCAAGGTCCCAGGTCCCCTCCCCCCCTCCACGGGCGGGCTCTCCCCTTGAACCTAAGCTGTAACCCCTCTCACTGGGCTGTTTGTCCCTGCCAGGTCTAGTGGATGATCCCCTGGGCTGGCCCACTGCTCAGTGCTCACTGCCTGGGCTGCCCTGGGGCTGGGGACTCCCCTTCAGTCAGTGGCTGTATCCCATCCACATTCGGATCCCACCTCACTAGACGTCCGTCTCCATTCATTCCTCACAGTCTCCTTGGGTGAACCAGGACCACGACATATCCGGATCACATTGCTCTGCTGTCCCTTTCTTGCCTTCCTTTTGTTGTGTCGTATTATCATTGTGCTGTGTTATGCTGTTGTGCTGTACACGACCTGGAGTTCCAACGAAATCTCTTTGTCATCCTTTTCTGTTACATCGTGTCTTCGCCGAATTCATCATCTTCTTCTTCATTGCTTCCATCGCCATCTTACACTTAGCTCAGCTCTGTCCGTTATACGTCGATCCAATCGAACAGGACACAGACCTCCATACAACACAACGCCCATCATACATACATCGCTTAGCTTAGCCTCTCGCTCTCTCTCCTCCTGTAGAGATTCTTTCGCTTCTTTTCCCTCCTGCGTCGAATCTGCGAATACAACCTTCTGCATTGTTCATCTCCAACCTGGTCGACATTCCTCTAGCGAATCCATCGTTAGAAAGCCCCTGGTCCGTTTCTACACCCAGGCCCTTGTCCTCATCAAACCCTCCACACGCCCCCTGGCCTGGCTCCGTCGACTTCTCTCGCTGTCTGCTGGCTTGGCCTTGACCTTACCCTGACATTCGCTGGGCTGTCCATTGCTTCCTGACTTTTGAACTCCATTCAAAGTTCTTGTCAGTCGCCCTCACAGAAGGGTCACTACCGTGCGACAGCTATCAACCAAATATTCCTACCCCGTTCCGATTCGACCGCCCGCCGACCGCCTCAACAACGTCCTTTTTGCGTCGATTCTCCCACGACTTCCTCCGCGATTCTTGCTTGGTCCAACCGACCCCTTTGCTCTCCGCTACGACCTCGTCCATGACGCCTGCTCTTTAGCTGCGTCGTGTCGCTTGCTACCTTGGGCTGCAACAACCCCGTACTTGAATGCCGTATCCGCTGTGAGCACCACATTTCGATCGCTTCACCCCAAGTTCCAAGACAAACTTTTGCTGCTTCTCAACACAACTGCCCACAATGGCCGGCATCGTGGAGGATTACTTGGAGAGTCCTGGAATGGACAATGACACCGACGACGTCTTTCCCTGCAAAGGTTGCGGAGAGGTATGCTGTTCTACTCGACCTAAAGAACACTGGGGAATGGTTTACTAACAGTCTTGGAAGATCCTCGAAGAAGGAAAAGCGTTCGAGTTAGGTACGTTGCAACAATTTTCAGCATTAGCTGGTCTAGTGGGATGTGTCACTGTTATCCACGATGATCATCTGCACCTCACCGCAAGATTGCAAATCATCCCGCCGTATCCTGGGACAAGCTGACTTTTTGACAGCCGGTAACCGATGGCATCTGGACTGCTTTCGATGTAATACCTGTGGCACACTGCTCGACTCTGATGCGAACCTACTACTTCTCGGAGATGGTTCACTCATCTGCAACAACTGCACATACAGCTGCAGCGCCTGCGGCAATAAGATTGAAGACCTAGCCATCCTGACTGGGGAGCAGGCGTTTTGTGCTACATGTTTCCGCTGTCGCAACTGTAAACGCAAAATCGAGAACCTACGATATGCCCGCACTTCACAAGGCATCTTCTGCATGGGCTGCCACGAAACGCTGATGGCACGAAGGCGGAAAAAATCTAAAGCTGCAGCTGCGGCGAAAGCAAGAGAAAAAGAACATTCACCCATGATCACGGAAAAGTCACTGCCCGCCCTTCCCGCCAACGCCATTCCACCGAATGCCTTTTCCAATGATCGAGTCGATCCTGATTCAGATACTGCTACAGAGCTTTCGCCTCGTCCAAGAAATCACGGTCGTAACGAGTCGTCATCTAGGAGCAGTTCCAGGCCAGCTCGTTCTCCTGAACGAAAGCCTGATGGCTTAAGTTTGCCTGCTACAACATATCGAAGCAACCGAAACTCGACCATGATGACCCGCAACGACAATACTTCTAACGATGCCGATAGCTTCATGATCTCGGTCGCTTTAGACCCAAGCCCGCATCCAACGCCGAAATCAACTTCAGATAATCTACCAGAGTCAGGCAAGTCAAAGGACTATTTCAGTGCGGCCAAACCGGCGTCTGAGAAACGAAGCGACTCTCATACCTCCACACCACATATTGCTTTCCAGGAGAAAGGGCGTCAACCATCCTATTCAGAGCACGACGTTGCACCAAAGCTTCCCGATCGCAAGCATTCTAAGAACTCGCGAACCGATTCCAGTAAACGCTCATCCCCTACCGACGAGAAGAGCCAGAAGACAAGTGGTCGCCGCGCACCTACGGAAGACTTCAAGTTGCAGGAGGCTCCCAAGAGCAAGAAGCTTCTCTCAAGGAGTAGTTCACAGTCCTCGAGTTTGCCTGCAGAGGCGAACTCTGCGAGAACCAGCAACGGGCCTAGTAAGGGCGGACTGCCACACACCGATAGCAACGCCACCACACCTGCGTCTCGCTCATCCCAAGAGTCGAGGTATATGGACGAAGACGAGCTCCGTGCATCTATGGACTCGTCAACAAGAACATCTTCTAGGCCAGAGAACGCAAAGCCTCTTACGCGAAAGGAAGTTCCAGCTGCCCCAGGACGTAATGGTAAGTTTTAGCTAAAGTAAAAGTCAGTGGTATACTGACAAAAGGTAGTTAATGGCAACAATCGACAAAACCGACAAGATACCACTGATGATCCCACACCCACCCGCCAGACTCCCACTCAAAAGAAAACAGCCGATTCTTACATGCAGCCTCGTTCTGCTCCCATCCCTCCAGCTTCTCAGAACAACAAGGGCCACTCTGGCGGCAAGGAGGCAAAGGACGACGGTACCTCACCCAAGGTTTCGCCAAAGTTACCTAGATGGAGCAGCGGCGGTGACTTTAGTATGGATGAGGACATGGCGCGTATCCTAGGTACAGACGAAGGCTCAACTTCCATCCTCCGCAGAGTTTCCAACGCTGTCAGACATGGGCGCACCAACAGCGTGGAGTCACCAAACCAGCTATCGAACAGAGCTGGCCATGCCAGAAGCATTAGTGAGACTACACGAGCGACACAGTCGCCTCGCTGGCCACGAACTCCAGTCGCCGACGATTATCATGCACAGGAGATCAGCAGCCCGATGTCTTTGGCGTCAGGCGACGATCCCGCGTTTCTTAAGCGGCAATTACGGAACTCTGAGCAGCGAGTTGCGGAGCTCGAGAGGCAGTTTACTACTGAGAAGGATCTCAAGAGCCTCAACAAGAAGCTGGTCGAAAAGCGAAAGACAGTTTCCGTTCTTGACACCCAGACTGAGATTATGATTCGACAGCTGGAGGTCTTGGCCGGATATGTCGAGCGTGCAAAGGAGACCAAGACACCTATCGATCCCCGGGATCTTGAGGATTCAGCAATCAAGGAGTTTGTTCAGAAGCTCGACAAGGTCAAGCAGACCATGTCAGCCGCAATCGAGCAGCTACACGAAGAGCGGGATCTGTTGTTTGAAGAGAAGGATCAAGCTATTGCGGATCGAGACCGTGCTCTGCTTGAATTTGAGCAGTTGTCATCGAAGAATGCACAGCTTGCTGATATGAATAACGATTTGACACATCAGATCCAAGAACGCTTCAAGTCACAGATTGGAGGAGATATCAAGTCTCCTGGCGGTCTGGGTATCTACGGACCAGGCAAGGGCGGCCTTAACGCCTCTTCGCTCAACCTCGATGCTGCTAGTCTCTCAACGGGTGCTACTCTGGTTCCTGCTGATGAAGAGACCATCGTCGAAGCCGGGCCAACTGTGGTCCAAGTCCGAAAGGGTCAAGCCAAGAAGTTCAACTGGAAGAAGGGTTCCAAGGGATTGGCCCAGGGTGTGGCCAAGGGTGTCAACAGAGCTGTCGTCGCATTCCAGAACGACCGTGAGAGGATGCAGCAACAAGGCCAGCTGAACGGAGAGAACATTGGAATGCCTTACAATATGACTGTGGCTCAAGTCGAAGCGCCTGCTGGGCCTCCCTCCAACGGCGTCAACTCGCATGATAAGCACAGTGCAGCTGCAGCACTGACCAAGAGACAAGAAGAGCGCGAACGTGAGCGTGAACGACAAGGGTTTGGATTCTTCGGCAAGAAGAATGCCGTGCCCAAGTCCGGCTCTGCGGGCACTATGAACAACGTTGACGCAGCTGAGCCTGCCACGGTTCTCTTTGGATCTGATCTCGCAGAGCGAGCCGACCATGAGCGCCGACAGATTCCTAGTGTAGTCACAAGATGTATCGAAGAGGTGGAACTGAGAGGAATGGACCAGGAGGGTATCTACCGAAAGACTGGTGGTAACTCTCAGGTCAACATGATCAAGGACGGCTTCAGCAAGGATGAGAACTTTGATATTTCAGATCCAGATCTGGATATCACTGCTGTTACCAGTGTGCTGAAGCAATACTTCCGCAAACTTCCTATCCCCTTGCTCACATTCGATGTCTATGAGCGAGTTCTCGAATCAAATGGTAAGTTCGTTTGTGGCTTGTCGGATGACGGGGTGCTAACAGCCTACAGCTATTGTCGATGAAACGGAACGAAGCGATCACCTACGTAAGACGTTTGCTTCGATGCCTCAAAGGCATCGCGATTGTCTTGAATTCCTCATGTTCCATCTTGCACGCGTTGCTCAACGTGAACCCGAGAACTTGGTATGTTGCCTTGACTATTGCTCCTTTCGTCTACAGTCACTAACAGTTGGTTAGATGTCTCCCAAGAACTTGGCTGTCGTGTTTGCGCCAACCATCATGCGTGACACGAGTCTTGAGCGCGAGATGACGGATATGCACGCAAAGAACCTTGCGATACAGTTTGTCATTGAGAACAGTAACACGATCTTCGAGGATGCTTAGGGAGCGCGAGATCTCTATACGGAAAGGACTTATGAAGACTGTATCGACTTTTTAACGAGGCCTCCGAGTCGTGGATTCTTGGGCTTCGCTCCCAACGAATGAGCACGATCTGGGATGCCATGAAAAGATTACTTGGGCACTGTTGGATTTTTCAAGCTCCCAGGCTCGGTTCGCTTGCATGTGTCATCCAACCCGCAGGGCGTTTTTTTGTGCCAGGGCATTTAATGATATCCAATTCTTTTTCTCTCACGCTTGCTTGTTTGTTTGTTTGTTTGTTTGCTTGCTTGGCTGTGGCTACTTTGGCAAATTTCTTGTGCATTTGGTGATGGTGGGTTTGAGGATGGTTTATGGCAGGCAAAGGGGGGGGAGTATTGGTTATCTTTGTACGTTGACGAAAAGGGGTCAGAGGTTCTTTTGATTCGGTAGGACGGCTTTTTATATTCTTCACGCTCCCTCTGATGGGAGTGACGACTGTATCTCTTTCATGCCCTCGTTGATGCCAGTTTCGTCGGGTTTGTAACATATATCAACTCCATATTATCCATGACTATTGATCGTATATACATATATCCCACACAACTACCCATGCCTATCATGTCGAAGAGCGATGACATGCATCACTTTACTGCAGGTGAAGAGGGGAAGCATGTCTATTACTCCTCAGATCTAATGTCTGAACCAACCAGTACCTGAGCCTGCAGCTGATATTTATAGATTCTTTATACTCAGCCTCAGCCTGATTCGGTACATATTGAAGCCAAGATGCGGAGTTCCGTATCTTGCGTACTCTACACTTTCTTCTTAACATTGGGAAACTCCTTTCACTCTTTTTACTCTCTTCTGCTGCTGATTCTCTGTCTCATTCATTACTTTGAGCTAATCATGGCTACTCCAGATGCACCATGGATTATCACACACAGTCCAACAAACACTATAGCCCCAGCCTGGATTGACTCACCTAATATTCGAGGAACTCTGGATATCCTCCAGAGTTGCATCCTGACACTCATTGCGTGTGTCTACACGGCTCTTCATCTCGATGTCCCCGTCAAGACGGCATGGCATTACATATTTCTCTACAAGCTCAAATGGGTTGCTATAACCCTCTTTGCACCTGAGATTGCTCTGTATATGGCAGCGAATCAGTTACAACAGGCTTGGAACTTGAGATCGAAGCTTCGATTGTTGCAAAACACGACTCCTTCGGACCCAGATCATGTATGTCTGGACCCCTATTACAAGAGCCTAGCCTACTAATAATCGAACTTTCTTTAGATCGGCATTGACATGTCCTACACGTTCTTCATCATCATGGGCGGTGTTCGAGTCAACATCGACGATATCTTGTCCTTCCCCGAACTTCACAACAAGGCCTTTCGGTTGTTCGAATGGATGGAACGACCATATTCAGTACGCTTGAGCCCTCGAACAGTGACCTGGCTTTCAGAGAGAGGGCACTGGATCCCGATATCGAAGCAAAAGATCGACGACAAGAGCAAAGCGGATTACTTCCAGAAGATACTAGTGGTTATACAGGCCATATGGATGGTCATGCAGTGCATTGCCAGGAAGATTCAGAACCTGCCTCTTAGCTTGCTAGAGGTTCACACTATGGTTCATGTTGTGTGTGCGATTTTCCTTTACTTGTGTTGGTTTAGGGTATGTTCGTTTGTCTATCGTTGATGTATCGACTAACGTCAACCAGAAACCTCTCAACGTCCTGGATCCTGAAATTGTTAACCCAGGAGATTTCAAAGGAGAGATAGCACTCCTTGTTCAGCACCAATTCTATCCCTACATGTCAACGAGACTGGCATTGTTCCCTCCACAGCAACATCCAGATCAACCGCCTCCTCCAAGAAGAGGTAGCTTGATGCAGCCAGATCGGGTCACACCTAAACCCTTCAGAATGAACATTGATGATGTTTCAAGGGCAGAAGAGATGCAGCTTCTCGAAGAAGCTCCTGTATCATCTTCTCGAAACTGGATAGGTTGGTCTTGGATGCGAAGACTAGCAAGACCTCCAGCCTATGAGAGACTACCCGATACCTGGGCGAACCCACGATCAGGGCCTTGGGTAAAGCCAGAGCCAGGGCTGGAGATGTGGCCTGGAGATATCCTACCATCTGGGCTCTTATATCACTCCGAGTTTGCACATATACCCCTTATACTATCAGAGCAGTTCCTCCATCGATGGGACGCCATCTTGTCAACCTTTCCATTCCACAACCGCGAGGCTCTCGTAAAGACAGCGAGTTTCGTCAAAGTGAATCGTATCGCTTGGGACTTTGAGATGATCAGTCCCGCAGACGATGTTGGACCTCAGGCTGGCCAAGATCTCTTCCTCGCTCGGCTACCAGAGTTCAAGCCAGTCCTCGACCCTGCGTACAGAACCATGCCTTTCAGCGAGGGCAAACGAAACCTCGATATCAACTTCAGCGTCTTCACTGAAAGCGAAGGCGTCTTTGGTCTCTTGGGCTTCTTCCAACAGTTTCCGTGGCTCGCTGGTCTTGCGCTGCTTCTGTCTGGTATCTATGGTGGTATTCATCTGTCAGCTTGGAACTGGAGCTTTCCCAACTCTATCGAGCATTTGATGTGGAAGACAAGTTGTCTCTATATTGCGGGTGCGCTGGCATTGTATTTTGTCATGGCAGTACTCGCTACAGCTGTGAGAACCGATGGAACGACGTGGCTAGTGACTTATATCGCATTTTGGCTTGCCTTGCTCGTCTACATGGCTGCCAGACTATATGTTGTTTTCGAGTCCTTCTTCAGTCTGAGGCGGTCTCCTGCTGGGGTTTACATATCACCAGCTTGGGTTGAGATGTTTCCTCATTTCTAGACCAATATATGACTGTGTCTATACTCTAAGTATCAAAGACTGAGAATGCTGGAGCTGAGCTAAACGAGCAATGGCCAATGTCTCATGTATAAAACGTGCAAGTAATTACAAATAGCTAAATGTACAACTGGACAAGTAACTCAGGGCATTAAAAAACATAGCAACTAGACTATTCAATAGCCATAACTCAAGAATGTGAAACCAAAACACGTCGATTCTGCCGCCAGTGCATCATGGAAGTGAAACTTGACACCTTTTTATGACTCGCCCTTGCTTTTGACATTGCCATTCCGTACCCATTATGCCATGCCATCCTCCCCTAATGAAATTTCGGCATCCAACGCCTGACCCATGAAATATCCCCTGAACTCCAACAGATGAAAGCCTGTAGTCACCGTGTTCCTTTAGGCCGCAATTGTAGGAGTCTGCTCCCGCTGTCTCTTGACAATGTAGTAGGTGATCAAACTCTTGGGGTCATCCTGAACATCCTTCAGGGCATTCCAAAAGACCTGCTCGCCTACCCTTGAATGAAGAGCAACGCAAAGCTGAACGGCGTCCATACGGACACCAGAGTCTGTAGAAACAAGGCATCGAGCGGTAAGACTGGCCAGTTGACCAAGTTCAGTATCAGTAGGAATGAAGTTGGGTCTCTTGTCAAGCAGGCTTCGCAACACGTGCATTCCGGTGCTAAGCATACGGCTTCCCTCGGGAGTCGAGCTGTCAATATTTTGAAGACGCTTTGTTAGGACGACAACAATCTCAGAGCCATCGCCAATAGTGACGAGTTCATCAGCCAAGACCTCAACGCCACTGACAATATGAGCACGGATATCATAAGCACTGCGTGTCTCAAGAAGTGATTCAAGACCCCTGGACACATGAGGCTGGAAGTTGTCACGTTCCTTTCGGAGGAGTAGCCTGATTGTAGCAAGGATTTGGGCTTTGACATCCTGAGCCTTTTCAGCACTCACTCCAGACAGAGGATCCTCCAGGTATTGGAATAGTCCAATCAACAGAGCCTCAAACTTATCATCAGTGAAGATGCCCTTGGTATCACGCAAAAGAGACTGCAACTTTCGGAATCCATGAACATCAAGAGTCTTTGCCTTGACTCTGGTGATACCGCTTTCAAGCAGTCGTGAGCTCTGCTTTGTTCTCTCAGAGGATTCTACGTCTTGTGTCACGGGGGATTGAGCACGGGCATTGGGCAGGTTGGCGGCATCAGCATTGACGGGCTTGTCTTCAAGCACAGGAACGTTAAAGGTCGGCTTTGGAGAAGGCTGCTCATCAGTGAAAGGGTCTTCATACACTTGCAGTGTCGAACCGGGCGCTTCTGAAACAGTTTCGGCCTGCACGGTTTCTGACGGCTGGGGTGTAGGTTCAACCACGGGCTCCGAGACGGCCACGGGAGGCTCAGCAACCTCCTCCATAGGTTGAGCGGGGGCCTGGGCCTCAGCCGCAACCGTGGGTTCAGGGACGGTCTCTGGCTCTGAGATTGGAGCAGCCTCTTTAAGAGCCTCTGGGACAATATTTGGTGATTCCTCAAGCACAGGAGTGGTTAATTCAGAGAGAACCTCTTGGTTGGCCTGAGGAGCCCTCTGGTGCTGCTCTGGTGCAGGCTTCTGGATGGCCCTCAAATTAGCCATATTTGGAACAACGAGAGTAAAGTCCTCATTTGCTCGGGAGGGGCTGCTCATAGGCAGCATGACAGATTGTGATTGCTTCAACTTTGTAGGACTTGTGCGAGGTGAAGCCGCGGGCTTGGTGCCTGACCTCACCGACGTAGGTGACGCAAGACTGGATTCACTAGCATGTGAAGCATGCCCAGGTCGTGGTCGAGGAGCAGTTCTCTTAGGCGTGGTCTCTCGGGGCTTGGGTGTCTTTGACCTGATACTTTCAGGACTTCCACCATCCATGTCACGCACTGAGTAGGGGCCCGCCGTCGCAGGACGCGCTGCCATCTCTGGTCGTCTCCTTGCTGGCCGCATCGGAGCACCTGACATGCCACCAGTTTCTGGACGAGTTCGGGTTCCTGATGGCTTGCTTGCTGCTGTTGATGCGGTGGAAGTGGTTGTTTTCACGGGTGAAAGGTGAGCCATAGCTGAGCCTGGTCGAGCTGGCAGATTCTTCGCTGCGTTTGCCTTTCGTTGAGCCATCATAGCCTCTCGAATACTTGGCTTGCTTGTGCCCATTGTGCTCTTGGATAATCCCAATCCAGGTCGCGCAGCCGTCTCTCCCTTCTTAGGGGAATGAGGATTGCTAGGGTCCTTGTTCAAGAGCTTCTGGGCGGTGCCGTCCAGATCGGCCATGATGCTAATTCGTGTTAGCCATAAAAATGACAGAAACGGGACTAAAGCCAACTTACGCATCTGCTTTCGCAGGCCAGATTCCCCAGAAGGCCCAATACGTAGATCGCATTTTCTCTCTCACAGCAGGGTTAGCATCAGTCAGGCCCTTCTTGATGCATTTCTCAATCAACTCCACACCACCTGTGTGCTCAATATGATGTTTGTGCTGGGCCTCTTTCTTCAGAATGGTCTTGAGCCATTCTGTAGCATAAGTTCTCGGTGCAACGTTCTTGTCCTGGCAAGCCATCCAGATGTGCTGCATCAAGCGTGGAGTGTACGAAACCTTGCTCAGAATTATGTCGACCGTCACATTGGCAAGTCCAGAGCTGATCTTCTTGGTGCCTGCAGCGAGTTTGACAAAACATTGCATCAGCAGTTCAACCATGGGGTCCATTGCAGGACCAAACGTATTAGCCATCTCCTGGATAAGAGCACAACCCTCCTTGCAGAGACTGGTTCTCAGAGAGGTTATTGCCTTGATGATACCATCCAACATGCTCTTAACCCCGACAAGGAAGGTATCTGGGAAATCAGACGGAACATTGCCCACGTTGAGTCGCCGCAGCTTATTGACAGAGTTTTCTCGCTTCAGCCAATTCTGTTCCGACTCCTTACCCTCGAAAAACCACGCCATTTCCTTAAAAATGTCGTCCAGCTCGCGGTTTGTGTTGACGTACAGTGGCTCGAGAGTTTCCGGCTTGGTCTCGATTCCAGGAGTGATGGGACGCTCGGCTGGTGCTACTGATGAAGTACTGGCTGAAAGGGCTGGACGAGGTGCTGGAGCGGCTGGTTCGGCGGCGGGAGTCTCGGGGCGACTAATAGATGTCGGGGCGAGCTCCTTGACGATAGCTTGCTCAATTGCCGGTCGTACCTTGAAGTTCTTGAGTTGTCGCTTGAGATCGGATTTGGCAGCATTTGGCGCAGATCGGAAAAGTTCAATGACTGTGTTCTTGGCCGCATCTCGTACCATGCCATCGGCGTCCTCGAGAAGTTCCATGAGTACAGGGACGTAACCTCGGAAAGGCAGGCCATTCTCCTTGTGCATCTGTACTCCGTTAGCACACCCGATTGAGCGCAGCAGGTGTGGTTGTACTCACCTGCAGTAGCCAGCTCATTGAAGTTTCTTTTGCTCTGGGGTTCTTTCCGTTCATGGCTGAGTTTCGAACAAAACGTTCGACATCTGCTGGCGCAACGGCGTATAGAGTGACGAGTGAGTGCGAAGCGAGGGAACGAAACTTGTCTTTATGATCGCCGAGCTTCTCGACGACAATTGGTAAAGTTCGCGCGGCTTCTTTAGATAGGAGCTTGGGGTCTTGTCGAGAGAGGCGCGTGAGGAGATGATTCAGGGCAGTGAAACCAGCGTTTACCAGAGCGGCATGCTGCGAGGTAGTAGCTGCGCGTAAACCGTCGAAAAGCTGAGCGACACTGGATTCGGGGACATTGTGTTGTTTGATACCCGATTTGATGATTGTGACATATTGGACCTTGGAGTCAAGACTTCCGTCGCCGCGCAGGATGGTGTTGAGGTCAGCGACCTGCTGGTCGGTAAGTTTTGTGTCGGCCATGGGTGAATCTATGACGAATCTGTAAAGAAGAGTGGCATTAGTCGCGATCAGGATGAAGATTCAATGAGGGGTTGAGTGAGACGCGCGCAGGCCACGCGAAGTGGGATAAAGTAGCTCTACTCTCATCCAAAGGGTTAGACTATCATGGTGATGCGCTGGCCATGGTGTTGTCCGGAAATTAAAACAAGGGGGTCGGAAGCAGAAGCGCAAGTGCACATACATACCTGTGACTTTGATTGCGAGACAGTCCGTAGGGGACAGAGCGAAACAAGAAGAACCGCTTTAGATGAGAGTGCGCATTGAGAGCGTGAGAGAGCTCTTTTTTCAGTTGTTGTTGTTGTTTGTTATGTTGATGTTGTGGTTGTGGCACTAGGGATCAAGACGGGTATCCTTTTTCGTAGGTAGGTAGGTTCTGTGGCCAATAGTGCGAGCTGACGGAGCTGGCTCAACCCCCCGATGATTGCTGTAATCTGCCGTAGAGTCCAGAAATGAGTCCCAAACACTGTATTACATCAGGACCATTGATACCTGATGCGCTGTCTTTATATAGAGTCATATCTGATATACTTCTAGTTGTAGTTTTTCTTGACTACAATATAATTTCTCACTTTAAACTATTTTTTTTCTTATGGTTTCGCTGTCATCATAAATGATTGGGTGTCAATAATGTCTTTGTCGGGCGCAGCAGATTCAAAGAAAAACAATCTGCCCGAACAAGGTTGCCGCAGTTGCCCCGGCGAAGAATGTCCCGCCATGGAAGCTTTGCTGCAACTGCCTAAAAAGCTACTCCACTGTGTCGTACCGAGTTTCGCGGGGCCTTCCAGAGCTTTAGCCACTAATTCCGTACCCCTGTTCAATTCTACTGAGGGGTCATCTCAATCATGATACAGCCTCATCATTGATCCATTTGTCTTCCTTGCCCATGATATCTCAGCAACACGCTTGAGCCGTTCTCGTTCTCTTCCTACAGACTCGATTTTTTAATCCGATTTTCTATAATCACATAAAGTTGCCGTTTTCATCTTTACCCAGCAAGCCTCCATTTCTAACCTAATCTTGCCCCTCCGTTACATTCCATCCTCATCTAACTTCAACATCTCGCCAAACCCCAAACCCCTAACATCAAAATCGTGGTTCGCCCGTCTTAAACCCTCTCCCTGATTCACCACCACGCCCTTATATATATATGCCTCATCTTCCCCCAGTCACTCCCATTCCAACCCCCGCCTCCATCTTCTCCCAGGCCCCGATCATGACACCGGCGATCCAAGTACCCACTCCCTCCGGCCAACGGAATGGTCCCGATATTCCCGGCGCCGGCAAGTTCAAGGTCCCCAAGCTACGTCTTGAGTGTCGCGATCTCTCTCACCCTGGAGCTGCGGTATTCCTCAGCTCTGTCAACGCTGCCGAGTGCCTCGCCAAGGCGGCCCAGCATGTACTGGCGCTCCTGTATGAATCGCCCACGTGTCCCACCACAACAATCCCGACGACACGATCTGTGACAGTGATCCTGCGTAGCATGTCAGGTGTAGCTTACACCACCGGCTCTGACCTCGACAGCGACCATAAGGAGATTCACTTCTCAGTCGAGTATATCGCCAACATTCACCCCATATCTCGTCGCACAGAGGAAATCAACGGTGTGCTCACTCATGAGCTCGTTCACTGCCTTCAGTACAACGGCCATGGAACATGCCCAGGTGGTCTGATAGAAGGCATCGCAGACTGGGTGCGACTTCACTGTCTTCTCAGTCCCCCTCACTGGAAACGCGACAGCAATGGAAAGTGGGACGCTGGCTATCAGCAAACGGCCTATTTCCTGGACTACTTGGAGGAGCGGTTTGGAAAGGGAACCATTTGCCGCCTGAATGAGAAGCTACGGATTCAGAAGTATGAAGAGAAGCCGTTCTGGACCGAACTGGTTGGGCGGCCAGTTGAGCAACTTTGGGGCGATTACAAAGAGAAGCTTGAGTCGTAGTATATATACAGATGCACATTGGATGTAGGCAACGATGATGATTTACGGATGCATATAAGGCGTTCACATACGATAGCAAGCAGAGTCAAATGAGTCGATAGATTTTGTTAAAGAAACGAGATTAGCCAGGTGCTAAGGATATAAGTTTGCTACCGCAACCTGAACTCCAACTCCATACAAAAAAGAAAACCCAAGAATTCAGACCCTCAAAGTCTGTATACGTCTGTTATATAACTCTCAAAGTAAAATCCTACTCCTACACTGGCTTCCCTACCTATATTCCGACTTGATGATTTTAAAACTCCTACATGACAGAGTTTATTGGTGGACAGGAATGTGGGCGTCGCTCTCGCTGATGACGCTGCCGACCTCAGACCAGCTAGCGGGTGTAGCCATGCCAGAGCTCTCGCTCATGACATCGAAGTAGCGGCCAGTCTCACCCTCGCGAGACGATTGCGCATCGTTGGCAATATCCTCCCCGGAACCGACAAGAGACACAGAGTCGGTGGGTGTCACCATGCCATCATCGCTGATGATTTCAGGCTCAGACATGGGGGCGCTGGGGGTAACGGGAAGAGGAGAGTAAAACTCGGGGCTGGTGTTTTGCGCCCAGGCCTGGATGGAGGAATAAGCATCGTCGCGGTCCTCTTGTCCAGCGGTCATGTACTCGTCGACACCGATTTCACGCTCAAGTGTGGCGGAAGAGGCTCTCTCAGAAAGGGCGGGGGTGGGGTCAGTGTCAATAAGAGCAGCGGCGGGCTTCTCATCTCGGTCCTGGGTAGTGGCGCTGTAGATGTCGGAGATTTCGTCTTGGGCGGGAGAAAGGTGGCGGCTTTGCTCAATATCGTCGTTCAGTTCGTCTTGGTCAATGTTGTGTTCATCGGCAAAGGGGTTAGTGTAGAGAGATGAGAAGCCGCGGGCACCATCGCCACGACGTCGTAGACCATCATCCATTGCGCGGGTATCAGTTCCAGTGTTAAAGACATAAGCGCCTCGCTCAGCACCCTCATCCTGACGAAGGAAGTCATCAAATGAATGAGAGCCTCGTCGTGATGTGTCCAGGTTTTTCTCATCGATTTCCTTGTCTTTTTGTTCCTTCTCTTGCTTCTCTAGCATGACCGAGTTCCAATAAAGAAGTTCCTCACGTTGTCGCCGGCGAGTTTCCTCATCAGCGTCAACACCAGCTTCGGCACCAGCGCCACGACGGGACTCGAAAAATCCATCGGCATCCTCAGGTCTATTAAACCTGGGCTCACGGTGGGGAGGTTCGATACCCTCACCCATAGAGTGGAGGGCGAAAGCTATCCGCCTTCGAACATCGTCGGCGTATCGTCGCACTTCAGGCGACTCGAAGATGGCAATAGTGGTGGCGATAGCGACCGAAACAGCGACTACAGCACCTGATGCCAGGACAATATGGTTAGGCATTGCTTCTCAGGTCTGCAAAGAGACTGCAGATGGAGGAGGGAAAAGAGAAAAGAGAGGTGTGAATGGGCGTGATGTGATATGGATGCCAAGTGGAGTGGAGTGAGAGCTGTCAAGCGAGCAAACAGAAAGAAGACAACAAATCTCTCTCCTTTTCGCGAGATACACAGAAAACAAATGCAAAGACAGAGCTTTCCAGAAACTCGAATAACAAAGTAAAAAAAGGAAGAAACAACGAATAAATTGGAGGAAGCTGGAGGCAAATCAAGGGGAAGTTTGAGCTTGCGTAGGCCTCGTGCTGCTTCTGGCGTCTGTATTCGCCACAGGCAGCCTCGGGACTCGACCTCGAACTGGCTGTGGCTCAGGCGACACTCTTTTTGGCCTCAGCTCAGGCGGACACAGGCGAGACGTGCACTATGATTCGCAAGCTTGGACGCGGGGTAATCAACATCCGTGGGCTTGGCCTGAATGAGCAGTAAAAAGATGATGAATACAGAGAAGATAATCAATAGAAGCGAAATTGGTGGATAAATCATGAGAGGGAATGGAGTGTGGCGCTATGAATTGATTGAATTACATACCTGTAGCCACCAGAGGATGAGGCATCCTCTCTTAAAAAGCGACAGAGATAGTCGAGCACGTCGTACGTAGGTCAATCACAGATCCAATAGCGACTCAAACAACGAGTAAGAGTGACTGTGGGATACAAAGAGAGGAGCTTGATGTAAGCTCAAAAGAACAATAGAAGGGGTAGAAGAGAAATTGACGTAAGAGGTGGGATAGGGAGCATTTAAACAAACCTATTAAGTTCAGTATCAATCAATCAATTGTGACAGCGACGGCGACGGCGACTACGACTACGACTCCGACTCAGATTCGGACTTACTCGCACATTCTGTCTGCCCAGCTGAGAGTTACTTGGGCTGCCAAAGTCTAAGAATCATAAGCACAGCCCACTTCTAACACTTCTAACACTTCTAACACCAAAGTATAATAATACAATTGTTTGAAATAACAATGCTTTCATCTGGTTGATTTCATCTGTATACATCACCAACTCTTCTTTACCTATCTTGTCGCCTCAGACTCAAACATCAATTCTCAATCGACGCTTGCGGATGGCGCGTGACGTGATGCGATGTGATGTGTGATATGCATTACAGTTACAGCGCCGACTAACAAGTACAAGCGACCTACCATCACGCGCTTGGCGGAAGAACAGAAAGACTATCTAGACATTTCGAGAAAGCTTGCCTATTCTGTTCTACTGTTATTAGCACACCAAAATCAGTTCGCGATAAGCGTCAGTGAGAACAAGCCCCTGAAACTCTGCTGCCTTTGAAACGTCATTGTATTCGTAGTTAGTGCTGGGCGCAAAAGTATTAACTTAGCAGTAAGACGAACCTATTACGAGTACGTGAGATTATCCGTCTCTTCTATGGGCTCGTGGTAATTTGCTTGCGCGGCACCGATTATCGGGACTTACTCCGTAGACAGTAGACTATTGCCTGTTGCTCGAGTCAGCCTGGCTCCGTCAACAGACCCAAGCGAGCATGGTTTCATCGGTTTCGGTCTGTTACAACTTAGCCAGGTACGATATGACGACGCCTGGCGGGATAAAGTCGTACATGGCGTACGACTTTGGCTTTTCCCCTCAATCCTTCAATAAGCATGAGCCAAAATGTGCACGGCATTATAATGGCTGAGAGGGAGAAACAGCTCTAACTATATAAGTAAGTGAGATGAGACATTAGCTTTTATATCCGAAGCTACCGGCTCCAATACTTGACGTTTGTTTGAAGCTGACGGCCCGGCCGAGTCTTCCGGCCCATCTGACAGACGTCGCACCTCAGGGGCTTCCGACCGACGACCTCAAAATCGCCTTCAGCCGCCGGAACCCAGAGCCACCGACCTCCGACTTAACATCACTAGAGCCGCGTCTTGTCCGAAATCCGCAGTGGATAAGCACAAGTCACTGATTCGGTCTTTTGTTCCTGATCCCAGCGGCAAAAGAGGATCGGTCAGTGGAGTAATCATTAGTATTGATCCATCCAGGTGAAAAGGCGAGACACCGAGCGAGATACGGGGTCGGGTCCCCGTTTCTTTTTGCAGTGACCGAGTGCGACTTGGGAAAACTTGGCATTCGGGATCTTGCAGATGAACCTGACAATTCGAATGCCTGTTTGTCATTTGGTTGCTCTCACTGGGTGAAATACCAGGTTGCCCAGAGACGAGTCTTGGTATGGAGATACACATTGATAACCTTCACATTCACATTCAGCAGTGCACATCAATAGTAGAGTAACAGCAAATAGATTGTTTGATTCATGGAGACGCCAAATGTCCCTGTGTATAACCGTCGCTAATAATGCCAGATGATTGTGGTATAATAAACTCCCCCCATTTTGATTGTTTGTTCTGGTCACCGGTATATCTAGGTGCCATTATCCCATACACGCTTAGTGGGAAGACTTCTCAGTCTTGATAGACTCGTTTGAGGAGACAGAGTCGGTAGAGTTCTGGCGAGAAGCCTTGGTGCGCTCGCTGAAGGACGGTCAGTACTTGACTTGAGGCTGAAGTTAGGAGTAAGAGGGTATAACGTACTAGTGAGCGCGGTCCTGGAGAACACATTGGTAACGGGCGTTGCCAGTCTTGAAGGTGAACTTGATGCCCTTGTTCTCACCGAAGTGGGAAGGGGTCTGGGGAGTGACGGAGTCAGACATTGTGATGATTGTGGTGGTGTTTGGTTTTGTTTGTGTGTAAGTGAAGGAGATGGACAGTGGAAGAGTGATAGAGTACAGAGAGGTAGGGAGGTTCAGAGAAAGAGGTCGAGGTGGCCTAATATACCTTTCGCGATTGAAGATACGTATCTCGTCATCTCGTTCTCCACGATGTGCCTGCCTTGCCTTTTGATGCTGATGCTCCACGAAACTAAACAGAGTGAGCCATTTTCTATCTTTCTCACCTACAGACCAGGACCAGGACCAGGACCAGGACCAAACAACAACACCCTCAGCTTTGCCCCACGATGTGAAGCCAACTAGAGGGTGCACACACCAACTTTCTGACGATAACCAACTAACTAGTGCACCCCTGTTTCCGTCTTGTCCGTTCATGCTCCAGAAGGATGGGGGTCCTCCAAGTCCGTGTAACGGTACATAACAGTTGATGATTCTAAAGGTATTGCCACTTCCATGTCTTGCACCGAGACCGGCTCTTTTCTCTACTCATCTCTAGTCACGTAATGTAATCCTACAACTATTCCCGTCCTCAAATCCCATAAAAGAACCACAATTAAGTACAATAAACATCGTCCGGCTAAGATGGGGAAACACGAGAGAGACGTCGTTCTAGAAAACCCAACTGCAGATTTCTAGGGTTTCCTATCCTGTCCATTGAACCAATCAACGACTCCGATTTCTCGCCTCACCCCAAGATTTCAGAAAAAAAGCCGCGGGATGACCTTGTCGATCGGAGCTCGCTCCAATGGGATAATTTACTCGCGCTTCAATTGGACGCTCTGCTCTGGTTTGCTCTGCGGCAACGGATATCCTCGCACTCCGTGCTAACCGGGCCTCCCCCTGATTTACTTTGACTCTGCAGTCTGCACTGTCGACGACCTGTCCCCGAATAGGTAGTTGGCTATCATGAGAATTTTCTAGCCTCTTTTTTCTTATTTTATGCTTTTTGTTACGCGGAAAGATAAGGTTTTTTGCGGCGCTACAGTACATATGTCAGATCGATTTGTCTAAACTCGAGGCTATTCCTGATATCGGCTTTACTGCTGGTAGGACGGGGTTGAAGGTTGAACAAGAGGCTCTGCCAAGATAATCTGTCTCATATCTTTTGCAACAAGCCAAAGATAATAGATGGTATTACAAAAAAAAAAAAAAAAAAAAAACGGTGTTTGCTAATCAGTTGGTATGTATGTACTGTTACGTGTACTGTACACGATAGTTGTCACTTGACTGGAAGATCAAGCATTCAAGGCTGTAGGTAATGGAGCCTGTACCCCAGTCTCTGGATGCCTCGTTACCGGTACGCGGTCACGACTTACATCATTCCCAAGTTTCAAGACACTGTGTTGTAACATTGAGAGCAGTTCCCAACAACGCCCAGTCCAAGTCGTGGAGGGCAGCGCTAGTTCCTCAAATCCCCCGCACTCAACTCCACGATGCCCTCGAGGCTGGTTGGGGTACAAGAAGGCCCACAGTCTAGTTTGTCCTCACCGCATGTCACTAACAGACACGGCAGAAGCTTGCTTGATGGAGCTTTGGCAGGTTTCATGGGTGAATTGGCGGTTGGATTTAACTACTTGCGTCTGAGAGTAACCGCCTCTGCCGCTTCAGATTGTGCATCGCGGGGTGAAACGTAATAGTGTACGTTGTATATGAATTCTAGAACCGTGAATTGGGTCACGACGATGTAAGAAAATGATGCCGGGTATCACTTTGTCGGTATATTGACTTGGTAGAGCTGGTATTATAGACGCAATTACCAGAAACCCGGCTGGCAAAGTGTTACGCATACTGTACACATGCATGGGATATTGTTGTCGCCCGCATATCTTTTTTCTTCCTGCATTATTTCCTCTTCTCTCGTCGTTTTTCCCTCGTGGCTGGTTCTAGACTTTTGCAAATTGCTTCTTGAATACCACATTCAGCTCTTGATATGCCACACCGTCACAATTGATCCATTGACTTGACCATCGATTGTTATTTCCGTTCAACCGGGCTGACTGTAGCCAGTGAGACTCGCGATAATGGCCTGATGCTCTCAAAAGTCGACCTGGAATATGCAGAACCACAACTTCATGCACCAGGTCATTGGCCGTGTTTTGTCTGACATGCGACACGCGAAACAGTGGCGTCTGCTTCCAGGTTGCTGCATTAGGACCGATTTCGATACCGAGCACAGAGTCAAAAAGACTAGGTAGGCAAGGCATGCGATCATCTGCTGTCCATCATGTCCATGAGTTGTTGCTCTTCATCAACCTCGGCAGTATCGTTCCCGCCTCCTACGCCCCTCCTCTGCAGCTCGATATCTATCAACTTTCGTGTAGGCATGCCCACGCTTAGATCCGGCATATCTTCTTTGATCTTGCGAAGGTAGTTTTCCACGCTTCGCATGCCGACAACAAGGAACCCTAGCTCTTCTCGGTCGACATCGAAGACCTCCCACCATTCACACTCTGGCATCTTCGCACCAACATCACGAGCCGCGTTGTATATAGCAGCAGTAGCTAGCGCGTGGGGCTGGTGAGTAAGATACAGCATTTGAGGTGAGAGAAGAGCTGCATTCAGATATTGAATGGTGCGTAGAGAAATGATCGATTTAGGCTGCGCCAGAAAATCGAGGGTCTGAAGGTAAGTAACCGCAAGTGGATGAGGCAGCGAGACGTGTGTGTCGAAAGAGAGAGTGTAAAGAATGCGAGCTTCAATGGCAAGGATGCGAGTCTGAAAAGCATGGTAGTCTGCTTCAGGTACATAGTACGACCTTGGGTCATTCTCTGGACTTTCCGGGGTCCGTAAGAACAATGAACTCTCTGATAAGAGGTAGGCATAAACATTTGATATGTCGCGCGCTGACCGGGGTTGAGGTCCCATCTTCGCGACTAAATAGAGAGCAGCAGCAGATGTGTCCTAGAAGCATGGGCCAGTATGGTCAGACAAAGCCGAGAGACTTATTCGGGGTTTGGTCTTACACTAAATTCATTCGCAATTGGAGAGTCGACAAGCCAATACCGCGCCAGAATGACGTTTGCTTGCGCAGTGACAGACTGAGGAAGCTCTAGAAGCTGACCAGCAGCTTGTGTGAGGCATTGCGAAGTAATAAATATTGTATCTTGGAGATCTTTGGGCAAAGATGAGAATGAAGATTTATGGTAGATTTGAGATGTCGTTGCCAGGGGATTCAAAAGATGCGCCATGTCGGGTATGTCAGATATCACAAAGCAGACGCGATGGTGTTGATGATGGGAGGGTTGGACGTTTAGCAAGGCTGAGAAGCTCTAACTTGCATGTGGAGAACTCGCCTGGACAAATCAGCGGGCCTCTTACTCTTACTGTGGAACAGGCAAAGATCCCTGCATTTACATCACTCATGATAACTTCCATAATATCTTTTTGAGTCCATGGAAATGGGCTCTGTTAGTAATTAAGATTAAGTTTTAACGGTTACATCCAAGGCTGTTTTTCTCTCCTAAAAGAGAGTTGGTCTGTTGCGTATAGAGTAGTCGAACATGAGTGACCTCGAGCCATCATGACTACTATTCTGAGTCTCATGAAGAAGTTGTGAGAAGAGAAATGTAGAGATTCCCAAGTTTCAATGAACAAACTCTACGAACTCACATGAATATCGGCACCAATTATAATCAATCTCCTGTTCAAAGGGCACAAAGCTACACCATTGTGTCGCGTGCGCCTCATCTTTGTTGAAGAATAATATCAACCAGTAAAACACAATATTGTCTGCTATATAATATTAGTTGCTATATGATAGAACTGTATACAAATGGCTAGGACTATTCAGCAATATTATCATATAAAGCAATCTTGATCATATCATGATGCCTCATATTGATTGGGTGACTTGCTCAGGCACAGGCACCTCACGCGGGGAACCTGCATTTTGACAGGCTGCGGTACGTACCGAGCTGGGCTGAGCTGAGGTGAGCTTGAGCCGCTGTGGAGCTTCAGCAGGTCCCAAGTCAACAACACATCACCACCACCTCAAGACATCAGACGACGATATCGGAGTTTACGTATAGTACAAGATACAACAAACTCACCGCTCCTCTTCACTGTAAACCGCTACAATAGTCTGGGCGCTTTCGCAATGACCGCCTCAATCCCTCCATCACCCGGCGAAGAAACACCAGCCTTCGACCTCAACCTCCAACACGGCCATAAAGATCTCGTCCAAGCCGTCGCATTCAACACCTACGGCGATCGCTGCGCAACTGGCTCAGTAGATGGCAAGATCCGCGTCTTTAACCGTCACAAGGATGGCACATGGCGCCTTTGCGATACATGGACTGCACATGGCGGCGAGATTATAGAGGTAACGCAGCCCCCTTTTACTACCTACCTAATAAACCTCCTTGTCTCGTAGTATTCTTGCCTCTTGTGTCATTCTGTCGCACACGCGCGCTGACTTTATTCCCTCACTCTTCCAGATTCAATGGCTCCCCGCGACTGTTTATCCTAATTTGATCGCTTCCCTTGGTATCGAAGGGTGGTTCCGCTTATGGGCCGAGGATCCCTCTGCTGCGCCTGGTCGACGATTTTGTACTGGACGAGCTGGCAATGGAAAGCCGGCGTTTGATACACGATCGAATAAAGCCCCCTACCGATCATTTTCAATGAAGCATAATGAGGAGACGAGGCACACATATCTTGCGCTCCTCGCGACAGACGGACGTTTAACAGTTTACGAAAACGATCAGCCCGAGAACCTCTCAGAATATGCATCTATTGACGAATTCAGTGTCGCTCCGAAACCAAATAGAGGAGAAGAACTCGCCTTTCGTGTGCGCTTCGACCCCAACCCAGAACCATGTTATACAGCTCTGCGCGCAGGCGTTCCCTCGGATTCCTTAGGTCTCGTGGTGGCTGCAATGGACACCGTCAAAGTATATCGATCGCGGGATATTGTTGCGACTTCTATAGGCGTCCAGCAGACTCAGAAGGAGTTCTATCTCGCTGTTGAGTTGACGGGTCATCGGGGTCTGGTCCGGGATGTCGCATGGGCTGCGGGCAATATTAGAGGTTACGATGTTATTGCGACAGCATGTCAGGATGGTTATGCGCGCGTTTTCAGAATTGAGACACCCTATTCTGAAGATGATGGCAAGTCGTGGTCTGCAGCCGATCTCCTTCGGTCAGCACCACACATGTCAACCAGAGACTCGACACCACAAGCAAGAACAAACGGAACTGCGACGCCGACGGAGAAACAAGCTACCACGCCTCAGCTGCAGCCATCCCACAGCTACCACCAACATCAGCACCATACCTCTGGACTCAGCGCCAGTCTTGCAAAGTCAGGCTCTCACAATGATCGACAATGGTCGGGGCAGCCCGGCCAGGTTAAGCACAATTTCCACGAGATATCCAAGCTGGACAACCACCGTACCCCTGTGTGGCGTGTGGGCTTCGATGACGATGGTCACATATTGGGCAGCACAGGTGACGACGGGCGCCTGTTGTGTTATCGTCAGACCCCGAATGGGGCATGGGCCAAGAGCTCTGAATTGGCAGTACAGAAAGCACGAATGGCCACTCCATGAAGTCACAGTTGACAGCTGCTAGACTCAGCTCGCAGTGTCAAGACAAACAACGTTACAGATATTCAGTCGATGTGCATTGCTGAGGCGGCCCGCTACCTTTGCACCTTTCAGAGGCTGGCCCCTGTCTGCACTACATCCTGTTCCACCACATTCGAGTCAAGAGAGTTGAGGATCTTGTCAAACGCAGCATTGCATGGCCACAAAGGGCAAAAGACGCGCCGACCTCACGCCAGCATTGGGCAGGATATATGAAAGATTTGCGCCGAGGTCACTCGGATGAAGTCAAAGAACACCAGGCCCCTGGCTAGTCTTGTGGACAGTCCGCATCAAGCATGCATGTCACGAGATATCTTGGAGCAGGGCAACCTAAAGGACGACACTCCGTGAAACATAGGCAGACTGATTTGAAATCCGATGGACACTAAGCCTTTGGCATACATCAAGCCACTAAATAGGCTTTAAGAATTTCAAACACATCATCAAGGTGTACAGTGACATAGCAACAGTTCTGATACTTGTGTTATGTAGAGATGCACAGCGCTCGTTATGATGCAGCTTGAGCCTGCATAGATCATATTACATATGTAGCCGAGATAGAATTCACGTAACTGATTTGAGATCTGATATTATTCAAAAAATTGTATTTCCGAGCAGTCATACTATCTGATGAAGAACCAAGTGGTGGTTGTGCAACTCGCTGATTTCATGTTTAACCATTCTCTTTTGGTATTGTTCAAAGCCGTCCAAAGCTAAGTAGTCTCAAAACACAAAGAAACCCCCCAACGCCATTCATGAGTCGAATTTATGATTTCGCGTTAAAAACGTGCTGTGCTTTTGTCTCTTCCTCCAAGGATGGGTGTGGCGCTGGCCTACAGTCCATGTTTTGACATGTGATCTGTGGCTGACTGTATCCCCACACCCTTTCAACGACATGTCTCTACTGACAACACGATGTTCGTATCCTTCCACATTGCACATCGATCAATTATCCCTCCTCCTCCTCCTCCTCCTCCTCCTCCTCTTCTCGTCGTTAAGAAAGATTGTACCGCTTAAGCAGCATCGGCGCTGGCAGCGGGCTGGACAATCTTGGTGACCTGAGAGCCAGCACGGATGATGCGTTGACCGGCAGAGTCGTTCATGTAGGTAATATCCTTGTTCTCGAACTGAGCACGCTTCCAGATCTCAACCTCGCAACCACCGCGGAGGACACCAACACGCATGGTAGACAGAAGGTTGTGGGCAGCGTTGGAGTGGAGGTAGACACCACCGTTGAAGATAGCGGTAGCGTCCTTTCCGATGGCGGAGTTGATGAGGGCCTTGCCACCGGGGTGGTCCTTGATGAAGTCGGTAACGTCGTGGATAACACCGGCAATGGCAACGAGACCCTTTCCAGCCTTGGCCTGGGCGACGAAGTCGTCCCAGTCAACAACGGGGAGCTGCTCCAGAGGAATACCCCAGTCGAGGGTGGCACGCTTCTGGTCAAGCTTCTTCTGGAGCTGCTGGACACGGCCCTTCTCAATCTCGTTGGCACGGAACTCCTTCAGCTCATAAGCAAGACCAAGCTGCTTCCAGCACCAGATGCTCCACTTGGTAGGGTCGTACTGCCACCACTCAATAGCGTTGCGGTAATCCGAAGGGAACTCGTGGTGGAAGTTGTGGTACCCCTCACCAAGCGTGACGAGAGCAGTGATGACGTGGTCACGGGGCGAGTTGCGGTCATCAAAAGGCTGGTCACCGAGCCAGTGGGCAAGAGAGTTGACACAGAAGGTGGCCTGCTGGACGAAGCAAACACGGAGGATACCAGCGTAAACGAGACCACCCCACCAGTCACCCCAGCCCAGACCAGCGACGAGAGCAGGGAAAGCGAGAGCCATGAAGAGAACGCACTTGATGTAGTTCTTGTGTTGCCAGACAACGACGGCGTCCTCGTTGAGATCGGTGATATCGGTACGGCCTTGTCGCTTAGGGTTCTGCTTGAGGATCATCCAGCCCATGTGGGAGTACATGAGACCCTTGCGGACGGAGTAGGGGTCCTTGTCGGTATCGGTATAACGGTGGTGAACACGGTGACCATATGACCACCATCGGATGGAACCCTGAACGGCGCCAGCACCGACAGCAGCGAGATAGATCTTGAGAGGGGTAGTACCCTTGTAGGCAGAGTGAGACCAAAGTCGATGATAACCTGGTATTGTAAGTAATTGATCGATGGTATCCGAATTTTGGAAGCAGTGCTTCCTTGGGAGTTGACTTACCAGCAGTGATGCCGAGACCAGTGTGAACATAGTAGAAGACAGCCCAGAGAGCAGTCTTGAGCTGGAGAGGAACCCAGTAGGCGGAGATGAATCCGGCCAAGGGAACGAAGATAACCAACGTGGTGTTGAGCCAGTTGATGTGCTGAGGCCAGTTGCTCCAGGTCATGGGAGTGTCGGCAATATGGACCTTGTTGATATCCTTCTTGGCACCGCCAGCGCGGAGAGGAACATAGTCCTTGGTGCCATCAGGGAATGGCTGGGCATTCTTGCCCGCAGCAGTAGCTGTCGCCATATCGATCGAGTTGTCGATTATAGGTTGGCGATGGCAAGTGTCTGTCGTCGACTCGAAGATATAGGAACCCAACACAGAGAGAACCACAAAGTTGATGGTTACTCAGATAAGCGGAGGGAAAGCTGAACCTTTTTAGGATGAAGAGTATCCTAAACAAAGGGTGAAGGGTTTATGAGAAGGGAAAGGAACTGGAGGAGGTTGATCGAGAAGTAATTCCGGCTGGGGCGGAGGACTCTAAAAGGACTTTATACTATCAGAGGCAGACCCGAGCCGGAGCTGGGCGCAGGAAAGAATCGATTGAATTGGATGAGGACGAGGAAGCGGTAGAGACTGGGGAGGGGGGTGTAAAGTATAGGTAGTGGGTTTGGGAGGCGTGAGACAAGTGGAGGGTCCTAGTCTCAGGCCTTGTCCAGGCTGTTCTGCCTCCTTCTCAGCGGCGACCGGGCGACAGACACCCCGAACAGCGCTTCCTTCAGTGAGGAGGCAAAAAACACAGGGCCAGGGTGGAACCTCTGATTGACAATTAACCCTTGTTGTGGCGGCGAACTCAAGGTTGGGGAAGTATGTAAAACGAAGCCGTTTTGGTCATCAAGAGCTGGGGTTTGTGTGAATCGACTTTCTTAAGCGAGGAGGCGGAGGCAAATGAAGACGATGGCATATGCCGATACAGAATCAGATGATGAATAACAACGGCGAGGAGGCCAGGTAAGCTCTTCCTTTCGACCAGAATTGTGTATCAGTTTTGAGTTGGGGAAGCTCAAGATAAAGTTGGGGCAGGCTTGTACTCTGTTGACGTCTGACTGGTAGGCCTTTACAATCGTGTCTAAGTCGTCATGATGCTTCGAACCTCGGTGATCTGAGATATTCTTTGCTTGTGAAGATTGATGAGGATGAAGCAAATGGAATGCTGCTATCCATTCAGACAAGCCTATGGTCTCTGCGGTTGTATCGAAGTTGTGAGTGAGGTTGAATCTGGCGTATTATGTGACACACGCCTACCGTCTCCCCATCAAAGGGAGAAAAATCCATTGGGGCGGGCGGACCAAGAAAAGGCAACAGCAGCTCCCGTCGCTTCCCGGCAACCTAACCCTCTTGATCTATAGAGGCGCTTATACGGAGTACATCATGAATTCAGGGACTTTGTCTCTACTGTACAGTGCAGTATGTACTGAACCCTTCACTGACTGATACGGATAATTATGAATTCGACCATTATCAGGAGTTTTGATATTGGGTTCAGCGAGTTGCAGGACTTGTTAAAGGTAGTTGAGCATATTGACGTTTCAATTGGCTGAACCTGATACTGAATTGGTTGTGTCATTGTCTCCTAGAAGTCAAAACTGAACCTGTCACAACCGACTAATAACAGCTGCTGTAAGTGATTCACATCAATCAACCTTTGGCAAGCACTGTAATTCAGATGACCATGTCCTCCAACAACTTACGATGTATTTCATCGAGCTTCCCGCTCTGCTCTGCATCTCGAGTTACCGAGATCTTCCTTATGCCCTGTCACTTAGACGAAGGAATGATGCCAGTAATCAGCCCAGGATAGGTAGGTATCGTTAGTAGACGCTTTCATTGTGTTGAAATTGTGTCGGTCTTTCTCCGCAAATACAAAGATCAACTGGGCGACGTCTGCTCGGACAGATACTGGGTCTTGTAGCTGGGACGAAAGGTCGACGTCGACCTGCTCGCTCCTTCCCTCAACCTTTTTTGCTTCCCCAACAACTTTTTGGCGGCTCCAATCAAGTGTGGGGCTCAGCTGGGCGCCCGGGTACCGTTTGGGTACCCCTGCCAATGATGAAGTACCTTGTCAGCCATTTTTGGGCTTGAGGATACTTCTATTTCAAGGGACGGCACATCTACATCTGGCCCTGCAAGAGGCAACGCGCCAGTGCATGAGGTGTCTTCCATGCAGGGGAGCTCACACGAAAAACCCGGAGCCGCCTGAGCTTCGAGACTGTGAGTGAGACTTTGATCTAAGTCAAGCCTCAAGAAAAAACAAAATTCAGAGAGAAAAAAATGCAGAGTCCACATCTCCACTGATTTGTTAAGAGGCGATACTATTTGCCGAAGTCGATTGTGGGATCTCGCATGGCATGATTGAGAAAAAGTCCCGATCTATTGGAGGTCATCGATATCCAAGACGTTTTGTTGGTAGATGGACTTTTAGACGTTGGTGATGATGATGATGAGGTTGGATAGTATCACAAACGGAACGATACAGGACTAACAGCAGGCCAAAACAGGCACACGAAATTCTGTTACATTGACAATTGAAGTGGCGAATTGATCCCAATTGAGCTGTTGATATGTAAATCACTTCAATTCTGGTTGAGCAATGCCGAGGCTCGTTCCCGTCTGCTTTGACTCACTCGCACTCACACGCTTATCTCAAAGATCTAGCTAGCATCAGTCAGTGCCAGTCAATAGTAAATGCACAGTTCTCACTATACAGTGCATGCCTCGGGTTGATACCCTCAAATCTTGATAGGGATCCTTGGCCAACCTCACCTCACCTCAGCTTTTGATATCATATCTGCAATGTCCGCCAAATCCCGAGTTATCATGCCATGTGCTCGAGCTACAGGCGTCTGATTGAGAATCGTCATATGATTCCCATCCCGAGAATTCATCAGATTGTGATTGTTTTCAATTGTTGAATCCCAATGCAAACAATATCAAAATGATAGCCTTCAACATATCAGCCCTATCGCAAACTTCAGGCCAATACAACCTCTGTTCCCCCAGATCGAACGATACCTCGGCCCATTTGGCTGTTTACTGACATGACTTGTCCATTTGAGGGGTCTCTCGGTGACTCTTTTACCGTGCTCCGAGTCCGAGTGGAAATGGAAATGGAAATGGAAATGGATTGTCGATAGAGTCAGTCCCGTTCTCCCGAACTCAAGGCCAAGCTGCCCTGAAGCCTGTCCTGAGCAGGGATGGTACGTACCTTTCACACCCCTGGTGCATTCTCCCCAGTTTCCCCAACAGAAACACAAGATCGGGATTCGCCAAGCTTAAGCGGCTCCACATTCGCCTCCAAATTCAAAAAGTTGCAGTTCAGTTTTGGCCTTATTTCTCTGTCATCATCAATCAAAATTCAGGCAGGGAAAAATTTAACCCTCAACACCCCACAGCCATCCGTCCATCCATCACATATCATCTCACGTGACGTCAAACGTCAAGTTTCTTGATGGATTCTAGAACAATTCTAAAGCTATTTGCATGGCCAATCATCGTAGAAATTTCATACAGCACCCTATACCTGAGTCCTGTGACTCTGGGCGGTATCACTGGTTGTAATTTGATAGCTTGCCAGGTGCTGCCTTCATGAAGTTCCTAGTAACTGTAGTATGGATGTCTCCAGGTGGCCCGCGTGGTCTTCGTATCTACAATAACTACTAGGAGGCACCGTCGACTATTGAGATTCTCAGTATTGCGTCACACAAGGTGGAGTTATGTCTATATACCAGTTTCTTGGAGAAGTTGGGGTTTAGATCATCTAAGGGCGTCATGGTGAGCCCATTTCGGATCTCGTTTATGGCCTCGCTTCAATTAACTTATCCAGCATCTTGTGTCGGGGACTATGATATACTGTTTCCCGTAGTGCATCCAGTGCATATCTCTACCGAGAAGGACTCGGACTATCAGCCGAACGGTATCACCTATCCCGCGGGGGGGATATTAGGTCCCCCTCCCCTAACCTCATGTAAAGATTCAGAGGATACGATCCCAGACTTGGAGATAAGAAGTCAAAACTCGGGCTTATATCCTCTCTAGTCATCTTATTCAGAGGATACTGCCGTAAGACTGGTTGTGATAAGCTTAAAGGTCGGGGTTTCTGTTGGCCTTATTCTGGTTATCAATGTTGGATATGCGGACTGTGCGCTTGATCTCTTAAATGTCGGTTGTACGAAATTGTAGCACGAGGTCGTGCGCAATGTGAATACACTTTCGATCCCTGTTCAGGTATTTCTTGCTGTGTTGTAACTTCTGATATAAGACGAAGCTGTCCGAAAAGCCCTTATGCAAAAGAGTACGCTCGTGTTTGACTGTACTGGATATTACGATGGTCCAGAGATCTTGGACAATTCTCGTGATAAGACAGAATGTAACATACGACTCTGGCGAGCGGAAACCGCACAATCACAGAAAATCATATAGCAATGCATGCGAGGCTGCTGCCATATCAACCACAGAGGCAAACCATATCCCTACTCTTACCTTTTTCCTCATTTGAATCTATGTCACAGGCGGAGAGCAACAAACTAGAGACTCAGAACAATGAAACATGTCAAGGCACCACCTGCAGAGCAAGCATCTTAGAAGTCAAGAACCACTGGCTCTGCCCCAGTCCGAGAGTCTCTTCGTGAAAGATTTGAATCCATCTGAATTCCTGGATCAGCTTGTGTAACAGACACTCATTCTCAATATCTTCGAAAACTCATCGCACAAGACGATCCTGGTTTAGGGGCTAGGCGGACTCGCGAGGGCGTGCCTTTTATTTTGGTGACTGTGGAGACGAGTGTAGGTAAAGAACTGTAGAGTTGTAAGCAAGTGAAGTTGAGAGACTAGATGAGAAAGAATATGCAGAGGCAAGCTAGATCAGAAATCGATTGTGATGCTACGCACACGTAGGAAGGTAATTGCACCAGAACTGAGCATAGATTTCGATCAACAGTATTTATATTTGCGCCCTATTATGCAAAATGCCCGCCTATATCCCGCTAAACAAGAAACATATGAAATAAACATAGTAAAAGTATAGTATAGTCAATACAAATGAATCCAAACTCAACGTTCATCAAAGCATGTCGTTCATAGACATTCATTAGAGTCCGGACGGACAGTTCGCGCCCTTGGACACGTCGTCAGTCATGTTCTCTCCTTTCGTCGGTTCGTCGTGAGTCAATAAGTGTGAGATCTGAACCTCCGGTACAGATTCAGTGCGTTCGGCCACCCCCTCGGCTACCTTTCCATTCTCCCGGCTGTCTGCTTCCACTGCGATCACCTTTTTCTCCATTGTAGCTTGATTGGTTCCAGGTACTGTGGACCCTTGCTTTTCTGCCGCGATTGGTTCCGCATCCAGTTCTGCTTTTGTGTTTGGCTCCTCAGAGACGTCCCTCTCGTTTGCAGACGTCGTCTGATGATCCTCTGTTTTGCCCCCTTCTTGAAGCATTTGAGTCTCTTGGCTGTCGTTCTTCTTGGATAGTCCCTCCAATGTGTTTCCTGTTTCCTGATACAAGGCTTGCGCCTCTTTGATTTCTTCGCCTCCAACATCTTCTCCTTTTTCTGCTGACAAAAGACTTTTTCCCCCGTTCCCTTCTTCTCCTGGTGCATCCTCCTTAGTGTCTTGCGCACCATCCCTTATCACTGTGCCGTTGTCTCCAGGAGTGATATTCCCCGACTGTGTTGAGCCGGGCGCCGATTCGTTGTACATTATTCCTGTATTATCGTCGTTGCCGCTGCTCACAAATTCTCCTTGACCTTCATGAACCTCGCCAACTTTCGCAATGGAAATAGCACGCAAATCATCTCCTAGATCCACACCTCGGGTTGGGCTTGGAGTTGAAGTCGAAGTAGCTGGGGTCTCGTGCCTCTCCAAAGCCGAGTCGGGAGCTGTGAGTGCATCCGAGTCGATTAGTGCTGACTTGTTGGCCGTAGGCGTTTCGTCAAGTGGTGTTCCTTCAGGTCCCACATCACTGTAAGATGAAGGTATATTCCGATTCGCTGCCCAAGCACCAATGTCGTATAGGCCGCGGTGCGAATTGTATTCATCACAATTACTAGGCAACGGGCTCGGGGGAGAGCGTCCCCGCGTGTAGTAATATGGTTCGTATCTGACAGGACTTGTTTCCGCACCGGGTTGATTCACGTAAGACCAGTCGTTAGGGGGTTCGACCGTCCTGATTTGTGGAAGATTTTCTGGATGATATCCGTCAACCAGATATTGATGCAAGGTGTAGCCTTCGTCAACTATCGATTCAGGGGGGTTCAGTTGTCCAGTCTCTTCGCTTTCGCTTTGTCGAGGGAACATCTCCAACAGAGCAGACGCCTGAAGCCGCATGCGCGGGTCATTACTCAAACAAACTTCTGCCATTTGTCGATACCAGTCCGGGATATTTACTTCGGGGCCAAGTATCAGCGGTCGTCCCTGCGCTTCTGGCTCATCTTCCTGCGTTGCCAAAGCCCACAACACCATTCCAAGTTGGTATAGATCCGATTTGACGCCGATGTACATAGTGATGCGCTGGTTACTCTCAATGAGAGGTGTTGCCTCCGGAGGCTCCCAGCCTACTGGACATCCCCTTCTGTTGATGTCAATGATCTTTGCGTCGCCATAACCATCTATAACTATGTTTGATAGTGTGAAGTCTCCTTGCACAAACCCTGACTCGTGGATATCAGACAGCCCTTCCACGATCTGCCGGGCCCATTTTTCTCTCGTCGCCCAAGGAAGATCGTAGTCACCATCTTTGCAGTGCTCGTAGATGACGTCGATGAGGGCTCCTTGATCCGCATAGTTGATAAGAAGACCCTTAACATTCTGATCTTGGTCATCCACAACCACACCATAAAAGTGAATGACATTGCGTGAGGATCTTAAAGCATTGAGGGCGTTGATTTCATACAGAAATTCGTCTATGGTATCAGGGCTTGGAATCTCCTTTTTGATGAGTGTGTGGCCGTTGACATTGACTTTATAAACAAATCCTGACATGTGGGACTCAAAAGTGATGTCCCTTTCTCGAATGCGGCGACAACCCAAATGCTTGATTTGGGCAACAGTGGGATATTGTATAATTTCCTGTATATCATTAGCTTGATCTCAGTAAGTGTGTCGTAAATACCGACATTGCCGTCTTCAACTACGTGCACATGAAGCCTTCCATCTGTTGTTTGAAGCTTCAAATTTGTTACAGTGTCATAAAATTGAATGTCCCTCAAGCTTTCCCTGATCGCCTCATAAATTTTTGCACTCTTCTCTCGTTGGTAATGCGTGTTAATCAGATCCATTTCCAGGGAGTTTGGTGGCGCATCTCGATAATCAAGCGAGATCGTTACACGCCGCCAAAGGTGATCACGCTCACGGTACGTAACGAAGAACTTTTCCCTCTTTGACCGGTCTCGGAAGTGCATACTGAGATTCAGTATCCATGTCTTCTCGAGCTCTTCGTGGATTATTGCTTCGTACTGGGATGCTGTTATCGAACGAGTGTCTGCAGTAGACAGGCTGTCTTGTGCTGGACACTCGTCCGCAAGAGTCATCTCCTCATCCGGGTGCAGTATTCCATCAGCAGGTCCCCTAGGTGGCTCATCCGTAATATCATTGACGGATATGGAGGGGACAAATCGGGGTATTTCGTCCTGAGGGGAGCCGAGAAAGCTTGGGGCGCTGACACGAGGGTTGGTTGCGGGCTGCGAGGCTGACGGTGATCGTGGTCTGTAAGAGCGTCTGTCCATAGACACAGCTCGTCTTTCATCTGGAGTCGGCTCAATAGGCGATAGGTTAGTTCTCCTTTCCGACACTTGGCGCTTGAATGTCTGCGCCCGAGGTAGTCCAGGCACAACCCTTCGAGACATTCGGCGAATCAAGCCGCCTTTGTCAAGGTCAGCCGTGTCGGCCTCATGCTGGGGACTCTTTGGCTGCTCGGTAGGTTTACATGGCGTATTACTGCCACTCTGTCTACCAAAGAGCTTTCGAAAAAATCCCTGGGTACCAGACAATGCATTTGTTTGTGAACGAAGCGTTTGCGGTGGCTCGGACGCTATTACGCCGGCCTGAGCCATGGCCGCGGCACTGTGACCTGCTGCGTACTGCTGTGTTCAGGCGCAATAAGAATCGATATCAGTAGTTAGCCACGTTGAAATGGCTTAACACTTAATGATTTGGCGATTGCTTAGTGGCGAAAACGCAATTGTAAGTCGATACTTGTGATACTGCATACACCACGCTCTGTATCGTTTCACAACTTTTGCCTGTTATAAAAACAAAACCTGGAGATGCATATGGATAAATAATAGCCGCGCAGGTGGGAAACGTATAAAATAGGAAAAATAGGTAGAATATGCAAGCCAGCGAAACCACAACAGGGTGAAAGCCCGCCAAGTAACCACACAAGGACAACCAACTTATCAATTGAAAAAGAGGGTTTTTGAAGTGAGTAACAGGATGAAGGAAATGTTTGCTTGACTCATTCAAGAGAAAGCAAAGAAAAACCGTTGCTGTGGTCGGTATATCGCCCGAGGAGGTTGGGATAATAATGCAACGGTCGGTGAAGAGCGGGTCTTGAACAAGCGGTCGAAGTCGCGGGGAACGAAGCCGGAGGCGCAATGAATATCAGTGCATCAGGAGCTTTCAAAGATATGGTATTATCGTGATGAAATGAGTAAGACTTTTCGGGTGAGATATATCAAAAAAGACCTGAGGCATCAGAATGTCATTGGAAATGGAGCTGCGATGAACGCCCTGCTAATATCTATGGTAAAGATGAGGTCCAAAGCCTAAAACGGGCAGCCAACGGCAATAATGGTGGATATGGATTGTGACTGGACAGGAGAGTGTGTGTGGGCTGAGTGGATAGTGGCTCTTAGTCGCGGCGGGACGACACGGGGGGACGGGCGGAGCGGGCGGCGGAGGCGCTGAGCTTCTGACGTTTAGGCTTTCATGATTTTGGGCCCTCTCATAGCAGCCTGAGCCACACTAAAGACGTGGGATTCGTGATGACGCTGTAGCTGGACCGCCCTGCGAAGGGGCTGGATGCCATGAATTGCAGCGTAAGGCATCTGTGCGACTGCTCACTTCGCTGCGAAGCCACCACTGCCCAAGCCTAACTAAACCCAGGCCTAGACCTAGGCCCAGATGTCAGCGCAGGGCTGTGGTTGTACTTTGCCCCAGACTTGCCGAAGAGCGTCAGGGGTCGTTGCTTGACTGAACGACAGTTGTGCATGGTTTTGGGCGTGTGTGTCGCGACTATGGTCCATTCATCCCACCATGCCGGAACCTTCATTCTTTGAAGTCAGCCAAAGGACCTTGCTAGGCGAGCGATTTCGACCATGGCAAGCAAGCTGTGGCCTAGTCTGCTGCGTGCGTCTGCTGCTGCAGGGTCATACTTTCAAGACAGACGGTGACGCTGGACGGCTTGCGGTGGGGAACCATCGATGAGCTGGCCCCTTTCAGACGCCCTTGTCTCGTCCCATTCTGTCGACGCTAAACACGAGTTTGCGTCTCTTTGAGCGCAGGGGAAGGCGGTGATGCATCATTAGGCACAGAGAAAGATTATGGTCAGGCATAAAGAGCTGCGAACGGATATCGAAAATAGCCGGCGTCGCTTTCTTTTGGTGATGGATGTGAAGGTGTAAGAGTGAGTGCACGGTTCTTTGAGTTGGTGTGATTTAGCATCCCAATTCTGTATCACGAGAACATGCCATAACAGGGAAAGTAACAGGCAATTACCCATTGAGCCTTCCCTTGCCAGAAAGAAAAGAAGTCGGGAGAGGAAAGACCCAAGTTCAGTCAACGGAAGGAACCAGCATGAATTCACGAATAGGAAACCCCGATTACTGTGCAGATAGGCAACTTCCCGAAACGAAGCAGGGTAGGCACAATGGCACTGTAAGCAGGCGTACCTGGGTATCAGAAGCATCATTAATATCAAAACACCAACCTTCAATTCTCATGGAATCACCAGAAAGCATCATTGCCTCACCTAATGACATCACTCTCCGTCAACGCTCGGCACTCAGTGCGGTCTACTCAAAATAGAGATCATGACAGCTTCACCCATGGGCTATGTCGCATCCTTGACAATAACCGACAAGCAAGCCACCTTTCAATGGGGAAAAGGCCAAAGTGTGAAGTCACTCAGGTAACGCACGCGTATCTTGCCGAAGATTACACTCATGTAGGTGCGTGTCATTCTGAGCTGCTGACCTCAAGACTCGAACCATAAGACGGATGATCTAGATGTCCTAGCCCAACTACATACGCAAGCGACGGCGCCATCTAAGCCAGGTAATATCAGCTTGGCTGACCGCCCTGTTCAACCTTCGGCTCACTGTCTGGTTTCATGGTGTCCTCGGGAGGTTCTCAAAGTTTGGTCAGAGCAGGGCGATTTCAATCAATGGCTAGATCGTGGTAGCCCGGCACTCAAAGCGCCAAGATCTTATGTCGCATATTCGGAAAATAGGGAGCTTGAGGCACTGGACTCCATGCATTAAGTAACTTGCCAATGCAAATGCAAACTCTGAGGCGTACGCATAGAAAGCAATGCTCAGATCTAGAGGAGTTGGTAATGGCATGCATAATGGTACGAGACACTTCATATGCCATTGTCGTATCAAAATTGGCTTCTGGTCTTTTACCAGATTCCGGTCAAACGTCACAGTCTTCTCTCACCAATGGAGATGTGATATGCAATATCTCCAAATCAGGAGCAGATGGGTGCCAGTGCCCAATGCGACTTTACTATGACGGGCTCAGTTTTATCCAATTCGCGCACACCTTCAAGCACCTCCCTCGATGAGGAAATGCCTAAGCTTGCCGACCCCTTAGTTGGTTCAATTCGCTCGTTTTGTTCCCTCTCGTCTCAATTTTCGAACTGGTCACGTCACACAAGCGCTTCAAGAGCCTTCAGCTTCACAAGACATTGTCCTGCAGCCGAGTCTGAGGCCCGATCCACAAGCCAAGATCCCATAAGAGCCTCGCATGGGGTCAGGCATGAGTGCAGCACAAGAACGACCCGCTAGAACAACGCTCAAGTGAGGCTATATGCACTTGACAGGTTGTCGGTTCGCCATGCAAGCAATGGGGCCGCAACACACCACTAGCCCGTATGTACGAACAGGCTTCCAGACGTCTTATAGGCTTCGGTTAGGTGTCAATCAAATTCTTATGCGATGGCTATACCGGCATGTTTAGCTCGAATAGTTGATTAACATCCATGAAGCTTCGCAGGACTCAAAAACCTCATGAGATACTGTCAAAAGATGCGATATGAGAAGAAGGCGAGATTCGACTTTAGATTACAATCCATTGTTATCAAACTTCCCCTCGGCTAGGCTCGTCCCGTGCCTGGCTCCACAGATCCCGCGCCACAGTTAAGATGAGATCTCTCAGAGCCTTGGCCTAGCTAAGGTACAAACCGGGATCATCATTCTGGGGAACCATCTGGTGACATCCGGACACCTACTCCGTCAATGAGGTTGAAAATACCATGGGCCTTGTCGATCCATTGGACCAGAGACAGTTTCAGACCTATGACAAAAGGCCCTACCAAAACTCCTGGCATCCTCTATGCTCCAAGGTTGTCACCACATCGCAGGCCTCGAACTCTATCAAAGTAGTGTTCTTCCATACCAAGCATTACGCGTTGCGGCTGGAATCGTGAACGCTTACCAAGTTTAGGGACAAATTCTTAATATTTCTGTGATATAACGATCCGTGTCATTGGCTCAGGCAGCACCTTGTGATCATAACATCATACGCCAGAGCTGGGTAGTAAACTAGAATGACGTCGCTTTCCTATATATACAATTGTACATGAAGGCGTCAACTACACGCTGCCTTGTGACACCCCAAACAAACCACTAATGCATGCTTCTAATAGTACAATTTCCTCGTTTTTGGGAATAACAAGAGTAGGAGTCTTTATATCGTTCATCTAAGTTTCTCGCCCATGCCCAAACGCCATCAAATCATGCCCTGCAACGTCCATGAGCATCAACCTTCTTCCTCGGTGCTAGATGATAGTTGCAAGGCTAGAATGCATCAATGCCTCGTTCGGTATTTTAGTCCTCCTCTTCAGCTGACTCAGAGTCGTTCTTACTTTGCTGAGCCTTCCACTCGCAAATCTTGCACGTGTTGGCCTTCTCCTTATCAACGTTGGGGAAGACAAGGTCAAAGACCTCGGGGTACCAGGCCACAGCATGACCTTCAAGACCCTCTTTGATGTTCTACAAGTACTCGTTAGTAACCTAAAATTAAATACCGGATAAGATGGGGAAACATACCTCGGGTAGCTCTAGCCAGTCAGACATGTTGTCCTTGGGGAAGATGATGGTCTTGCAGCCAGCTCGTCGAGCAGCAACGGTCTTCTCACGAAGACCACCAATGCGTAGTACCTTTCCAGTGAGTGTGATCTCACCAGTCATGGCAACTGTAGGATCAACGGGGGCATCAAGAGCAAGAGAAAGGAGTGAAGTAGCCATTGTGATACCAGCTGAAGGGCCATCCTTGGAGACGGCACCATCTGGAACGTGCAGATGCATCTTTGCCTTGTCGAAGAAGTGGTTGTCAGGGAATTGCTTAACCATGAAAGACTTGGCGAAAGAGTAGGCGATGGTAGTAGATTCCTTCATGACGTTCTTCAGATTACCGGTGATCTCGAGATGGGGTCGTGTAGATGGTCGGAGGGGAGCCTGGAGGATAGACTCGATGTACATGGCAGCACCGCCGAGCTGTGTCCAAGCGAGGCCCATGGAGACACCAGGAGGGCTGACCTCGTAGAGACGGTCAGAGGTGAAGACAGGAGGTCCGACGTAGTCAGTGAGATTGTCCTTGCCGATAACGACATGGACAGAGTCAGGGACGTTGAGTGGCTTGCGGGGCTTCTCCGTGGTCGCGCCAGTTTCGTTAGAGGTGGACTCCTTGCCCTCGGTAACCTCCTCGGTCTTGTTCTTCTTCTCAGCCCCCTCAAGAGCAGACTTACCCTCCTCAGTGAGAGCCTCCTCTTCGGGCAGGACTTCCTCGCCGAGCTCTTGAACGATCTTGAGGGCGGACTTTCGGTAGACCTTCTCGATCTGCTTCTTGAGGTTTCGCACACCAGACTCACGGCAGTATGACTTGATGAGCTCCTCAATTGCCTCCTCACTCAAGTTGACATCCGCGTTCTGAAGTCCAGCAGTCTCCTTGGCAGCGGGAGCAAGATACCGTTGAGCAATCGCCATCTTCTCGTCGGCAACGTAACCAGAGAGTGTGATGAGCTCCATGCGGTCGAGCAGGGGTCGAGGGATAGTATCAGTCATGTTGGCAGTGCACACGAACAAGACCTTGGACAGATCAACAGGGACATCCATGTAGTGATCCAAGAAAGAGCTGTTCTGTTCGGGGTCGAGCAGCTCCAACAGAGCAGAAGAGGGATCGCCCTGGTATCCTCGGCCAATCTTGTCGATCTCGTCGATCAGAATAAGAGGGTTCTCAGTTTGACACTTCTTCAACGCCTGGATCATGCGGCCAGGCAGGGCACCAACATAGGTTCTTCGGTGACCCTTGATCTCAGCAACATCTGTGAGACCACCAACACTAAATCGGTAGTACTCACGGTTAAGAGCTCGGGCAATCGACTTTCCAATACTTGTCTTACCCACACCGGGAGGTCCGACGAAGCAGAGAATCTTGCCCTCGACAGTGCCTCGAAGCTTGCCAACAGCGATGAACTCCAGAATGCGGTCCTTGACGTCCTTGAGACCGTGGTGGTCCTCGTCCAGAATCTTGACTGCGTTAGGGATGCCAAAGTTCTCGGCACTCCTCCTGCCCCAGGGAATCTGGGTGAGCCAGTCGAGGTAGTTCCTTGTTACGTTAAACTCCGACGCAGCTGTCTCAAGATGAGCGAGCTTGTTAAGCTCCTCGTCAAAGACCTTGCGAACTGCCTCAGGCATGGCCAGGCTATTAGCCTTCTCCTTGAACTTCTCGACAAGCTTGTCCTTTCCATCGGATTCCAGGCCAAGCTCACGGCGAATGCCCTTCATCTGCTCCATCAGCCAGTACTCGCGCTGCCTCTTACTGATCTTATTCTCGACATCCTTGCTGATCTTGGACTGTAGTTGGGCATTCATGAGCTCCTTCTTCAACACCACGAGAGCCTTCTGCATCCTCTCCTCGACGTTGAGGCAACCCAATACCTCTTGAAGCTCCTTTTGCTCGCCTGAGGACACGGCAGCGGCAAAGTCGGCGAGCTTAGCGGGTTCCGACGTAACATTTCCGGTTGACTGACTCATAGAGAAAGTGGAGATCTGGTCTCGGAAGAGATTGTTCATTGTGGCGACTTCCTTGAAAACATTGACAATTTCGTTGGTGACGGCGCGAATGACAGGGCTCTTGGGGTCGTATGGCTCATCGACTAGGTTCTCGACGTTGACTAGGCTGACGGGGTATCTCTTGAGGAATGATGTTGGTTCGTACTTTTCAGCTGTCTGATCAGGCTTCTTCTCAACGGCGCTCTCTTCGAAGCTGGCAACAACATCTCCCTTCTTCTCAGGGGTAGCCTCTTCCTCTGCGGGCTTCTGGGGAATCGGCTCGGGCTCGGCCTTGGTATCAGTTTTCTTAGTAGTATCTTTGTCTTGGCCGCCAGGGGGCAGTAGGCTGGATAACTTGATACGGCGATGGGGATAGAGGATGGCAGTCAGGGCACCTTCTTGGCCGTGGATGGGGAAAGCACTTGTAATCTGGGCGAAAACACCAACATCGTAGACGTCCTCAGGGTTCCTGATCACATCCTCATCCTCGTTCTCGTCCTTGAACAAGAATGCACCAACGTATGGCTGACCACGCTTAATCGACTCAGTGATTGCATTCGCCACCTCGGGGTCCTTGATGGTAATAGCCTTGTAGAAGCCAGGGAAGAGTGGTCGTCGAGCAATGGGGATCGCTAGAACTTGGGGGTAGACTTCAGGAACAACAGGCTTCTGGAGAGCCTTCTCGGCAGAAGGCTTTCTACCGCGACGACCTCCATCACCACCTGAGTTGTCACCTCCAGATCCAGATCCAGCACCTCCGGCAGCACTTCCCGCCTTTCCATCGTTCGATTGACCAGCGTTATCGTTCTTTCCAGAGCCGGGCGAATCAGGGCCTGGATTCCTAGACTCGGCCAGTAGTGGGCTATCGGCTTCCCTGCGCTTGTTCTCGATGTTCGCCTTGGCCTCCTCGTCAGATAAGGGCTCCGTCAATGGCTCTATCGCAGACTCGAAGAAGCCCTTGTCATTGCTGTCCTTCTCTTTGGTGACTCGGGCAGATGTGGAAAAGGCAGCGGCTACTAACCGCGGCTGAATGGCGGGAAGCCGACGACCGCAGATGTGATGGTTGCGGTAGGCGGGAGCAGAAGCCCATCGTGCAGCGGTTGCTTCGGAAGATACTCGTGATGCGTGGACGAGAGAGCGCTCGAGGATGAGGCGCCCCGAGAGGCGTGATCGGGGAATCATGATTGGGGATGTAGATGCGATTCGATTTGCAGCGAACACGGAGCTAGAGCTAGGATCCGAGGGGTTGAGAGACGACAAGTAGAAGCTCCCCGCGATGGGCAGCTGTGAGACTAGGGTAGACTAGACTCGACTCGACTAGTTGATACAATGAAGAATTAAAGAAGAAGAATAAAGGGTAGAAAGGAGAAGAAATGGTCTATCATAAGCAGTTGACAAGGATAATACAACTAGACTAGCAGCAGGCCGCACTTGTCCGCATCACCGCTTTGCTTGGCTTGACCCTCGCTCGCTTTTGGTTTTGGTTGGTTTTGGTGGAGGCGACTTAATAATCGCGAACTCGGACTTTACTACATCATCCAAAATTTCGATTCCAAGACGTTCCGCGCTAAGGTAATTGGAGTTTAGTCAGCCACTGCACCAATGAGACCCCGCTACCGGGCTGTTGCTCCGGCCGTTATCAGATTGCGATACAACTACCGTTACTCGCGCGCCTCCAGCCGAATCTTTCTCAACTTCTATAGCCTCTTGGATTCTTGTGGCCTGGTCAACGTATCTATCTAGCTGTTCGAATTGATCAATAGGACATTGAATCGATCATCATGGCTTGTTATGTGTGTCATCATAAGATCATGCTGTCATAGACAGGCAGCTAGTGAGAGAGTCAAGGACTAAGAGCTATAGTAAAGTAATACCATTCATTACCCTGTTTAATTATGTATATCTAGAGCTCTATACTGGACAGAACCTCAAAGCGATAGACTGGAGCATTATAACATGATTGGGCCATCTACTTATCTTTAGGTAGTTAAATACAATATATACCTTGACACGGCATACAGCGTTCCGTCCCAGCAAATGAGATCAGGCTTTGCAATTGTACCCAGTATCGCAAGGTATTCGCTTCTTTAATCATATCGCCAGTATCATACTTGGTGTAATTAGCGCTTTAATCAGCACCATGCTAAACTTCAAGTCATTTTTCAAACATACCTACCTTACCTAAGGTACACAACACGATTCCTACTGTAAGGTACTTGTAAGTCATGAGCAGACTTACCTGGTAGGTATGGTTGATCCACAGTTGAGACTACCCTATACTTCTCCGCAGCCAAACCTGGCAACGACTAACAAGCTTCCTTCTCCAACTGCAATTCTTTGCTGTTGATCTGAAGCCTGAACTTCTGAAGGCTTTCATCCATTCCATGGCATACAATCATCTCCAGTAGAAACCGTATACTCTGCTCTCAACCCTTGACAAGCTTCCCCTCTCTGCATCGAGACATATTCAGTTTATTGGCCCCAGCCATGTCAGAAGATCAAGACGTTTCAAGCTCACTCAAGAACCTGTCAATCGACACAAAGGACGAGCCCTCGGTGTTGTTCAAGAAATCAGCAGCCAAAAAGAAGACCAAGAAGGTCGTTGCAGACTCATGGGAAGACTCCGACTCCGACTCCGAGGCAGAGCCTGAAGCCGAGTCAGAGTCAAATAAGCCAACTCCCACTGCGACACCTGCACCGCCTCCCCTGACGCCCATGTCCCCCGCCGGTGGCTTACCATGGGAGTCACCTTCAGGAAGTTCCGGCCGTCGCGCTGGAGCAGACCCGGACAAACGGCCTGAGAAGACAGATGCAGTGGCTCGTCGTATGATCGCTGCTGGACTAGGCCTCAAGGCACCAAAGCAGACGGAGGAGCAAAGGGCGTACCAGAGGAGTGTTCGTGAGCAGGAGAAGAAGAGGAGGGAACAGGAGAAAGAGGAGGAAAAGAAACGGCAGGCTGATGTTGAGAAGGCAAAGGCAGCTATTTGGGACGATTAACCGAATATCTTATTGACAAGCTTGGAAGACTGTTTCTTGCATCAGCTTTATCAAAATCCCTCATTGCCACTTAGAGCAATGGCTTGAAGGTGTTATACTGGCATAGATTCAAAGACCTCTTACAGGCAAATGCGAGGGTTGATATTGGCACATGCAAGCACAAGGGAAACAAGTGCGTATATCCTTGCATGGCAAACAACAAGAGCTTACAATGCATGTTGCTTCCTAGCCAGCTCTCAGAGAACCTACTGAACCGAGTGATATCAAGTCAAAGATGAAAGATACAAGACAGAGTACTCACACAAATTGCTAGGGTTGAGAAATACATATGAACAAATCCCTGCTACCGGTCCGAAGTGCATATATACATAGGTACTTTGGGGGTTAAGACGTAAACAGTTCACTTTATATGCGCGACGGTGTTGATTCTGGACCATAGGATCATGTCTACACGATGATACACACATTTGAGGACTTCACATGATGGCCAACATGATGCAGCAGAATTCGTGTATCGAGCAATCGCGGCCGAACCGCAGGTATCATTGCATTGCCATTTCTCAATCTCGGTTTGCCTAGACAGTAGCAATGCTCTCAACTTTTCATGACCACATGCTGGAAATGCTTGTCTCTGTGCCTCCTCGGCTCTCGAAGGCCTCCAGGCGCAGCGTGTAATTCATGTGTCATATGGTTCCATGGCATGAGAGCTCATGGCAACCACACGACTTCCAAAACAAACCCAACTTTGACTCCGTGTAGAAGTCTGAAGACAGACTTTTTGATATTGTTTTCGTTGACAGTGGTATCTTTCTCGCCAAACATCCATCGTGTCCCAAAAATTTCATCTCAACCGGCAACCAGGGGTATTCTTCGTTTTTTTGGTCTCAGCTTTTCGTTACATGACTGGGTATAAGGAGTGGACGTCAAGTCATCAAAAGAGAACCCCCGATTCCACATAGACCAGGAAAAAGCAAAAAGTAACATGAAATAAAAAACAAGAAAGCACTCAAACGCAAATCAGGTAAAACAAACATGGCAAGACGTAAACCGACCGATGCACAAGTCGACGTTCCAGGGTATTTTTACGCCAGGGTATATCCAGCCGGGGTATTTGCATGTAGAGGTTCTAACACGGGGGGAATCTAACGGAAGGGCCCAATAGGGGCGGGGTATCCTGAAGTCATAGAATGAGAAGTGGAAGGGCGCCCGCTGTCGCCAGACGCGCGGGTGCTGTGGCGAGGTGTGACATCGCCAGGTTGAGGAATGGACAATTTGTTGTCCATGTGAGTGCCAAAGGTTCGAGGAGCCCAAGGATTGTCGTCGTCGGGGAGATTGACGCCGCTATCGTTCCAGGGGTTTCGGTCGGCGTTGAAGCTGCGGGTCGATTCGATCGAAATGAGCGAAGACTTAGAGACGTTGCTTGAGCCCTTGAAAAAGTTTCCGTTACCGGAATGGGAGCTGTTCTTTCTGCGGTCCAAGAAAGATGAAATTGACGTCATACTGCCAGGCTTTCGGAGACGGTCGAGAATACTGCTTCGCTCGCGAGCGACTTCATCGCCAAAGCCAGTCTTGATAGGAGAATCAGTGGCGACAGGTGCAGGAGCGTGCTGCAGAAGCTTAGAGTCGAAGTACTGCAGAGAATCTTCAAACGAGTCGGACTTAGGGCGAGGGAGAGCGCCCTTAACAACATTGATCTCAGCTCCGGAAGTTGCGAATTGAGACTGAATGAAGTCCATAGCATCACGGAGACCGCCAGCGTTGTTGCGGGTGAAACCCCAAAGAAGAGTGACGGTAGGCTCGCCACCCTCAGTGAGCTCGTCGGGGTTCTGCCTGACGCTGAGTTCAACCTCATGCTGGCTCTTCAGCTTGGGCACGAGGTCGTGAGCAAATTCAGGAGATTCGAGGAACTTGACCAGCTCAGGAGTTCTGGCGAGAACAAGCTCATGCTTATCTGGGACCATGCCGAGAAACTCATCGACACAGTGAGGAACCTGCCACTGCGGACCATTAACAGTAACCTCATCACTGGCTTGCTCAGTGCTGGGGAAGTTGATCTTGCAGTTGTACTTCTGCTCCAGGTCATCGATCTCAGGAAGTCTAGCAATAAGCTGACGATGATAGAGGCGGTCAACGCTGACAATCTGAGATGTATACTCAGAATCCTATCGATTTTATTAGCATTGGGTGAGCGGTGGCATTGGGTGACACATACGGCACGATCGACCATCTCCAAGATCTCGTTTTTGACGGCGTCCAAATTCTGGGCGTTTCGGGCTGGTGTGCGGCAGATAACATTATCGACTTTGATATCGTCGTCTTCTCGACCCATTCCGCCTGTACCAAAGTTAGTAAGCTTGTACCCGACAGCGTAGTAACGGCGATTCTGACCTCTATCCATAGCATTGGAGAACTTGACGAAGACCGAGTGCTTCTTCATGATGCGCTGGATGTGCTGACCACCAATACCGATGATGCGTTTGTGGTACTGATCCGGCACATGGAACGAAATAGATGCAGGCATTTCCTGCTCCACAAGAGTAAGGCCCTGCTTCATGGACTCATAAGTTGCTGCCATGACATCGATGTTGAAATTGTACTCGTTGAAACCATCGAAAATGATCTGCACATTGCTCTGTCCCATTATCTTGTTGATTTTGCCGTTCTTTTTGCCACTGACGAATTCCTTGTGCTCGTTGGCAAGCTCAATCTTGACGCGAATCTGGTACTGAGATTGAGAAATGAACTTCATCTCTGATATGACTTGAAGAGCTGTCTTGACAGCGTCATCAGAGCCAGTGATGGTGAAGCTCAGTTTATCGAAGGAAAGGTCGGCATCGGAGTTGGCGCAGATATCAACAAGCAAACTCTTGATGTCGTTGGGGTGAGGGAAATGCCTGGCATCAGCGGGCTGAATGAACCATCCCGCACTGTAGAATTGACCAGCCTGTGCTAAAGTTAGCGAGGTATCTATTCGAAGTCAGATATTACTTACCAAGGACATGATCTCTCGCACAGTTCGCTCAACGTGAAGACCTTCGTTTCCCTGAACTCGGACCATGTTACGCTGAGTGGCCAAGGGAGGGAACATGATGAAGGTGCCATTGGCCTCAAGAATCTTCCGGACCTTATCTAGACGACCAAGCAGAATACTGTCGATCTTGGCAGCAGGAATTGTGACGTCCTTAACGTACAATCTGATGCGCTGGACAGTTTCGTGAAGTTTCTGCTTTGCTAATTCAATAGCCTGGGGCGTTTCACCAGTGATAAAAATATCGTTGGGGTCACGGCGAGTCGCTTTGGGAGGACAGTAGCGGTACATTGCCGAGAACGGGGGTGGAAAGTAGATGGCAGTTCCAGTGGAAGACTCGATGAGCTTGATGTTCTTGCGATGTCGGCCACAGACAAGCTGGTGGAGGGAAATCTCGAGTTTGGTACCATCGACAATTCGGCCGAGCTGCGTAAGTGTTAGAACGGCAGATAAGTATGATTAAGCATGAAACAGTACCAGAGTATCAATGTGGATCAAAACACGAGCCTTTGCATGCTCGGATGATAGTATATCACCGTAGATAGCAACTCTCCAGCGCTGATCCATGCGTAATTCAGCATCGCCAGTCATACCGTCGACAACAGGGGTCAATTTAGGGCCAAGAAGAAAGATATCTACGCCACAGAAGGTGGAGATGTAATCGAGGGTATCAGTAACAGGCTTCTTGAGCACTCCGGCATTGAGATCGCAGACGAGTTGGCCATCAATATCAATGGTGGTGCAGCGCTGTTAAAAGGTTAGAGAGGAGCTTCATATTGTACCGGGAAAGCGCCGGAGCATATGCGTAGGAACATACAAGAGAAATTGGGGTATCATTCAAAATAGTCTCTCGGCTCTTGTGGACCAGCTCTGGAGAGCCCGAGAGACAAACAGTAGCAACCTGTTGGCCCTTTCCGCCCTTGAGCATTGTTGACAGGACATACGCCTCAACAGGGAGCGGCCCGTTGGTAATCTCCTGGCACATCCTGTGGAGGTTGTTTAGGTTCTGAACATGGATAGGCAGCTCGTGAATCTGGACGTCGTCCGGCGCGTCCTCAGGGTGTGTCCATCGCAGGACAGCGTCAGTGGTCGCGTGAAGAATGTCCTCAGTGTCGGGGCCCGCAAGATCGGAAGCGAATGGGATGTTGAAAGAGTAGAGAATGGTGGCATCGGCGGCTTGAGGGGAAGCCATGGGCTGACCAGGTTGAGCGGCGTTCTTGGGATGGTTGAGGGCATTCATGGGCATATTAGGACGGCCCATTACGAAATTGGGAGCCATTCTTTCCGACCAGTGACGCATATTTGCCAACTTATTCATGATGAGGATCGAGAAAGTTGCGTTGTTGGTATCGTCGTCGTCGTCCGAATCGTGGGCGGGCGGCGACGGTCGGCCAAGGTGGAGGAGGCTGAACGGAAGAGGACGCCGGGGGTGGAGAAGGGCCAAAGAGAAGAGAATACAAGGATGATGCGAGATTGATCAAGAGAAAGTGAAAACTGTATGGGTATCGAAGAAGCTGAGGTCAAGAAAGGGCTGTAAGGATGGGGGGAAGGGGGTAAGGGTAGGGGAAGGGGAAAGAAAGAGAGATGGTGGTATTTGTGAGCTCTTTCCAAGTCTGACGAGGGAGGGAGAGAGAGGTTAGGTTAGGTAGGTCGAGTGGAGGTTGACTGAGGTGAGGTGAGGTGAGTAGAGGGAAGTGGAAGGGGAGAGGATAAGGTACTGTATAGCGGAGCCAGGCGTAAAAAGCGAGGAACGTCAGTCAAGTCAGCAGAGACGTACCTACCTTCTGTGCTGTACCATACCGTCCGTACCTGCTCGAGTACAAGACCAGCCAGAGTGGGTGATGATCCAGGCGGCAGGTACAGCTGCTTAGTGCCCTGGTCCACCTACCGTAACTTGCCAGGGAAGTAACTGGGGGGAGATTTAAAGGGCCTTAGCACGGCTGGGACTAAACTCGAAGGCCTGTCTCTGTCTCTGTTTCTGTTTGAGATGGGAATCTGAACTCAATTTTCACGATACAACAGACGAAATGACAACGCGAAACATCAGGATTGCAACGAAACCAGGACTCAAATAAGAGAAGTCCTAATACAACTGCATATCAAGCATCCCACGCATGGTGCAAGGTTTTGCGTCAAATACCCCTCGGAATGGGTGGTCACTCTAATCATGGTCGAGGGTTTTGATAAGAACAGCCACAGCGAATACTGAACCACTAAATCATCGACAATCCCTGACTGCCCTGGAACCATGAGAAGTTTCAATTGCGCAGATCGTCGAAGTTGCGAACCCCCAACGATGAAACAGTATAATAACTCGAAGCATAACTCAAAGCATCATACGGCTCATTCTTCACAATGACGATATACTGAACCAACATTAAAACTCAGCCATTGCCAGCCCTCAGCTCGGTTCGATTGCCTTCGAACAACAGCGTCTTAGGGCATGGATGTTTTCAAGGTAGTGGAGACCATCAGCCCGGGCTAGGAGCCTCCTCCTGCAGACCACAGTACATGGTATCATCGTGGTCACTCCAACAGGTTTACGCAGTCTCCTCCCGCGGAACGCTACGCTGAACCGGCTGCGTTCCAAACACTTTAGTGGGATGTTCAAGGGCTTCGGCAAAGCATAGCAAAGCCTCCGGTTCGTCCATGTAGCGAAACTCAGTCAAGACCTGAAGTATGGATACTCGACACATCACCAAATCCACAAGCTGTCTCAAGTACCGCTGTCTCGAACACTAACACGAAGTGAGCTTTGGTACAGGGCAACAGCTGCATGAGGATGGGTCACCTCCGCCAATGACCAACCACTCAAGTCTGTTTATTGTCAAGGGCAGCTAAAACCCATGTTTTTGCATGATAGTATCCAGATCCAAGACGATCATTTGGTCAAGCAGTCCACCGCATAATAAGCACAACAGACTGTAACCAGAGAAAACACCAACACAAACCACACATCGTGTCCATCATCAGCTGTGTTTCGCTTCGTTGCTAATGTTAGGCCAAGATTCGATCACACGGCGTCCCCACACAAGACAAGGTCCTCGTCTGGTGTCTGTGTGACTTGTCCCAGGACGAACAAGGGAGCTGATTCGAGGGTTGACCCATGCAAGCCGGCCTCTCACCAAGAGTCCGGCACCGGCTCAGCCACTAGCAACTCGTCATTGAATATATCAGACTTTCAGGGACCTTATTTGGCCGGCACTGCAGAATGCAGAATGGCAATGTGCACACAGACCAAAAGACACAAGGATCTACAGTCTCGACTTCTGTACTGCAACATCGCGAACTCCTGCATTTATAAAGGGAGCTAGCATTCTTGGGGTCCGTTTGTATGTGGCGCAACAATTCTGGATTGCCGGGCAGACGCGCATATGCGTGTCCTAGCACCGCTTGTTGATTGCTTCACTGACTTGCCTCCTCGAATTCCAGAGGCTTACGCCGAATGCATGGTCATCACGAGCCACGCCACTCTTTTCACATCAACCTTGAAGCTTATAGCCATGCTATCAGTAACCTACATAGTCTGTGGCCCAACTAACCACATCCGCAAATGGTCCAGCAGTCGGGCTAGCTGAATGTCCTCTTTGAGTAGCAGTTGATAAGCGAAGCCCAATATGTTTTTTTCTTGTGAACTGACTCGACAGTACATGTGAGAGCTGATAGTCAGACTCACCAGCCATGTCTCAAACATTCATATTGGTACCTTGGACTCGTGACATTTGCACTGACCCTTCAGGATCCTTGCAGATTCCGACTGGTCAGGAATTGGGACTCAACCTCTCAGATGTCCGTGAACTCTGCAGAGTCTTGAGAGACTGCCACGACAGCATGATTAATACCACTTCACTTGGAGCAGCATCTTCGTGGTGTTTGATGAATCCCTGGGACAAGCCTATGGTCGCATTTATACGACCCCTGCCTATCACCTCATTCCTTCGAACCATATCATACAGTCCTGTCTATTGATCAAGCGGTCTATCATATGACCAGCCATATTTTGTCATAAGCGGCGCTTAGATCGGATAGACTTTTATCTCATGTTTGGTAGCCTATACTCGCTTCCGATTCTCTACAAACCAACCCTTGTGGTGGGGTTTACCGTGTTGACCTATGTTCTGTTGTGCTCAGGCGGATCCTTGCAGGCCATGATGAACTTTCGTAGTCAACAGAGAAACGCAAACCGATGTTTGGCCAATTGGGGTTTGTTGTTGCAGAGAACAGACGAGTGCCCGAATGCTTCTCTGAACCACGACTTCTTAGTATCATAAAATCTATGCATTGAGTCCCAAGATAGTAGTTAAAGAGATCAACGCTGTTACTCAACTTCTTAGAGAGAAGAATGGTCTTCATTCGTCATTAAATTATATTGGTAATCCCGTCTGATATCAACTATAACAGGTTCTATTTTAACACTGTTTCGATTTGACCTAGCTTAACGATAAACCTCCCTCCTCGCATCATCTGCGTAAACAATCTCCTGCGTTGCTCCTCGCGGTCTTTCAATGAAAGCTATCTCCTCCCCACCTCTCATCGGTTGATTGTAGTATCGCTCCACCGGCCGCGTGCTGTACTCCTGTCTCACAACGCCTGGTTCTGCAGCAATGGCACCGTATTCCCGCGCGTAAGGCTGTACAGCCTCACGGCGGCCCTCCGGGTGGACGCTTGTGGCATATTGACGTACGGGTGGCTCGGGTCGCACGCTCTGCACTCGGCCGTAGTCCCGGGCGACCTCATACCGAACAGGCTCTGCTGGTCGCACGCTGGTCGGCCTTGTAATATAATCTCTCGTCCCGTCTTCCATACGTCTTCGTTCTGGAGGTGCCATCACCTCAACGAATTCCCCTGAGGGACCTATTGGCCGTGTTGAATACTCACGCGGTCTATGGTCCCTGTAATCCTGCGAAACGTACTCAGGTTGTGTGACGACCCGCCTGGGCATATACGATGGCGAACGTATCCTGTAGACTGCCCCTCCTTCTTCGTACGCCTCCATCGCCTGGGGCCTCCGAACCGGAGTTCGTTCATAAAAGATCTCAGGCTCCCCGGATCGAGCGGGAGGAGCTGCGGAGTGCCGGATGTTTGTCGAACGTGGTGGCTCAATATACTCACGTCCATAAGCATCTACGATAATTCGAGTTGGCGGCGGCCTGTGCGGTGCCATGAACACATCGCCTTCTGGTCTTAAGCCTGTAGGTGACGCTTCATGTACTTCCGCATAGGGCCACGATGGGCGTGGATAACCGTCGTTAGGTCGAACCTGGGAGCCTGCAGTTCCCATTGATAGCCTCTGGTGAGGAGGGGGACCATGTGGGGACTGTTCAATAGGATACGGTCCACCGGAAACGTGTCGATCATCGGCATATTCTCTCCTATAGACAGCAGTTCCAGGAACAGTGGTGCTCGTTGCACGTTGTGATGAAAAGCCTACTGTGTCATACCCTATCGGCACTCGATCATCTCGCTCTTGACGATTATGCACAGGCACAGGTTCTGGGGGATAGAGAGCCGGGCGAGGCTCGTAACGAACTTCCTCGTAGACAGGTTCATCTGGCTGTTGCTGAGCGTACCTTTGACGTTTATTGGGACGAATATAGGAAGGGGCATTCATAGGGGAGGGAGATCTAGGTTCGGCCTTGATATAAGGCGTTGGTTCAGTTTCGGGCGCTTGCCTGTCAGCCTTTCTCTTCTTCTTTTTTGGTTTCCGTCTATCCGATGCACCGCCTTGAGGCGAGCTTTCAGGACTAGTGACAGCGACTGGCTCATTCCTGAGAGCAGCAACTTGAGCGGGAGTACCAGTCGACGAAGTCGACGTCGCTTCGGCAGCCCGAGGTCGTGGCCTATTATTCATTAATGGCGAAGTCTGCGCATTCTGGTGTGGTCTCTCATGTGCTCTGATCAGAGGAGAAGGGGGACGGCTGTCAATATAGTGTTCACGGGGAGGCTGTCGAGAGGCTGATCCGTAATCAGCTCTACGCCTATCGCTCTCCCCATTACTGGGACTCTGTCTGGCACTTCTATCCTGCCTAGGTGCTGTCTTGTCTGCATTATAAGTGGCAAGGCCAGGAACCTGCACAGGGCGGGAAGTGCTGTTAACGCTCACCGAACCGACAAAAGGGTCTGGATTTGCGTAGGCTTCTTGAGGTCTAGTATGGCTCGGTGCGTACGGCCCCGGAGGGACTTGCTCAAAACGACTCGAAGGCTGTTGCGGAATAGGAGCATTTTGCCTATTTATCTTTGGTTGCGACTCCGCGACGGGTACTTGTGCCTCTTCGGACTCGTTACGGACTCGGGAAGTCAAAACGGATGATGGAGTGTTGTGCTGCGACGAGTAGAAAGTGTTGTCATCGAAGGAATCACTTGCATTGTCAATGTTAGTAGCATCAGCAGCAGCAGCAGCAGCAGCGGTAGTTTCGGGACCAGCATTGCTTTCCACAAGCGTCAAGGCTTTCGTCAAGACCTCGTTAAGATCGAATTCGACAACAGGCTCCCCTTGCGCCACGGTCTTAGCAGTTACTCGTCTCTGATCAACTTCGTCCCTCAGAGCACGTTCCAGCCTCTGTCTCTGCAGCTTCAACTCTGCTTTGACCAAATCCTCAGATTTCTCTAGAAATATGGGATTGATCTCAGTAGATCCTGACCCATATGGCTTGCTGTTGTCGGTAGCAGACACATCTGCTTGCTTTTCGTTGGCGATGGTTTGCCGTTGAGCGTCTGTCTGCTTACTCGGCGTTCCATCTTGCGTGGAAGTATCTATCGGATGGATGGAAGTTTGCGTGGAAGGGATAAAGTTAGAGGGGACCTTGATAGTCGGATGTTTACCAGAGAGAACCGTTGTAGAGAAGCGTACAATCTTCTCATACTGTTCGATCTGGTGACGTTCCTTCTCAGCAAGACCAGCAAGCTCATTCATACTAGCAAGAGGCCCCTGAACAGCAATCTCTTGTGCCATGATGGCGGCGAGTGAAATGTACACGTCGCGTTACCAGGTGACACCAGATTAAGATAAAAAAAAAAGGGAGCAAGCAAGCAAGCAATAGGACCAACTCCAAGCAAGTTAGCTCAACGAAAGGGTTGGGTAATAAGCCCGACGGACAACGCCAGACTTGACGCGATATGACGCGGACCAAAGAGAACTACTGATCAAAATGCAAATGCGCTGTTTCGGCTGTTGTTCAAGAAATACTGGTAGAAGCTTTGATGTTGGAGGTCTGTGCAATTAATGGAGTCGGGTGGTTTTTAGGTAGGGCCACTGGGCGCCTCGACTCGGGTGGACGCGAAAGGCAAACAATTTAGGCGGTGTAAGCGGCAGAATTCTTTCACGACACGTCTTGGAATTATACCTTCAAAAGGTATCAGATGAAAGTGGTGACATAAGACGAAATTATATATGAATAATTCAATTGTCTTTTGTATTTTCTCTGCAACTAGTTAATCATCTGGAACAGTTTCGTTGAATCTATTACAACGTTGACTTCGGCGGCATTAGGTTGAATGTTATGTGTTAGTACCATAGCTCATACACGGACTGTCCTTTGAGCCTCAATATCAAGCACACGACACTTTATGTCATACAAATTCGATACTTGCAGGTACCAAAGACTAATATCCATGCTTTCAGTAAGTTTGACTAGTCTAAAGCCCCTGTATTTATGTCTTGCCCTGTCATTTAGTGCCCGAACCATGAGGCTCAAGATGAACTCCTTGTAAGCATGGATCATGTCAACAATAGTATTACACGTGGCTCGACAGTTGATGCCATGACGATCTAGGATTTCAAGTCCTGTGACCTGTTTAAACGTGTTTTAAATAGAGATTTAATCAAAGTAAGGGGTCGTCTTCCATGAAAGTCCTCGAATGTTTGCTCAACAACAACTCATATGTCACCAAAAGCAACTAGTGACAGAATGACAGTCCCGCGATCGGAGACCGGAAGACGATCCGCGCTGAACTTTGCTCATTATTCAGCCACACCGCAAGAGTCATTGGGTGAAACGTAGCGCATCGACGGACGGATACCGACGATATCCTACGGATACTGCAGGTTTGATCCAAAGAAGCGATTGATTACTTACTAGCCTTGCGTTTTTGGCCCAGATCGCCATTCACTATAAAATTCTATTTAAACCGTCTCTCTCGTCCTCATAACCATTCAATGTACCAATTACGACCACGTGTTACCGCAGCATCACCATTGAAGCGCTTCTCAAAACCTCTAGTTGCCTCCTCTTTATTGCTCAACCCAAATCTCACACCTCGCTATCCTCACTTTACCACCACCAACAGCAACAACCCCAACCTTCATATTCAGACCCGTACCAAATTCACTATGGGCAGTACTCAAGACATGAACCCGGGAAAGCCGGTCCTATTCTTGTTAGTCTTTTTGAAATTTACCTCTCATAGGCTCTGAGCTAACTGTGATGCAGCGATATTGACAACTGTCTCTATCCGAGGAGTAAGCTTACACTGAAATTAGTGATTATGACTACTTGAAACTAACCGTGAATGAAGGCACAAAAGTCCATGACATAATGGCCAAACTCATTGATGAGTACTTCTCCAAGCACCTAGAGATCCCTTGGGATGAGGCTGTGAAACTGCACAAAGAGTACTACACCAACTATGGCCTTGCTATTGAGGGGTTGGTGCGCCATCACCAGATTGATCCTCTGGACTACAACGCTAAAGTGGACGATGCTTTACCCCTTGAAGAAATCATCAAGCCCAACCCTGAGCTACGCGAAATCCTGGAGGACATCGACAAGTCCAAGGTCACTGTGTGGCTCTTCACCAACGCCTATGTGAACCACGGGAAGAAGGTTGTTCGCCTCTTGGGCATCGAGGATATCTTCGATGGTCTCACATACTGCAACTATGCGGAACAACCGTTACTCTGCAAGCCGGACCCCCGCATGTACGAGAAGGCCATGCGCGAAGCAGGCGCCGAGCGTGTGGAGGATTGTTATTTTGTTGGTAAGTTCCCCCACACTGTATTCATACCTCCATCTAACCCTTTCCAGACGATTCTGCCTTGAACTGCACAGAAGCCAAAAGGTTTGGTTGGACAGCAGCTCATCTCGTTGAGGAGGGAGTACCAGCTCCCAAGAACCCTGCTTCGCAATACCAAATCCAGCATCTGCGAGAGCTACGGAACGTCTACCCGCAGTTCTTCAAATCTACTTCAAACAAGGCATAGATTATGGCATTTGTGGTTGGTTACGAACTAGAGGGGATTATAGGGCATGTGATAGAGTTTTTAGACGGTGGCGTTCAAGGCGCTCACTCGGCTGAGGTACCTTTTGTATTATGGTTTTTCAACAAAAATAATAAAATGCTCCTTTGCATGGGCTGCCAGCCTTCCATTTGGTTATTCGTACCCTGAACTCCGCGCTGCGCATCAATAAACGTGTCAAAAACAGACCGAACCCGTGATCATGGCCGTCGTATGCTGCGAATAACACTGTCAAGCTCAGACAAAATCTGATCCTTCTCCTTGATTGCTTCTTGGCGTTGGGCTTCAGCAATCTTCAGATCTTCTTCAAGCTCTTTGATGTATTTCTCCTGATCCATCTCACTGTTGTCTAAACCGGGTAGAGATGAGATGAGGACCTCGATTTGTTGCTCTTTGACAATGAGATCCTGTGACAACTCTACCATACCAGCTCGAAACTCATCTGGGGGAAGTGAATCAACTGAGGAAAGTTAGCATATTTTCTTTCAAATAGATCACGAGTATGAACATGCCTTCTTTTGGAGCATCTTTCACTTCGCGAACTTTGTCATTAGGACCTAGTGTTTCAAGGTCATGTCGCTTGTTGACATAGTGGAGGCATGCAACGAACTGCGTGGCCAGCTGTAGGATTTATCAGCAAAATAATTTTAGGAGTCTGAATCTGGACTTACCTGATCTACAGCATCTTGCAGTTGTGTTAGTCGATCGCCCATGATGTTGGCTGTAACTTCTCAAACAAAGCAGTTCTGATGAATTACAGCTTTTAAGGCTCACTCACACCTCAGTCTCACACTGGCTTAGCTGTCACGTGGACATATGCCGGAGGTCGGGCAATCAACAATCCGCCCCCGAAATTTTGGAGCTCAGTGATGGAGGGAAGTGAACACCGTTGTCTCTGGGCGAGCTATGACATGATTGGCACGACATGGTCCAAGTGGCAGCAACACCATGTTCACTCTTTCTTAAACCTGTCAAGTCCACATCTTTTACTTCGCCTTGGTGCGCTTCTGTCTCTCTCATCCAATTCTTTAGCCCGATAAACATTTTCTCTACACTCTTTTTTACATTGAATTTTGCAGCAAACTATGTCTGAGCAACCTCCCCAGCCAGGCCCCCAGCCTGGGCAGATTCCCATGCCGCAACCTGGGCAGCGACCGACACCCGAGCAGATCCAGGCAATGCAGCGCCAACTCGCCATTGATGCTGAGAAGAACGGCATGACTGTCCCTGAATTTATTGAACATATTAAGAGACAAGCACAAGAGCAAATGAGAATGCGCGCACAACAGCAACAGCAAGGTCATGATCACGACCACGACCACAACGGTCATTCTCATGATCACGGTCAACCTCCCCAGCAGGGTCGCGCCCAGCCTATTACGCCGGGACCCCCCAACCCCAAAGCTATTGCTCTTGCCTCGTTCCTCCGAGGTCAGGATCTCAAGCCCAGAACTGTGATTCTAAACGGCGAGCGAAAGGACATGTTTCGAGGTAGGCCCCATGGCACCAATCTCTTCCACGTCAGAAGCTGACAAAATTTAGTCAAGCGAGCCCTCCGAGCTCTTCAGTCCCCCGCATATGAGAAAGCCCGTAAGAAGAACCCTCTTCTTCCCGAAATCAACGACAGAGCTTCTCTCGAGAACACATTCAAGTTGTTGCCCCTGAGCATGCTTGCCCTCCGAGTTTCCAAGGTCGAACCGCAGGCTGGTCCTAACGGAAAGAAGCCCAAGCGTGTCAAGGGACAGTGGACTGTCAAGATTGAGCAGCAACAAGAGGCAAAGGAGGATATGTACTACTGCTGGCTGTGGGAAGGTAGCCAGCTGAAGCGCAAGATCTACGCTGGTCTTGCACTCCTTGCCATCTTCGCTATCGTCTTGTACCCTCTGTGGCCTTTGGTGCTGCGCCAGGGTGTTTACTACCTCAGTTGGGGACTCCTTGGTCTTCTCGGACTGTTCTTCTTGATGGCCATCTTCCGAGTTATCCTGTTCTGCATCACCTACTTTACAACACCACCTGGACTATGGCTATTCCCCAACTTGTGGGAGGACGTTTCTTTCATGGACAGTTTCAGACCCGTTTGGGCTTGGCACGAGGTCAGTTGACTATGCTGCGAGAGAATGAAATAAATCACTAACAATACATACAGACCGAGAAGAAGAAGAAAAAGAAGAAGTCTGCTGCCCCTGGAACCACCCCCAACCCCGCCTTCGCAGCCGCTACTGGACAGGTCAACACAAGTGCGACTACAACTGGCACAGATACCCAGGTCAAGACTGCTGGTGTGCAGCAACGGCACTACGAGGCCCCAAGGGTTGAAGAACTCGATGATGACGAGTAAATGGCATCTAAAAGTGACCTTGGGTGATGGCGTTTTTTGGGAGTTGTAATAGTATCGTGGATCTACCCTGTAGTGTGGAAAGCGACCAAAGCGGTTTCTTTTTTGTACGAGATTTCCCCAAGTTTATACAGGCATGTACAATGTCAATTTTGTCGTGAAATGTTCATATTTTGGATGGATATCTAGAACACAAACCGAAGCACCCCGCCAGCCATAGTCCGTGACAAGAACAGCAATATCGAGTCGCCTCGTTTTCCTCCAATGATGGGAATTTTCTACAGCACTTTTGGATAGTCGATCCTTGTTAACAACAAGAGCTCGATTCACTTAACCCCTCCATGATAGCTCCTTAGGATTGCAACGTCAGATGTTTCCAAAAGAAGGTACCGCCCTTAAGTTCTCCATTTGGACTTAGACCATATTTTGGGATCTGGCCAAGCTCGACATAACCAAGCTTTTTATACACCTCTTCTGCTGGGCTCCCCGTCTCTGTGTCGAGAAGCTAAGCAGTTGTTAGTTACCGGGACTTGCATGCCGAAGAACTAACGTCAGTATAGTTGCAATGGACATTGAACTTACTAGAATAGTTCGACCACGCTTGGTTGCTTCAGCTTCGAGAGCAGAAATCAAGGTTCTGGCACCTCCTCGACCGCGAAAAGCTTTGTGGACAAGAAGCTTCTCAACAACACCGCGGAAAGGGCCAGTTTCTGAAGAGGGCATGTTTAACATGACAACGCCCACCACATCGGAGCCGTTCGGTCGAGCTCCGGGCTCGCAGTCGTTCAGGAGAATGAATATGAGGCGTTTGCCGTCTGCCACCTCTGCAATTCGCTCTTTCCACCAAGCAAGGAGTTTCTCGTGAGATAGGGGCGGGAGGAATTCTGCGATAGTTCGGTCGTGAGTGATACAGGAGGCGTGAATGGCTGCCAGATAGGGTATCAGGTGCCCATGCTGCCCTGGTGAGAAGAGAGCCACTGTTCCTGAAGCTGTCATGTTGAGGATATCTTGTTGATTGGACGAGCTTATGTCGAGAGTCTTGAGTTTAAGTGGCCCCAAGAGAGTAAGCTGTGTCTCAGTGTACAATGCTTCTTTGTCGTATAAGCATCTGCAGGGTTGGAGACCATGTATCCAACCGCAATGGAATATTTGAATTTGATCAGTGAAATATCGGTCAACGCTGGTGTAGAAATTCTGTACAAGATTTATCAGAGGCTTGACTTATTAGGCAACTCGACGAGGGGAGATAACTTAGTTAAGGGTTATCCGATTTAGGAGCTCGAACCCGGTGCAAGCTAGCAGTAGTAGACTTACTTGAAGAGTTTAAACTTGGGCTGGTGCTCAAGTAAGCGGTTGAAGGTTAAGAAATGTGAGAATTGCAAGATGAAGTGTTGAGAAAAAGAGGTCGGGGGATCTCGGCTTAGGGAGTTAAAAGGCCATGGATGTTAGAGAGAGCTGAGCATCAAAACGTGACTGATTGCCTGGCTTGCCTCTCGTTAGAGGTTAGATTACTACAGTATTTAAGATGAGGTCCGGTCTCTAGGTCTGTCTGTCTGTCTGACCGTCCGTGTGAGTGTGATTCAGTGAACCACCTTAGAAAAAAAGTTGCCTTCTCCCCTGCAGCCACTTGCAAGCTAAGGTAACGCTGGGCTGGGCTCGTGGGATGCAAGGTTGTTTGGTTACAAGGTGCCCTAGCCTAGCAAAGATGGAAGTTTTCCAGGTTCCAGTTCCTGAGATGGTCCCCTCCGTCACTGATGCCCTGTAGTTACCGTCCCGGCGGGTAATTGCAGCGGCCTTGAAGGTGCTGTACGGGCTGCGTGTTCAGTGGAGTTTAGCGTATAAGTTTGACGGCTCCGCAACCCATCAATTCAAACCCTCCCCGGTCGGCGTCTTAGCTACCTTAGACAACCAACTTGGCTCTTTTACACCCTCAGAACGACTCTGGATTGGATCGAATCCTTTCACTCTCTGCGGGAGCAATCGTGAAGAGGTTGCACGCCACGGTTGCCACATATTGTCGGAATAAAATGGCGCATATACAAATCTGGCAGTTGAGAATTGCTTTTGCCTTTGTCTTTGCCGATGGCTTTAGAGCTGGTTGAGTTGAGTTGACCGACCATCAAGGCTAACTAAGAGTTGAGGCCTGAAAGCTAGTGAATTCATGGATGGGTTGATGAAACGAGACGGGACGGGACGGATGGGGAACGGGAACTCTTCATACTGTCTGGTACTGTCCACTATATTCCTTGCAACTCCGTGGATAACATCGTGACAAAGTCCACTCTATCAGCTCATCCTTCGGTGTTCAGACACCGAGTCATGGACACCTGTAGCTGATCCAGGACTATCACACATTGTTAATCTCGGTTGCCGAAAACAGGCTGAGTTGATCCATATATCAGCGTTGATATCATGATCAGTTGACTGAAGCCATGTCATACCAGGTATAGAGTCTGATACAAGGAAGCACAAACAGGCTATCACGGCTATTTTTCTCTGGATGAGTTGTTGCAGGCCAAGAGGTTTCATCGGGTTTAAGCAGCAGTTCACACGAGCCTTATATAAACTGGACATGCGAGTTCGGTAGATTTTTTATTAGTTACTTGTCCCAATGGGTTGCCCTGCATTAGGGTCTCTTTTACGGATACCGGGGTTTGGTTTCGGCAGTCAAAGCTGTCAAGTTCAGTAGGATTGCTGTTTAGCGTTAATCAGCCTGAGGCAGACGAAACGAGAGTGATTGTCACTGTATAAATGGTTTGTGATTCACGTTTGTTTGTTTGTTCGTTGTGTAGAGTTGCTGACTCTCTGAGTGAGTGTCATGTCTTGTCTGTCTGTTTATGTGTGTAACCCCGCAACTCGATGAAATGTTCCAATGAGAATACGAAGCTTCTCTATTTGTCTAGAGCAATTAAATTGATAACGCAACCCTGATGATGTACCTATTTACGGCATCTCTCATTCATTGGCTCTCAGCATTCCGTGGCCATCATCGGCGTCATCAGCTCCCCACTTGAGCTTCCAAGCTCAGCTGTCTTCTTACAGTCCGTCAGCTTATCACTGTTGGTCGTGTGAGTGAAAAACAACTCATAATCTTACTTGAATATCTACAACTTCTTGGCTACGTTGGCTTGTTCCTCCTCAAACTATTTTGAAAGTCTTTATCCATCTTCCGCTTGAGCCTCACCGCCAAGACCTTGGCTCGTTGAGGTATTAGTCCTCATCCTCGTCTTCCGACATGGATTTCCTTAAGAAGGTCGGCGAGCACGTCGAGAGCGTTTTGAACAAAAAAGACGATGATGATAAGCACGATTCTCAATCACAATCTCACGGCGGACAGAGCCAGCAGTCCCATGGGCAAGATTACGGCTATAGTCAGTCTCAAGGACAAGGCCAGTATGGAAGTCAAGGTTATGGCCAATCTCAAGGCCATGGCAGTCAGAGCTACGGAAACCAGGGTTATGGCAACCAAGGTCCTTCTCAAGGCTACGGGCAGTCCCAGGGATATGGACAATCTCAGGGTCATGGTAGCCAAGGCTATGGAGACTCAGGCTACGGCAACCAAGGTCCTCCTCAGAGCTATGGGCAATCTCAGAGTTATGGGCAGTCTCAAAACTACGGACAGCCCCAAGGCTATGGTTCCCAAGGCCCAACTCAAGGAGGCTATGACCGGCCACCAAGCGATGGTCGTCCACAAGGAGGAAAACCATCTCATAAGGATGACCAGTCTCATGATTCTGCTGCTCAATATCTCCAAAGGCAGCAGGCAGTGAACCGATATCATTCATTCGCCTCAGAGTCCAAGGGCAACGTCAAGTGGTACGTCGATGGTGCTTCATACTTCTGGGCCGTCTCCCAGGCCCTTGAGCGTAAGTCACAGTAACCCAGAAATTGAATTCGATATTTATCTGACATGTCAATTATAGAGGCGCAGGAAAGTATTTACATTCTCGATTGGTGGTTGAGCCCTGAGTTGTATCTTCGTCGCCCTCCTGCTAAGAACGAGCAATACCGTCTGGATCGAATGCTCCAACAGGCCGCACAGCGCGGCGTCCAGGTTTACATCATCGTGTATAAGGAAGTCGAAGCAGCTTTAACTCTCAACAGCAGTCATACGAGGACTGCTCTTGAAGCGCTGCACAAGAATATTCATGTCTTCCGACATCCTGACCACTTGCCCACAGGTTACGACCTGCAGAGGGAATTGGGCAAGTCTATCAAGGCTCTAACCAACTTTGATCTTGCCAAAGCATCTGGAGATGCTATCAAGGCTGTCTATGGTACTGCTGATGGAGTTGTTCTGTACTGGGCGCATCATGAGAAGCTCCTCGTCATTGACAACGGCAAGATTGGGTTTATGGGAGGACTGGATATGTGTAAGAACTCCTTGCTTTGTTCATAAAGACAAATGCTAACTCTTGCGACTTAAGGCTTTGGAAGATGGGACACAAACAGTAAGTTTGTGAGTTACATAGGGGAAGCTGTCGCTCACCATCTCAACTAGGTCACCCCATCGCCGACGCTCATCCCGGTAACTTGGATGCCATTATTTTCCCAGGACAAGACTACAACAATGCTAGGTATGTCTTATTCTCAAAAAGAACAGTTGGGGGTCATACTAACAAGCTTCCGCAGAGTCTACGACTTCGCTGATGTTAAGGACTGGGATCAAAACAAGCGTAAGTCATTCCTCTAATCCGAGTATTTTTCAAGCAAGCCGTAACTGATTTGTTCCAGTCGACCGAACTAAGAGCTCGAGAATGGGCTGGTCAGATGTTGCTCTGAGCATGAACGGACCTATCACTCGTGACATGGTCGACCACTTTATCGACCGATGGCAAGCCACCACAATTTCTAATTAGTCTAGATTGTCACTAACCGTGCACAGGAACTTCATCTTCAAAGACAAGTACAAGGAAAAGAACCCCGGCAAGTATCACAAACTCGAGCTGCCACCACGAGACACCTCCGGTTCTGGAGATAGACGATCCAGGGGCGAAGATGACTATTTGGGTGGCTTAACACAACAGTTTAGCCGTGGCATGGATAGACTGAGATCGTTTGGGGAGCACGATGACTCTCACCGTGACCGTGGGCACAGATCTGAAGGCCATGGTGACATGCCTCACATCCAGATGATTCGAAGGTGAGTTCACCTGCTTCTACCCTATTCTATGGGTTTAAGTGTATAATACTTACTAACATGGTATAGCTGTGCTGAGTGGTCGTCTGGCCACCCTCTTGAGCGTTCGATCCAGAACGCATACATCGACGCCATCAAGAACTCTAGGTTCTACGTTTACATTGAGAACCAAGTAAGTGCAATTTTAACTTTCTTTCCTTTTACAAGTGTTGCTAACGAATCAGTTTTTCATCACTGCTACCGATGATAAGCAACGAGTTGTTAAGAACAAGATCGGTGCTGCGCTGGTAGACCGAATTATCCGCGCTGACCATGAAGGAACACCCTTCCATGTCTGGGTTCTGATGCCAGCCGTCCCGGCCTTTGCGGGAGACTTACAGGATGAGGGAGCGCTGGGAACCAGAGCCATCATGGAGTTTCAATATGATTCAATCTCTCGTGGTGGGTACAGTATAATCGAAAAGCTTCAGAAGGCAGGCATCCGAGATACATCCAGATACATCGGATTCTACAACCTCCGAAACTTTGATCGAATCAATACTTCCAAGACAATGGCTGATGCCGAAGCCCGAACTGGTGTGTCTTACGAAGAGGCTCGAAAGGAGAGAGACCGTGAACTGGGCGGTTACCCAGATGAGGGATCAGGAAGGGCAGCACGAGATCAGTACCAACAGAGTCGAGGCGATTTTTCAAGCTCACGAGGAGGCGATAACTATGAAAGTCGAGGTTATGGGGACCGAACTCAGCGAGATGATTACCACCAGGAGTCTCAGAGGGGCTACAACTCCCGACCAGACAGCAGACGCCAGGACGATGACTACCGTGGAGGCCACTCAGGGTCCAAGTACAGACGTGATAGCGACAGTGATGATGACCGCCGAGGTGGCTACTACGGTAGACGACGTGACAGTGATAGCGACGATGGCCGTCGAGGCGACAAGTATGGGCGTCAACCAACCCGAGACCCATATGCCCACCCTGGAGCCGATCCTCGATTTCAGTCCAGGCCACAAGGCTATTCTCAGCAGGGATATGGACGTGATGACGACTACCGAGGTTCTTCGCAGCAAAGTTACGGCGATCGGGGCGACTATGGAGAGCGGCCAGACGCAGGATATGGACGACCTGAGCGCAACCCCTATGAGCATCCTCAAGCTGACCCACGTTACAGTGGGAGACAAGATTCTGATAGTTACGGCTCCCGCCGCGATGATCGTCCACAGTATGGCGAACACTCTAGCTCTTCCCGATATGAAAGCCGGGAACAGCGTTACTCGGGCCATTCTGATTCAAGATATGACGACCGGCCACAGCGAAAGGAGCAAGGGGGCTACTCCCAGGGGGGTCATTCCCAAGGAAGTGGTGCAGATTCATACCAAAGATACCAACAAGGGGCTAGCAAAGTTGGCGACAACACTCTTGACACTATCAGCTCCTGCTATATGGACAAAGGACCTAGAGTCACTGATCTGCGCTGGGATGGCAACCCTGAAGACGAGATTAACGCTTTCGTCTCTGAGGAGTTGTACATCCACAGCAAGCTTCTCATCGTCGATGACCAGCTTGTTATTTGTGGCTCAGCCAACTTGAACGACCGCTCACAACTCGGCGACCACGACTCTGAAATCGCAGTTGTCATCGAAGACCCTACACCTGTAGAGTCATACATGAACGGACGTCCCTACACGGCCTCTCGCTTCGCTGCTTCTCTGCGTCGCTTCCTCTTCCGCAAGCACCTCGGCCTTGTTCCCGATCAACGTTGGGATCAACCAAACCGAAACTGGACACCCGTCGACCGAGACCCCAACGATTACGACTGGGGTTCTCCAGCCGATCACCTCGTCGTTGATCCGCTGAGCCCGGATTTTCAACGTCTCTGGACCAGCACTGCTCGTGTGAACACCGAGACATTTGATCGAGCATTCCACCCTGTTCCCACCAACAGAGTCAGGACTTGGAAGGAGTACGATACTTTCTTCTCTCAGTACTTCATCATCCCTGGTAAGAAGGACCAGGATGTCAAGGCAGAGCTCAAGAAGGGCAAGGTCGAGTATGGCCACATTGTGAAATCTGAGTTCCCTGGTGGTGTGAGGGAGGTTAGGGAGTGGTTGTCACGAATCCGTGGTACACTCGTCGAGATGCCTCTTGATTTCTTGGTTGATGCTGGAGATATCGCTAAAGAAGGCTTGACCTTGAATAATCTCACAAATGAGCTCTATACTTGATTGCGGTCAGGGTTGGAGTATTTGGACACAAAGGGGGTAAACGCTTGGAACTGGCTCTTTGTATCTTGCTTCGTTCATAGGTCAATATTAGTCATGGACTAAACTTAAGAAATATCTAAATTACGGAGTATCAACGCGACTCTTGGTATTTGTGAAGAGTTACTTGTGTTGGGCATCCTATTCTGCTTTATAGCAACCCTTGATGGCCGTGGTCAGGTCATCATCTGCGACACCCAGTACATCGGCGAGATTATCGTCCGCCGCCTGAGTGTTTGGCAAGATCAAGAAACTTCTGCATAATTGGCGAGTTCCTCTCTTGGCTATCCACGTTGATAGCAGCATATAGCTTACACCAAATATCGACAGCCTCTTGATCCATTGCGCGATAATGCGGCAACCACTCATGATCCTGAAGTTCTGGGCCAAGGGGCTCGGTGGTGTCTGACCAAAACTCGTCCTAGAAGCACGAAAACACTAAACTTACCTAAATTTAGGGTATCAACATAAACTCAGCAAAAGATGTCCTAAAGCTTAGGCTAACGTTACCCAAGTTTCCTTGCCTTCCCAAGCTCGTCTACCGTTGACTGACTGGCTCTCGACATGAGTTGCCGTGAACAACTTGCACAATTGGTACGCATCAATCGTTCGAAATTTGCTGATGTAGTTCTTCATTAGCCGAGCTCTTTCACGCTGCTCATCCAAGAACCAGTGATCCATATCTCTGATGAATCGATTGCATAAGAAGAGTCTTTCAGAAGTCGTTTTGGCTCGAAGCGCTAGATCTGGTTGAGTATCTTTGATCTCCAAAGCAATGTCCTCAATATCGTCTGCAAGTCCTTCCATAGGGTCGCCAGAGATGACCGGCTGGCTAACCTCCTCGTTAACCATGGTCTCATTCTTGGTCGGTTTGTTCATCCAGTCCCACTTAGTGAACAACCTCATCTTGGTACCCCAGAGTGTCGGCTTGTCTCGGAACCTCTCAGCAACGGAAACCGCTGCTTCAATCGCATCGTATAAGGACTCCGCCTCGACCCGTGGAAGGAGGAGTTGTTCTGACCACTCCCGACGTTCTCGGTAGAAGTCGTCTGACGTTTATGTGGTCGCGACGGTAGTTGTGATGGTCTCATTCCGGACGCGAGGCTCCAGCTTGGTTGGTAGGCTGGGGAGAAGCATAAATGCTGCTGGATTGCGCTCTCGACTTGCGACTGTCGTGAGATCTGCGATTGAGCAGTTGGGGCGGACCCCGACGCAAATGGTTCCATTACTTGTCTTAACCGCTTAACCGTCGATCGCCATGCCTGTATACTGCAGGACAGATTCGGCATTCAGAATCTGAACGTCAGTTGCCCAACCATCTTTGCAAATTCGTTTCATCGCTATGAGGGCAACGATTGTTGGAGCTGTTGGCGCTGATAATGTCCAGACAGCCTCTGGGAATGAGATACTGATGTTCTAGGTTTCTCGGACTGTGATAGTTGCTTCTCTATGTCCACCCTAGCTCGACCTTTCAGTCGCTTCCATGACTCTCGTGCTTTTCATTTTGGCGATAGCGACTATAATGCAGCGCTGGTGCTGGAGATATCCCGTCTGACAAGGCGAAAGCAGGCATGTACCAGGTCTTCCCAGAATCTGGCACTAAGATCTGCGGCGGGAGTAATCGCAATGTTCTCTATCCAAGAGACACAGCACCACTCTTTGACATAGACTCCTGTGTTGTGTCGTATGACCATAGTGTAAACGGTCTTATAAGAGTCAAGTATAGATGAGACAAGAGGCAAATGAAAAGGGCCAAAACAATGGGCCACCATCAATACGTTTCAAGCACATAGACACAGGTTGATCAAGGGTAGGACGGACCGTGACATAAGTACGCAAGCGTGGTAATCTCGTATCAGCTCAATAAATAAGTAGTATACAGTGACACGCAATCTAAATAAATAGATATCAGACCCAAAACTCCGCAATTTATCAACACACAACTATAGCAAATCCTGTTGTGAACCCATTCCAATAACCCCTGGCGATTCACATTGGCAAGTATCAGCCCAATTTTCTCTTCCTTTTCCGCTCAACAGCACTGGTTTCACAGCCTGTAAGTCTAGTCAGACTTGTCGTTACCGTTCTGTCCCAGGAGACCATCCTTGAGACCAAGGGAATCGTCCATGCGGAAGAAAGTGCCGCGAGACCGTCTGGTACGGTTGCGGATCCAAGAGTAGAGACCAAAGCCAACGGCAATGATAAACCCGATCGAGAGGAATGGGTGGTCGACAAAGTTCATCTTGATGTCGAAGAAGAACTTGGCCAGAGTACCGATAGTGTACTTGGGGGAGATTGGGTTGGGGCCATAAACGATCTTGTCAAGAGTGTCCATGATAGAGGTATGGCTAACCATGATCTGGTTACCTGTGGGGGTAGTGTCCCAGAATTGATGTCGCTATGAATTTGTTAGTATAGTCAATCACACAAGGGGTACTTAGAAATCTTACATCTTCCTCATTGATGATGATACGCTCGCCATCTCGAACGTCGATGTTGTAGGTTGTGGCAATCCACCTCTGCCAGAAAATACCATCAACCCAAGCGAAGCCAACCTCCTTACGATGGGTAGAGTCCATATCAATCTTGATGGCCTTGGCATTACGAAGGGCACGCTGATCGTCACGGCTCTGTGCCTCTTCAATTCTCATTTGCTTGGCATCCCGAAGCTTCTTACGCTCAAGTTGGAATTCCTGCACCTGGCGATCAACCCACTCGTTGGCGGCGTTCTTGAGCTCTGAGATGGAGTTTTGTAGACGGTCCTCATCATTGCGGTTCAGAATCGCAAGCACAACCAACTTGTGGCTCATGATCTGCTTGGCGTTAATGGCAGTCATCTCGGGGACAAGCGGGAGCCAAGTAGACTTCATCCAGGATGTGAGGGAATCTACGTCTCTCATCTCATCAGGAGTGATAGGGGTGTAGTAAGTGGCACGTCCCTCGCGCGAAACCAAAAGTCTTGGCCAAGTTGTGATCTTGAATCGAGAGCAAAGTTCCTGGTCACTTGTCTTGACAATCTTGCCACGTCCAATGAGGTTGAGCGGGAGGGCGTCAAGTGCCTTGAAGTCCTCGGTAGTAGTTGCGTGATCATAGAAGTAGACAAACAGAACCTCCTCGGTCTTCTCGAGCTCCTTAAAGCTCTCGGCATCAACATCAATAACGCCACCAGCAACCTCAAGAGCACCCTCGGCGTATGCGACGAAATCACCAACTCCACGAAGACCCTTGTATTCAGCCTTTTCGGTGCCTGTGACAAAATAGATGGTGGGGAATGCCTTGACGCCCATCTGTGTGCAAAGCTTGTGATCAGCCTCACAGTTGACCTCACCAATGTTGAGCTTTCCTTGCATGTTCTTGGCTAACTGCTGCCATGTAGGGGCCATAGCCTTGCAGTGAGAGCACCAGGGCGCATAGAACTTGATAAACCAGGGATCCTTCGAGCTTGTGACCAACTTGTCGAAGTTTTCAGGAGTCAGAGGCACACTTGTACCCTCCAGATTGTACTTAGGAGTGGTATCCTTGGGCTTGGTCTTCTTCAGCATCTGGCCTGTGCTGGGGACCTTCCAATCAGCGCCGAAGGTGTTCTTATTTTCGTCCTTAGCAGCAGCAGATTCTTCAGGCTTCTTTTCGGTTGATTCGGTCTTGTCGGATTTCTCTGCGTCCTTGGGTGATTCGGTAATGTCGTCCAGAGACTTGCCCGCATTTTTACCAGCTGGCTCCTCAACCGGCTTTTCAGCAGCGGCGTCAAGAGGCTTCTCGGCGTTAACGGCGGGCTTTTCCACAGGAGCCTTAGCATCTCCCTGAGTTCCCTCCACCTTCTTCTCGGCGGCTGGTTCCTCAGCCTTGGGCGCAGGGTACACAGTATCACCAGGCTGAGGCAACTCCACGAGTGCAGGACGTCCTGGATGGGTTTTGGAGAGCGCATTCTCGACCGAGGTGGTCAACGCTGTCATGTTCTTAATTCCTCGCAGCGTGTCGAACACCTTTCCGTCTTCGTAGAGAATCGTCGTCGGGTATGACTGAATGTTGTGGTCCATACAGAAATCATAGTAGGCAACACAATTTACCGTTCCGAATGCGAAATCGTAGTACTTTGTGAAAGTGTCGTCGGGGTTTTCGGTCGGGGGCTTCGAGGTGTAGTAAAATTCGTAGAGTGTCTGGAATGTTGGAGCGAATCTCGTGCAGTGCTTACAGTACGGACTGACAACGTATAAGCATATGAATTACACCCTGACCCAGCTCAACATACCTGTAATGCTTGACCATCCAGAACTTGTTCTTCTTTGTTTCCTCCTCCCAGTTTGATGGTGTCAGCTCCTTGAATGGCGGTACTGACTTTCCGTTAAAAGTCGTAGGGTCGGTCACTGGGTTCCTCTCCTCTTCAGCCAGAGCTACAGCTGACAGCCCAGCGAGGATCGCAAGCGGCGAGAAGCGCATGTTGGGCTAGGGGCGCCAAGGTATTATGCGAAGAGCAGCTTGGGCTTATATTGTAAAGATCGCACACCGAAAACGATCGAAGTATATATCGAGGCCGTAGCCGTATCAGGGAAGCAAGGTCGAACCAGATTAGGCAGTAGAGCGAGCAATTAGCGACTGGCGATCATATGGGGTGAGGCTGAGGAGCTGAAGGTGTGCGATACGGAAAAGAACAAGAAGAAATGGCCAGAAAAGCAATCACTCAATCACGCTCACCAGGCGCGAAAGGAGACGATGCTGATGAGGGGCAAAAAATGAGAATAGACAAGATAGGAAGAGGATAGATAATAAAGGAGGACAAAAGAGTCGCTATTCAGGAGGCGCATTCGATTCGAGAACACGTTCCGTATGGGAATTCGACGCCACGCCACAGGGACAGATACCTAGTTAGAGGGAGAGGGACCTTGCTCAGCCACTCCACTCTAAATTGGGACGCTTGCCTCTGTTTGGTTTGGGGTGATTCTTGTTACAGGTGAGTTTAGAGACGATGGAGAACATGTCGACGAAGGTTATTGCTGTATAAATTCACCAAGGGCAGTATTTGATAGGCTGTAAACAGAGCTACCTTATACGATTCTCGATTGGAACAATATACACATCCCATCCACTATCTCTCCAACCTTTACAGTGAGTGACCGGTGTTGGCTGCCTGGAGCATAAGATGTCCCGCTCTGATCAACGACAAGGAAGGAAGCAGCCTAGACGGGTCAGACCAAGGGAACTACCTCCATCAGAGCAACCAAATTGAATCTCAACTTCTCCTCTTCCCAACTCAATCTTCAGGATTAAACCCCTTCGAAGCAGCACATTTACATCTGTTTCACGTTTAAAGGATTTCTCCGAGATACACAGAGCAATTTATTTCCCGACCTCGTACATACATGACGATTGCTTCACAAACACCTTCTCGACTGATCTCGAGATTCTCAACTAGCCCTTGTTGGCGCATTACATCAAGAAACTACCGGTAAATCAATCTCACGCCCTTATGTCAGGGGTTTCCTCCTCTAGTCATCCAACATCCACAGGTTCCTCAAGCAAGACCCTACCACCAAACCACCACAATGAGTCGCCCGGCAAAACGCCAGCGAATGGAGGAGCCTGAGGCCCAAACACCAGAGTCACTGCAGCGTTCTATGACCCCCCCTAGAAAGAAAGACAGAAAATCAACTGTCGTGAAGTCCCCATGGCAATTGACCTGGATCCGTGACCTCCCAGAGGGCGACAATCAAGATGCCGTGACTCTTAAGGACCTCCTCAGCGATCCTCTCATTTCAGAGTGTTGGGAGTTCAACTTCCTGCACGATATCCCGTTTCTCATGGACTCTTTCGACCCCGACACACGCCACCTCGTCAAGGTACATTTAGTGCACGGCTTCTGGAAACGTGAAGATGTGAATAGGATAGCGTTAGAGGTAAGTTGTAGAATGTGGTCAGGCCATGAAACTGAAGCCTCTATTCCACAGCTAGAATAGCATGCCTTCACGTCCTAACTCTCTACAGACCGCAGCATCGGAATTTGAAAACGTCAAAATCCATATTGCCCCTATGCCAGAAATGTTCGGAACACATCACTCGAAAATGATGATTCTGTTCAGACATGATGAAACTGCTCAAGTCATCATCCATACTGCCAACATGATTCCAAAAGATTGGACCAACATGACAAACGGCGTTTGGAAATCACCCTTACTCCCCAAACTGTCAGGTGCACAAAACGTTCAAGCTTCACCGGAAGATCATTCTGTTGGAAGCGGACAACGCTTCAAAATCGATCTTCTCAACTACTTAAAGGCCTATGATAGGCGTAAGATCATCTGCAAACCACTAACTGATAAGCTTACACAACATGACTTCTCAAGTATCAAAGCTGCACTAGTTGCGAGTGTGCCGGGAAAGCACGACTCCCGGGATATGTCAGAAACTTCCTGGGGCTGGGCGGCTCTGAAAAGGTGTCTGCAGCATGTACCATGCCAAGATCACGGTGACTCAGATATTGTGGTACAGGTTTCTTCTATTGCTACGCTGGGTGCAAAGAATGATTGGTTACAAAAGACTCTTTTTGAGCCTTTGACTCGTTCTAAAAACACAGGCCTCGGCCGGCCTAGGTTTAAGGTTGTCTTTCCTACCGCTGATGAGATCCGGAAATCTCTAGACGGATATGCGTCCGGGGGTTCCATACATACCAAAATCCAGTCATCACAGCAGGCAAAACAATTGGAGTATCTTCGCCCAATTTTCCATCATTGGGCCAATGACTCACCCCGCGGTGCTAGTGAGTCTAACTTCTACGTAGTCCTTGGACTTTTTGCCTAATGGCTCACAGAACTTCCCGAAGACACCCCTTTGCGAGAAAGTGGCCGCAAAAGGGCAGCACCGCATATCAAGACGTACATTCGGTCAAACAAATCGTCTATAGACTGGGGTCTTTTGACGTCAGCCAATATTTCAAAACAAGCTTGGGGTGAAGCAGCCAGACCAACAGGCGAAATTCGTATTGCATCATGGGAGATTGGTGTCTTGGTATGGCCAGAGTTGATAGAACAAGACTCTATCATGATAGGCACTTTCAAGACCGACATGCCAGAAAATACACAAAGTACGGGCGAGAAGGATGCATGCAAATCAATAGTTGGGTTGCGAATGCCGTACAACACTCCACTACAACGTTACGCAAGCGAAGAGATACCATGGGTTGCGTCAATGTCCCATACAGAGCCTGACTGGGCGGGCCAGACTTGGATTTAATGATGGAGTTTCATGATATTGGTGTCATGAGAAGGCTGCCGATAGGCTTGGCTGAGGAATTGGGCCAATCGACTTAGACAAGATATCTACAACGGGACGAACTATAACTCAAAGCCTCACCCACGCAAGCTCGGGATACGCCGTTAACCATGATCCCAGATCTGGGCATCACGAACCACAACCCTTCTTGACGATCCACCCCCGCATCCTGTCAGAGAGAGGCTGAGGTACAATTCGCCTATCACGACATTGCCAATCGAAAGATGCGTGTCTTTGACCAGAAGTGGTAAGACTCCACCACGTCAGGGTCAGCCGCCTTTACGGCAATTCAATGGCTCCCTTTGCTGTGGCGGGTCTGAGTTAACGCTAGCTTGAATGGCAAAGTCAGACTAACAGCAAAATCGGCTTTATTGCCTCTTTTCAATCGGGCCTAGTGATTTGACTACAACGACATATCTATACAGCCTCCTCATATTCTTATCTAGTTTCCCTCATCTCTGTTTCCCTGTCTCTCTCTCCTCTTCACGATTGCCATCTGCGCATTGGTCTCAATGCATGGGGTTGACAGCACAATTGAACTCACATTGACTACCTTGTATCACTCAACTTTTTCCCACTCCACCATTTGACTCAGTGGCGTCCCTTGTTGCACTCTGAAGAAGTCTCTTTCGTGTGATCCTTGCAGAATTGTCATCTGAAATTTCATCTGCCTCAAGAAAAGATTCCAGCTGAGGTGACTGTGAGTTGACATGGATCCAATAGGACGAGGAGCTGGAGTCTCGCCCTATGGCACTCCTCGTGGTGCTGGCGCACATCCAGCGCTGTCATCTTCATGGCGTGTGGGCTCGCCTCTAGCTGAGGCCGCTCTGGCTGCAGATCTTGCGGCATGCTCGGATGACGGGTTCGAAGACAATGCGATTGACGACGATGTCTCCGTGTCGGACCTCCAGGGCGACCCCATCATGTATCGTCGACCCAGTGGTGTTGCTTTTGGAGGCTCACGACCAATTATGAACCCTCAGACGTATGATGAGCCAGGCCTGACAGCTCTAGAGAGGAAACAGTCTCGTAATGCTGAGCGTAGCTTGCTACGAGACAACCATGTTCTTCCACCCAAGCACGGATATCGACAGAAGCATGGGCTTTTCACTCGCATTTACCGCCGTCTTTTTAGTACAAAGATTGCGCGGGATGAAGAGGAGACGCCTGCTCTAACTGTGCAGCCTCCCAGCGAAACAGATCCTCTCTTGGGTTCTCGTGATGACGGTCTTTTACCCGAGCACCTCAACGATACTTGGGAGCACGCTGTTGCTGAGCATCGAATCAAGACCACTTGGCAGCGAGAGGCCAAGACCATCATGACCTATTCCGCACCACTCATCGTCACGTTCTTGTTGCAATACTCCATTAATGTCACCAGTATCTTTGCTGTTGGGCGAATTGGCAAGCTCGAACTTGGTGCTGTTTCATGTAAGTCTGAAGCTGGATAGTCGCGAAATAATTGCGAGTCGAGACTAACTTGACCAGTGGCCAATATGACTGCCGCTATTACTTGTCTGGCGCCTTTTCAGGGCCTTGCTACATCTCTCGACACTCTATGCGCGCAAGCATATGGGTCTGGCCATAAGCATCTCGTTGGGCTTCAGTTTCAACGAATGACTTGTTTCTTGTTTGTGCTCGGTTTCCCTGTCGCTGTTCTGTGGTATTTCTCCGAAGGTATCATTAGAGCCATTGTGCCAGAACCCGAATCGGCAAAGCTTGCTGGCATGTATCTCAGGGTCATGATCTTCAGTATTCCGGGATTCATCCTGTTCGAGGGTGGCAAGCGATTTACTCAAGCTCAAGGTCTCTTCCGCGCTACGACTTATGTTCTCCTGATTGTTGCACCCTTCAACGTCTTCCTCAGCTGGCTCTTGGTTTGGAAGCTGCAATGGGGTTTCATTGGAGCTCCTACAGCTGTGGCCATCAGTAACAACCTTCTCCCCATATTCCTCTTCTTGTATGTCCGCTTCGTGGATGGACGACAATGCTGGGGTGGATTTAGCCGACGGGCTCTCAGCAACTGGTGGATCATGATTCGACTTGCTCTACCGGGTATGATCATGGTCGAGGCAGAATGGCTGGCTTTCGAGATTCTCACGCTCCTCTCGAGCCGATTTGGACCCGAGTATCTTGCTGCTCAGAGTGTGGTGACAACCATCACGACACTTTCATACGAGATCCCATTCCCTATGTCGATTGCTGCCTCGACACGTATTGCCAACTTAATTGGTGCCGGCCTTGTTGAACCTGCCAAGATGACTGGTGTCGTGGTAAGTTTACGATTAAACTAATGTTGATATTGTCATACTAATGAGGTCCAGGCTTTTGTTGCTGCTTGTATCATCGGAATGTTCAACCTAACTATTTACACAACCATGCGCTATCAGCTACCGCTGTTGTTCACCAAGGACGACGATGTTATCGATCTTGTTGCAGCAGTCATGCCCATCGTGTCGGTTATGCAAGTCTTTGATGGTCTTGCAGCAGGTGCTCATGGACTGCTCCGAGGTATTGGAAAGCAGTCGATTGGCGGCCCTGCCAACATTATCGCGTACTACGCCCTCTCTCTTCCATGCTCGCTCGCCCTGGCCTTTGGCCTTGATTGGAAGCTGAGCGGCCTGTGGCTCGGTGTCACAGTTGGAACTATGTCGTAAGTTGAAAGATACTCGTACTGGAAGCAATATTCTAACTGTATGAAGCGTCGCATCGATTGAGTATATCTACCTACTCCGAACCGACTGGCACAAAGCTGCCGAGGAAGCAGCCCTTCGAAACGCTGCTGGTTAGTGGCGTATGCCCTTGGTAGTCTATTTCATATTGATCTTTGATGGTCTTGCATTTTTGGAGTCAAAGCAAGTACTGTGGAATTATGCAGTGGTGGTTATATGACATGTGGTTATAGCAAAAGGAGGAACAGTTGACGACGAATGCTGACGATTATATGGGAGTCGCGATAATGCTTTAGTTGGAACTGGTGCAAGTAGTCAAATATTAATGTGATATTTTTGTCGGAGTCAGCTAGACCCGTGCCTGGTGTACTCAACTGTTGCGAAGTTTATTTCATGGAATTCTTTCAATTGAGCAACTGATTGTGTATAATCGTACAAGACATGTCCGAATCTATGGTATTATCTCATTTCTGCTCTGCTCTGCTCTGCTATGCCTGTTCCCTTCGGCTCGACTTCAAGTCTTGACTCATTTTGCGTCTGCCTTTTACCATTTCGCTGGCCCCTTTATAACTCCTCTTTCAAGTCCACGGTTTGAAAGTCTGTGCTGAGACCATGTGAACGAGAAACCCGTATAATGAAATAAAATTATCAGCTCATTGTGCGATTTCAGCCCAGCATAGAATGTGTGCGGATACCCTTGGGACCAAGTTCGCTTTGACACGGTTAGTGAAATTCTTAGTGAGGTTCTCGGGAGTAGGGAACTTACTTGTAATCAACTCTGCTCAAACTCATAAGTCTTTGGGCCTCAATTGTCTGGGCATCCATGTTAGAGTGTAGGCAAAAGGCAATACGAGCAGCGACCTGAGCACCGAGGAACATGGACTCCTCGAAGCCATTCTTTGTCCACTCGCTCAAGTAGTTCGGCAGAGTAGCCGTCTTGATGCTCGTGGGAGTCTGGCTGTGGAAGTGGTGGGTTGTCGTGGGTCCTCCAGCCTCAGAAGCTGGTTGCGGTGTGCCGACCATGTTATTAGCGGTGCCAGCAGCTGCAGCCGTGGTAGCGGCCTGGAGGAGGGGGTTCACGCCGCTTGAGGATAGCTGGTGAGGTGCGCCTGTGAAGGAGCCAGTGGGAGTCTGAGCGCCGGTTCCGGTGGGCGTGGCCATGTTAGAGGGCAGCTCCGAGGTGAACATTGTGGCAGTAGATGGAGAGACGAGATGGCGGGCGTTGAGGGTCTGGAGGATGTTCTCGCGGAGACCGCGGAGACGAGCACCGTTGCCAACAAAGACCAGGTTGTCCCAGCATGGAGGTCGCATGTACATGTCATCGATGCCCTGGACAGTGCGATAGATAGCGTTGACAATGCGATCGATCTCGCGACGTTGAGCGAAAGTGAAGCGCTCAAGACCGACCTCGACATCTCGACGAATGCGCTTTGGTCGCTTCTCAGGGGTCTCAGTGGAGGGTTGAGCGTCGGGCTTTGGCTCAGCCCCAGGCTTGGGTTCTATCGACTGCGCTGGCTCTTGAGTTTGTTCTGGCTTGGGCGCTTCTGTGGCAGGTGTCTCTGTCTCTGTCTCTGTCTCTGTCGCAGGTGCAGGTGCAGGCACAGGTGCAGCGGCGCTGTCGCTCTGAGGTTGAGCTCCGTTGGTCTCGCCCTCGGGCTTGGGGGCTTCTGTTGTGCCGTTACCATTGATAGTAGCCGCAGCGGTCTCTAGAGTCTCCTTTTCCTTAGACGGTTGAGGAACCTCTTCCTGAATGACTTCCTCGTAGAAGAAGGTATTGTGAGTCCTCTTGGAGTTGGGTAGACGCGCAGTCTTAGCGGCGCCTTCAGCATCCTTTTCGCCCTTCTTTCGACCTCCCTTGCCCTTTTCTTTCTCTTTCTCCTTTTTGGCGAGGAATTCCTTTGTCTGCCCGCTTGTAACGATGGCTGCGACGTCTAGAACTCCATCATCCTCTGGGTTACCATTGCCCTCATCAGAATCTCCATTGTCTGTGGGTTTGGGCGCTTCAGGGGCTTTTGGTGCGGCCTCTGCAATGGCAGAAGCTGGTTGACCACCTGTTGCGCCTGCAGTATTCTCCGTAGGAAGTTCCATCAAGTTCTCCTCAGTAGCAACATAGGGGAGGACTTCGCAGATGTTGCTCTTTTTCAGCTGCTCCGCCATATCATGGTTGAAGCCCTTGTTTTCTAGCAACTTGAGCAAGCTCTTTGTGAAAACCTCGCCTCCGCTGATTTCACCATCGGCATCAGATGCGCTGACGTCCATGTGGTTCACAACTCTTCCATCGTGAATTGCTGTAACGTCGACCTTTTGGTAGCCAATGTCCACCACAGTCAGGTTAGGCCACTTCAGACCATACTGCGTAGCGATTCCGCTGTGGATTATGCATAGTGCAGGTGTTCTCGTGTTCTCAAAGATGTATCGGGCAATTGTCTCGCAGTCGGGTCGTGTCCATTGTGGTGAAGCCATGAGCATGATGGGAGTGTTGTGGTATGTAGTTGTAAGCAGGCCGTGGACATGGTCGAGGAAAGCGAGAAGTGCGCTCATGTTGACGATGCGACCAGCTACAAAGATGCGCAATTAGCATTAATTCCTTACACGGCCTTCAATGGCTGTATACACATACCTTCAATGGGGTACACAGCTCCCTCGTCTTCGTCAACATCCTCCAACCATTCCTCTTCCTCAACGCCATTCACAATAGTCGTGCGCTTCGTCTTGTGATAGGGCGCCCACTGATCGCCCTCCTTAAACATCCTGGTGGGCATGCGCCGAGCAGGAGGAGTCAATTCACTGCAACCCAGCTGAGCCATAGTGGTTCTGCTACCAGGGCAGATGATGAGGACCTGCTCCTCGCGCCATTTGCCGGCCGTGCTTGACATTGTGCGATTTCGCTTCCTCGCACTTGCACCGAGATCGAGGCTGTAGTTATAGTGGTATTTATGTGGTGATGGCGTTACTGAGCCGTTGTTTGGTCGCGTTGGTGTTGGTGTTGGCGAGGCTTCTCGAGGTTTGCGCGCCCGGAGCTGGTACCGGGCTGAGGACGACGCGACAGGCGTGAGTGTGGCTGGTGTCGCAGCATCTTGAGCGCTGTGGTGCACGTGACCACCCTGGTCTCTTCGTTGCTTGGTTGGAGTTCTATAGGCCATCATGACAGACTCAAAACTTGCTCAGAGCGTGCTCTAAATACCTGTATCAAGAAGCCAAAATGAGACTCAAACTTTATGAGTAGAGAATCTCCATCTCTGATGTACTTTTAAATACTTGAATGTTGCGTGGGCTCTCATTGCTATCGATTCTGCCAGTGCAGTGCAGTGCCAGTCAAAGAATACAGACCATTCACCTCAGACACTATATTTATTCATTCATTCATTCATTCATTCATTCATTCATTCATTCACAATCAATTATAGGAAACAATAGCCAGTTCATACTGTATCTATTCAATGGCATTAGGAATAATACTTTATCATAGTCTGACCTCTGGACTATACCAGGCCAGGCCTCCAAGAAACCACAACTAACTCCAGGTACACAGATCACTTGCGTTCTTCAAGGATCCTTTCCTTTTATCCATATGTTCAAGCCTTACTCGTCTCATCTCGTCTCGTCTCGTCTCGTCCTTCCCATCCCATGACACATCCAGTACATCGATCGACCAAGACCCGTTCCTCTTCTCATCAGTTTGCTCCTCGAGGTGGTATAAGCTATGCGCTGCTCGAGAGAACTGACAAAGTGGTTATGACCAACCCAACAAACGCCATCAGGGGTCACAAATCGAACCCCTGAACACACAAAGATCCCATCATAACGTACATTTTCACCAAAGTATTGACAAGAATGCGCAGAAAAAAAAAGAAACGTCTCTCAAAAAAGCCGCCCAGTAATTACCCATGAAAAGTGCAGGTCGTGCGCCATATCCCATCTACTGATGTAAAACCATCGTCGTCCTCAATTATACAACCGTGATCGTGTTGGGGGTTGTCTCATTCGATGTAATCTTCTTCAAGTCTTCATGTTTTTCGTTCAGCTCAGTTGGCTCAGTCTCCTTAGTGGGTTCGACCTCCTTTGATGGCTTTCGTGGGGTCACGTCTTCAGTCACATCGTCAATGACTGAGAAAGGTCGGTCAGATGTAGGGGTTGTAAGTGTAGAGCCATCGACACTCCATCGATCATCGGTAACACCAGTGTAAATAGATGATGTGTGCTTCTTCTCGGGTGTCACAGGGCTTTCTGCCCGCTCAGTCTGGGGAAGTGTAGGTGATGTCTGAGCATCCTTGGTCTCAACCTTGGACTCAGTTGCAGCCTCCTCCTCCTCTAGCTTCTCAATCTTGGCGGGCTCAGCAGTAGGTTCCTTTGCTTGAGGCTCCTCGGTCTTGGCAATGTCCGTTTTTGCCTCTTCGGCTGGGAAGAACTCGACGTCGGATTCGGATGACGAATCGTCTTGAGCCTTGTTCTCGACAGTCTTAGGTGCGTCGACCTTGGGCTCATCGGCCTTGACCTCGTCGAGCTTAGCCTCCTTAGCCTCAGGTTCTTCTGCCTTTGGCTCCTCAATCTTGGGCTCTTCAGACCTAGACTCTTCAGCCTTCTTGGCCTCAACTCTGACCTTCTCAACCTTGAACTCCTGGGGCTTGAGATAAGGTGAAGAGTCAGACTTGGTTTGCTCATCCTCAGAGGCAAGATCTTCCTCGCTGAAAGCCTCCTTTCGCAGAGGGCTTCGGAGGTTTGAAACATCGCCGATCTCGCTCTTACTGGATCGCGAGGTCCTGGCAGGGCTCCTCATGGGCAGTGGGGGAGGAATCCTCTTGCCAATGGTAACCATGTTACCCTTAGCGTGGATCATGCGGGATGCAACAGCCTGGGTTCTGGCCGGCTGGACAGCAGCCACCTCGAACACCACGGGTTCCTCCTCCTCCTCATCTTCCTCCGCCTCGCTTTCGGAGTCACCTTCATTGTCGGTCTTTCGGCTGCTCTTGTCGTCCCTGTCGCTGTCGTAGTTGCTCGAGGCCTTGTCAGTGTCATCCCGGGGCTCGACTTTGAGGGTGTCATGTTCCACAGCTGTTATGCTACTGTGGCTGGTCGCACTGAGAGGAGTATGGGCTCCGCTCAAATGTCTTATAGGGGTCAGGTCGACCTTTGTGTAATCAACTTCCTCCTCTTCCTCCGTGACCTCGGGAATTTGCGTGCGGGTAGACCTGTCAAAACCGTCTTCGCTTTGACCTGGGCTGGGGGTTGTCTCGGGTGTTATGCCCACATCCGTCTGTGTTCCAGCATCTGTCATTTGACTTTTCGCCGTTCGTGAGGACATGTAACTGTTTCGGTTACTCCTCGTCACAAAGGTATCTACACTTTGCCTGTTGAATTTTGAGAATGCTGGGCTCGTAGGCGCGGGGTTGAAGTCAAATTGGCTGCTGGTAGGTCGCAGTCTTGATCCTGCCTCTCGGATTTCCAAGCCAGCCATCTCGAGGGCCAACACGCCAAAAGGATCGGGATCATCGACATTGGGAATTCCAAAGGCAGTTCGAGGCGAGGCGGGTGTTGACGATTTGGGTGTCGCGATCATGGCGTCTCCTGGCGCACATTCCGCAGCGATTTTGCTTATCAAAGAGGCATCGTAGTCTGTCCTACCTTCTGCCATCTTGATAACCTCTGAGAGCGGCCCAACCTCCTCTACTTGGCGAGAGACGTTACCAGCCAGAATGTCCATTTGTGTTACTTGGTTGGAATAGAATCGTTCATTCTCGTTCCCTCGCTCGGCCAGGATACACCCGTTCAAGTTGACGACCTGATTTTGACCCCGCGCTTTCAGGTATGTCAAAACGGTATTTCCCAGGTCCTTCCATTTTATGTGCGACTCATCTGAGTCAAGCGATACCAGGGGGCCACTAGTTAGTCCGACGTCTTCGCCTAGGGTGACACGAGGCTTTGTGATTGATTCGAGGGCGGCGAGGTTGTTAATAACGAGAACGCAATCGTAAACATCGACGCCGATAATAAAGCTGAGGGTGGGCGTATGCAACATGATTCCTGATGGGGGTGACCAGGTACCGTCTGACTTTCGTGCTATGAGAATACCGGAGCCGCCGGAGCCTGTCATGTACAGACCGCTGCGCATGCAGGTAAAGATGGCGATTCCGGCTGCGTTCTGGATGATGCGCTTGGGGATCTTCTTGGTGACTCGTTTTGGGGAGCGTGGTTCGCTTGTCGTCGATTGTGCGTCTTCTTCTTCCTCCAATGGCACGAGATATCCATCCGCTGCGTAATCATGTTAGCAAAGAAATGAGGCTGACAAGTAAAGTGAGACAAGCATACTGCAGAAAGACTTGAGGATGCGGGCAGCCTTTTCGCATTCGAGATCCAGAGTGGCAGGCCAGAAAGCCTCCCGCTGTACTCGGCCACTGGCATTAGCGGCCGCAGTATTTAACCTGGACAATGCATTGGAGTTTGCGCCGGATATGGAAGTGCTGGAACGGTTGGAGGACCAGCCGAAGAGGCCAGCTCTAGAACCTCCCGACGACCTCTTGTCCCACGAGGGGAGAAAGGAAGAAACTCGCTGCATGGCGGGCCGTCTTGCCTCTCCGTCGCCGCCGTCTTGGCCAGGCGGAGGCACGACAGAGAGGACGGGAATACAGGGCGCGGTGCTGTTATTGTTACTGCTAGAGATGATTGTCGTGCCAGAGCGGAAGTGGACGGATCTCTTTGGGGGCTTGGTCGGTACAGATACGGGGGTAGCGAATGTTGATGTCGATCTTGGGGTTGGAGATGCGACAGACGAGGCAGGAGACGAGACCGGGGTTGTTGTTGCGGTGGTAGTGGGCGAGCCGTATGATGATGTTGGTGTAGATGATGCTGTAGTCGAGGATGAGGAGACAGAGGAGACGGAATTGGAGTCGGAGAGAGGGTGAACAGTGACGAGGGGTCTCTTGAGGGCCGAATTGTAAGCGGCGACAGCTGAAGCGTGAGAATGGGAGTGGGAATGAGAGTGAGGATTAGAATGAGACGGCGCCGAAGCCGAACTGGCGTGTTGATGAAGGTGGGATCGAAAGTAGTGTCCGCGCTGGTCCTGGTGGGTGCTTGTGCTTGTGCTCGGGCACTGACTTGGACCTGGACTTGGACTCTGACTTGGACTCTGACTTGGACTTGGACTGGCTGAACTATTGCTGGCGTTTGCAGCAGTAGCGCCTCCAGTAGCAGAGCCAGAAGACACTGAAATGGGACAAGTGGTCCCCTGGAATCACGATGTTAGCTGTAAAGTTTACAGGGCTTTCACTTGTATGTAGAGTGAGGTGACCTGTCAGCGCGGACGGGTGGGTGACGTGGGCCGCTGAGCCATTGGGACAGGACCGAGGCTAGGCCGCTGTAGGCTACCTTCAGCTGCGGCCAGCTCGGTTTTGTGCGTTTTTGCAAGGATCCGTGCAGGGGCAAGCAAGGAAATGGAAAGGGAAGAATGAGAGAGGGATGCAATGGGGATGGGATGATCCGCCTTTGAACAAGCCTCCCCGGGTCAAGATGAGACTCGATCAAGAGGGGACGGAGGAGGGGGGACAAAATTGAGGGTGAGAGGAGGATGGAAGAGACGAGAGGATAGAACGGCTGTTGGGGTTTGTTGCTGTGTCATGATATAGCGTTTCCTCATTGGATTGAATTTTATCGATCGCTTTTCCATCGGCGCAATTGACTTTTCCTCAAAAACTCACTTCCTCACTCTCTTTCAACTGATCATCATCTTTTTTTTCTGGCTGCTCCCGCTCGAGGCTGAGTCAGGGGGGCAGCCTTTTGGTCTGATGACGGAACCTCTTAAAAACCCCCAGGGACTTGGGTAACGCCCCTAAACCCAACTTTGACAAGGTGCAGTTACTGCCATTCAACTTTTATGCCGGGGAGAGGGCTGCCCTGAGTAAGGCAAAGCGTAGACTAGATGGCTGATGGGGGGGTCGGGAAGTGAAGCGAGTGGGTGTGAAGCACATGTGAATGAATGGACATTTGGTGGAGGGGAAAACAAAAAGAGAAAAGAAGAGACAACCAGTACAGTAAGAATGAAAAGAACGTGAATTGAATACAGGTACTGACCGAGTTGCTCGTTGTGTTTGTTGAAGCTGTCTTTGTAGAGGCCCATCGCCCAAAACTCCATCCTCCTCCTCCTGTTCCATTGCTTCTTCCATTGCCCTTCATGTTCTCCTTCTTGTTGCTTCCTGCAATGCCGCTGATACTCAGCTTCTTCTTTCGCGCCGCCGTCATGAGGAATTTCTGATCTGTATGTTTCGCTTTGTTGGTTGAGGCTGGTACTAGACAGGGAGCAGTACAGCACCAGTTCAGTTCAGTTCAGTTACTGCGGCAGCAAACATCTCGTCAGCTCAATCCCAGTCTCCAGTCCCGGTCAAGCTCATGATGGTGTGCGGGTGACCCTGCACATGCTTGCCTGTGTGTGCACCTGGTGTATCGAGTGCAGTGCGTGTTACGATGCTGGAACAAGAACAAGCACCATCCCAGGCTATTCAGCTCGTCCCGAAAAGGTACAGCAGATCTCGGATTGGATGCTTGACGTCGCTATGGGTCCGCGATGTACCAGTATCACTACATCTCTTGATGTTGATCGTCACTTGACTCGAGAGAGATCATAGTCAAGTATAAGGCCATATCGTGATAGCAATGAATGATGAGGAATAAAAAGAGGATTAACAAAAAAAGAGAGAAAAAGAAATATCGTACCTGTTTGAGCAACGTTGTACTTGTGCTGCCAACTGTTCCTCTCATCGCCCGTTTACTGTCTGTCCTCTCTGTGTGTGTCTCTTTCGTCCTCCCTTACACCTATACCAGACAGGTTGTGTATAGGTCCGAACACGCTTTCCAAACGACAGCAAATCAAATCACGAAAAAAATCCAGCACAAGCAAATACAAAGAAAAGAATACTCAATGAAGAGATCGAGATCGTTGGAGCAAGGTAAGAACAGGTTGAGCTTTGTAAGAGTGAGAAGAAAATCACAGAACCCTCAACATCAGGAACGAAGTAAAGGGAGAGGGAGAGAGAGAGACAACTTCAAGGGTTTTTCGTTTCGTCGTGAATAGGTGCATACATAGACACATGCATATACATAATGCTTCACATTCCGCATCTACACTCCCTCGCTGTATATGGAATCCACCAACAAGATGCGCCTTGTGCGGGAGCAGGCGAATTGCCAAACATCATGCTCTGGCTGCGTCTATTCTTTGCCCTTTTTTTTGGTTCTGGTCTGCCTCATCTTGTCTTGTCTCTGCCTCTACGCCACGCGACCCCTGCCCACGAGCAGGCCAATCCTGAGATTTAATGGTCGAATTTCACGATCGGGGGGCAATAGCTGCATTCCAATAGTGTCTCATCATTGTTCTCGGCTGGGAGGGCATTGCTTCTGTTCACAATATATGGCCGAAACCACAGGTTAGTGGATTTGCAACTGTCACATATCAGAAGAATACATAGTCATTCAGCCAGCCAATAACCATAGTTTGTCGTTATATGCAAAACACAGTCGTATCAGAATTGGATACAATAAAAAGGAAACACCAAGAGAAAAAGGAAAACTCCAAACGTCTAGCACTAATACAGTATGTACATACAGTACTGACTCAGGAATGTGCAGAAGCTTCAACAGCTAATAGACACTCTTGCACCGTTAACGTGCTCAAAACTCAATCAAAGACTCACGATGTTGAGTGAAATTTCTTTCTTTTAGATCTATCTCCCCAGATTGTCGAGGTCTAGCGAGTCAAGATGAGATGGTCTTTGATCATGATCAACCACACCAAGACGCTACAAGCAAAAAGATTAAGAAGAGCTGCAGCGGCGCCGCATAGCAAAGGCGGGTCGAGCAGACTAAGTTAGTCTAGCTAGGGCCTTTTTCAAATCTTTTAATGGTCTTCCGCGGCCGGGATGTCACTCTATCCCATCCGTTTCCTACTGTACCTTAACCTTCTCGACATTAGACTTTTGTAAACAGTTACAGATAAGATTATATCTCTCACTACTTCTCCTGATCCTGTATGTGTAGCATACGCAAACCATGACGTGCAAACGGCAGCGAGACTGAGGCGTTGAAGCTGGCATCCATATCCTTGAATCCGCGTTTGCATTCCAGCACCAAGGGAAACGATATTAATTTAACGAGCCAAGACACTTGTCAAAGAAATCACTATAGTTAGTCATTTGCTTGAAACAAAGGGAACGTAATACCCGGGTTCTGTGAGCGAGCATAAGCCATAATAAGATAGGTAGGTAGCTTGATAGATTAAACCTGCGGGTCAAGGGTTTTGATAATTGCAGGGATAGCTCCAGATCAGATTAACAAAGAAAACAATTTATTTTCCGCGTTTGACGCTGGGATCCCCCTTGATTACCTAGGTTCAATGAGTCTTTTTCCTTCTTCCTTTAAATAAATCAAAGCTCCATTTGACATGTGTTTCAAGGGGTGATACACAAAGTCCCGGGAAACTCGAGAAGTTACATACAACAAAACGGCATGTTTCTCTGGTATCCAGCCGTGTATACAACGTCACATATTAATTTCCTTGGTCATATTTGAAAGGATGCACTGCTGCATGCTCTACTTTAGTTATGTTAGGCATGCATTATAATTTCTTTTTTTTTTTTTTTTCTTTCTTTTACTGCTCATCGGTTGTCGTTCTCTGGGGGATGGGGCTTGCTAGTTAGTACTCTAGGTACTGTAGCGTGCGTCCTCATTTATCTCGTGCATAATATGAACGGTTTATTACTTGATTAGTCTGATATAGGTCAACAGCCAGTCAGAGTTGACAGTTTGCTCCTGTCTTTGAGGCCATTCTTCTCCCTAACAGTTGCATTCACTTGGCATGGTCTTGTTGGAATGAAAAGATCTGTCCCGAGCTTCATCATGGTCTCAGAGTTGACGCTCTATGCAAGTATCACGAACCACGTGTAACCCGCCTTGCGTCTGCATCAATTAATCACTTTTCCAGGTCTTGACTTCTGTAGTTCTCTCTCCCTCTCTCCCTAGAATTCTAGTCCTCGCCCTGCCATTCCAGGAGCCCTCGTGCCGCCTCAAAGGGGAATGTTTCTGAAACAAGGCTTGCAGTACCGAGAATGGCTTGTGTCACCGGCTTACGACTGCGGCCGATATTAGCTACTACTGCTGCTACTGTTGCACGCACAGATACTCACGACCGTTTCTAGTTCCAGGGAGCATTAACCATCAGTTCATAGGCTATCGTGATGAGAAATGGAAGTGACATGCTTTAGTGCCCAGCGAAACTCGATGCGTCTAAACCGCGGATGCGCGGCCGATATTAGATGTTAGATGGATTGGATGCTTTGAGACAAGTTTGCAAGTTTGAGACAAATCCTACCAAGAAGCAATTATAATCATTCATTCATTCATCTCATCCCCTCCAGCCCCAGAGTCTTATGCTCTCCCTTCAGTTGCCACTCGACTTCAACTTCATCTTCAGCCAAACCTTGAACGCTTTTGGTACAGAGGCGCGGAAACGGCTTCTGCTTGTCCCTCAGCTCTTCTCTTAATGTCTCGGGGATTGCTGCAGCCGTTGATTCTTGTCTTGAAGTGTGTTGCCATTTCTCTTCGCCAGAATTTTCTTACAATCGAATGACGTGCTATATGCATTCCTTTACTCTTAGCACCGAATAGACTTTCATTAATGATATCGTGAAGGTTTGATCGATCACCATATTGGTCTCGATTTCTCAGGCATCATCCTGTCAAACCCCTATCTATTGCTTGAATAGCGTGCTTTTTCTGTACAGGTATCAGTAGAAAGTATGCTAGAGGGAAGAAGGCAAATTTCAGGACATACCTTGGGTCTCTGCTGTGCCATTCGTATTCTAAAAGCTGCCTGGTAAACGTACAATATCTGAGACTCATCATACTATGGCTGACATACCATGCTCACTCTTGTTGAATTAACTGCCAGACCCTGAAGTACACAAGAGAGGAGTGTTTCCTCTGATGGCTATTGTAGTGTAGCAACGCCTCTGACATGCTAGGCCACTTGAAGTTCGGAAGAATTATGTGACAAAAACGTTGGATGGCGTATTTCGCATGTTCTCGAGGCTTATTGTTTGTCTCAACGCCTTATTATGCAAAGTTGAGATGTCTAGGTTATTTTCCCGGGATGTTGACTATGTCTTCAAGACCTCAGAGAGTTGGTAGAGCTGATCTTTGAGAAATATGTGAGGAACACGATTATGAACATGAACGATGTAACAGGTTCACCTTTTGTGACTATAAGCTCCTTGTGAATATTTTCAGCCTAATTTGATTTAAACTGAGCTATTTTTGTTGATACATCTTTGTGCTGTATTACTGTACCAGTCCATAACTCCTCATGACAGGCAGACCTTTGTTGACTCCTGGAGACAACGTCTCAGAGAAATTTGAGTCTTTGCACTCTCGAGTCACATATAAATCGTTCCAGTCCTTGTGTTTTTGAGTGGTTGACTTTGTATATCTTATGTCGTTTGATAGCATGTTCAACTACATCTTACGTGAATTAGACAACCCCAATTCTACTACAGAACTGCAATGTTAACATAAATTACATCTAACTCAGAAGCTGCTTCTGTAGAGATTTGATAAGAAAGAAGCCACCCAATGTTAAACAATTTATGTAGACAAAGGTAGTAGTAATATGCTTCACAATATCTCTCTATAAGGACAACGGCCCAATATTCGCTCCCTCTCATATCTTTGTACAGATACTGCTCGCCTCGTTATCATAAAAACTCCAAAACAATCTCGTCATGATTCGTTACGCTCCTGTTACCCCATCCCCAGCATTACATCTTATATCCTCCACAAAGGCTGAGGATACTCCCCTCCCTCGAGAATATACCTCTCAAGCCTTTCACTCTTTTCTCCCATAAGCCTAACAATCGTGTCCACAGCAGGCACATCGTTGCGAAAGAATATCTGATACCAGCCCACATTGTCACTGAACCTGCCATTGATCCTAACCGTCTCCAACACCTCGAGTTTCTCCCTCATGAGCTTAAAGATGAGATCCCAATCAATGTCAGTTGAACTGAAAGGATCACACCATCCATATATACTCTGCAGATCAACTTCCTTGAGTGTTGAACGGTGTTCGATGATCAGACGGACAAAGTGCACAAAGTTGATTTGTAAATAGCTTAGGTCGATCTTCTCAAGGTGAGGAAGCCTCTTCTTGATGTAGAAGTCAACATCGCTGGCTTCAAACTCGACAGGAGTGCTGTGGACTTTTAGATCTCGGATGTTGGGCATCAGTGAGATGAAGTAATCGAGGAGGTCTGGCTTGAAGGAGATAACGTCGTATTTCAGATGCAAGTGCAGCTGGGTCACCGACCCAAAGACTGTTGATACTCTTGGGTCCAGCGTGGATGGTAGTTTCAGGTATGGGTGCATTATCGGCTCGAGCGTTAGGCTCTTGAGTGGTACATTGCGTCTGAGTAGGGCATCCAAGATGGCTTGTTGTGACTCTTGAATCTCGTTGCCAGCTAATTCCATGGATTCTTCCGAGCTAAAGACGTCGTCAATTGCTCTATAGTCTTTCCAAGGACACTGCGTCCAAGTCAGGCACACGGAATCAAGATTGGGTAGCCTCATGATAGCTGGAACTACCAAGTCAAGAGGCAGCTCGATTGGTTCGAGGAAGATATCTTGAGTCTCGAGATAAGGACCCCAGGCTCGATTCAGTTCATTTGCGTTGATGATTCGCGATGTAGCGTATTCGACTTCTTCCTCAACCAAGCGAGCCATGTTGAATTTGACGGAGTGAATGCGCCTTGCGCAGCTCGGTACAAGGGAAAGATGATTCAGCCTCTCTCCATCTTTCCTCCACGGGACGCCATCGAAACTGGGCAACGCAAGGAGTGATTTTGTACATTCCGCAATCGTTTTACATGAGAGTCTCAAGTTTTTGAGATCTCGGCTTGATAGAAAAACGCCAACATGGTTGATGAGCTCGTATGGGAGATGTGTAAGGCGGGGCTGCGAAGACGATGACGCTGCTACTGGCTCGTGATGCTCCATGATTTGTTCTTGTTCGTCTGGGTAACCTTTGGTGTTGTTTATGGAGTATCAATGGTTTGCTCTATCGCTCGCCTCAAATGTAGTCAAATGCCGACTGTGTCTGTGCATGTTCATGTCAAGAGATGGAGAGAGTTCAGCTTCAATCTTGTCCTGTCTTGACTGGAACCTCGGAGCTGAGCTACCTAAGGTACCTACTGCCACGCCCCACGGTAAACCTATCACGTTCTTTTCCGCATCAAACATCAACCTCTGTCGAATTTCATCCCAGTTCTCATCCGCCGATTTACGGCGATACGCTCATCGTCTCTCCAACGTCTCAAGTGTGAGTATTCTCCAGAAAACTGTTGAGCTTATGTGCTGATGACAGTCAATTTTCAAAGGAGACGCAGGTCATGTGACTGGCTATTCTCGTCCTCATTGTCCCCATCATCCTCATCATGCTCAAGTAAGTTGCCTCATCCTTAACCGTAGCCTCCAGCACGAGCTCGGACTTACATACACAACCAGGGCTTACAAGAACCTCTCACCCAAGACGCGTCTCGGCGTCGGTGTCGCGATCATCGCTTGGGGCGCCGGAGGACTCATGTTGACTGATCCACTTGAGAAGTCTCTCGGCTTGACTCCAACTGAAGAGGACAAGGCTGTGTTGGACAAATACACACCAAAGATCACCACTGTTGACAAGAACGAGAAAGACGGCAGCTGAACTGAAACTGAAACTGAACTGAAACTGAAACTGAACTGAGAAGTTTGCAATACATATATAATAAGGCATATCTATACGTCTCCCAAGCGCAGTGTTTCGTCAAGTAGGTATACCTAGTGAACAAAGCGCAGCAGTGTCAAGGATTGATCTCATTACATCAGAAACAAACGCATGACATAATACTTCACAATTGGGCACTAAGAATATAGGCAAACATCATTAACCTGCTCCAAGCCATCAAGTCATGATGGTCTACCGGTTGACCATCAACCGGTTAGACCTCCCTTTCTATCTTGATCAAAGTCTAATATGCAGTTACAACTCCTCTTCCCGTCTATTCTCGACAAATGCATTGCACAACAGTGCCAACCATGGATGTGTGAGGCCAATCCGGTCTACCTTAAGATGACCATCACATTGGTGAAACCCAGTGACCCAGGAAACAAAGAAAATGAAGAAAACAAAGCAGAATGCAGCGCAACGCCTCCAGATGCAGCCCCCGCCCCTATAATACTTTTTTTTGGTTGTGTAAGAAATTCATACTGCCTTCCCTTAGTCAAGCTCCGTCTTGACAGACGCAGTGCCAGCGTCTTCTACCACCTGTGGAAGTGGTTTGAATAGTTTTGCCATCTCTAATGTGAGATCCATTGCTCCATACTGATCATCAATCTCTCCAACAGATCCTAATTCTTCTCCTCTGCTCGCGCCATCTGACATGACCCACGATTTCACCGACTTCAATAATTGAATAATTTGGACAAAGCGTGCATCCGACGACAACCGTAAGTCCGCTGTTTGCGTGTGCTTGAGCAAGTAGTTGGAGAGCCAATAGAAATGGATACCATCTCGCGAAAACCCGTGCCGTCGAGGATTGCTGGATCCCGGCAATGTTGGCGGGAACTGATTGGCCATGTCCGCATCCCAATTATTCTTGAACTTGCTCAGAGCGATAACAAGTGCCTGCAGACTTTGTGGGTCAACGTTGGCAGCCGCCCCCTCCACAGGAGTACCCCGTCCACTATTGTGACCGGCTGGAGTCATCCAATCATTGGGAGGAGGTGTTCCAAATTTGGACAGCTGAGCCGCATTGCCGTCAATTTGGGCCCGCCGAATCAGAGCCAATATGCCATGGATAAGAACAAACTTTCCATAAAGGTTCGTACTTCCAGGCTGGATCTGATAAGAGGGGTGCAGCAGAGCTTTGAGAGCCCAGTCCATCTCAGGTTGTTTTGGTCGCTGAGTGCCATAAGGATTCTTATCGCGAGCGGCAACATCGCCATTGAGGCCAAGCGCAGAGGCACAGTCCCCGGCATTATCCGCATCCCACGCTGTGTCGTCGCAAGGCAAAGGTAGATGAAACTCCATAACATCGAACAAGGGTTGAGAATTGAAATAAAGTCCCATGGCAACGTCCATTAAAAAGACGCCAAACATTAGACGATTTCGACGCTCTTGATCGACCCAAGTATCCCAGTTCCATTGCTGCAAATCAAAAGTGTTCCGGTCAAAATCGATTTGGTGAAGGGGCGACAAAGAGGCAGGGTCCCGCGACGACTGGAAAAGATTCAGTCGCCTGGCGTTGGCTGCAAGAAAGGGGTAGATCTGTCGAGCCCGCTCTCTTTGTTGAGGATTTCCATTCCAAAGTAATAATATACATGTTAGCAAGACAGCCTGAAGCTCTTCAATATCAGCCCGAGATGCGTGACTCGGTTGCCCTGCCAAAGCTTCATCATTAGACATCATCTTGCAGTCGCGTTGGAGTGCGACAACAAGAAAATCCATCATTTCGCGAACATTGGACGGGGAGACATTGTCTGAGTAACAGGCGCCGATGCAACACATGCCTGCAAGTAAGCCAGTATACGCCTCCATGACCTTAAACGTCGCGACATGGATGAAAGGCATGTGGATGTGGAAGTGAGTGTACTTGTCCAAGAAGTCCTTGACGTTGTCAGGCGAGAAGTAGAGATTCATGCCCGCGCTAGAAGGATCGATGGCCTGATTAGGAGGATAGAAAAAATTAAGGATCTGATCAGAAAGAAGATTGTATGAGGTTTGGTGAGATGGCATTCCCATATTCGACAAAAGGGTGTCACTGGCGCTGGCGCCTGTCGTTCCGGGCCCGGCATTAGGTTCGGGTTTGATTCCGCTCTGAGTCTGTCCAAGATTAGGATTGAAAGATGTGTTGACGTAGGTTTGATGCGCACCAGCCTGGAACATCTGAGACCAATCAAGGCCAGATGGAGGGTTTGTGTTTGAGCCGCCGTACATGGGCAGACCGTTCTGAGCGGGAGGCATGCTGTAGCCAGTCATCTGCTGCTGGTTCATGTTGGGATCAGCGCCATAGGGCTGCGAGGCACCCATGACCTGACCGTTCATGTTCCGTCTGTCAGCGTTGTTACCGTTGTCGAGACGACCAAGCGAGCTGGATCGAGAGAGTTGGCTCTGATCCTGGGCCATGTTGTTCATGCCATCCGAGACTGGGACCATGCCAAATGGGTGGACCATGTTGTCTGCAGGCAGGTTGCCCAAGCCATTAAGGTGGTTGAGGTCACCCTCATGGGCGAGGCCGGCGGCCTTCTGAGCCTGCTGCTGGTTCTTCTTAACGTGAGCCTGAGGGTGCGACAAGTGACTAGCTCCAGTGGGGTTACCACGGCGGATAGAGCACTTTTGAAAATGACGCTTCAGGATATCACTTCGAGAGAAGGTATCGCGGCAAAGAACACACATGTAAGGGCGGTCACCGGTGTCTGTGAGAAAGAATGTCAGTAAGATCTGTCGGTGTCAACAAGCTGTTATACTCACGTCGCAGAAGGTGGCGCTTAAGATGCTTGGCATGGAGGTAAGTCTTTGTGCAGTGAGGGCAAGGAAATTTGCCATCTGCGTCCTTGACAGGAATCACGGTGTTCTTAGCGCCAGTACCAGCGGCTGGGGCAGCAGGCCGTCCAGGAGCACTAGGCAGGATACCGCGTCGTCCCTGAGATCCAACAACGTGAGTGGGAGGCTCGCCCTCTGGCATCACCGCAGTGGGCTGCATAAGAGAACCAGGACCATAAGGCGACGAGACACCAGGTTGGGACATGATGCCTCCAGGGGGCATAGGACGCAACACAGGAGGACCTCGGCCGCCAGCAGGAGCAGGCGCGATAGGCTGTGGGTGAGACGCGGCAGTGGTCGCCTGGGGTATCATAGCAGAGGTGCCATAAGCCTGGGGAGGAGGATATTGGTTCTGGGCCATTGAGTACATACCAGCGCGGTTCGCGGGCTGCGATGTCTGCTGCTGGTAGGTAGGCATGTTGGAGGCCGACCCAGGCGTGTTCGGGGTGCCTGGGGTTCGCGGCGTATGAGGGTGACTACCGTACATGTTCTGCATGGCCGAGGTTGGAGGCTGCAGCGGTGGCAGAGTCTGAGGTAGAGGAGAGCCGGTTTGAAGTTGGTTGGGAGAAATCGCGGTTGGTGAAGGATAAGTCTGACCAGAAGAAGTCGTGTTTATACCATTGGAGGGGTAGTGAGGACCGTCCATGCTACTCTTGGTAGACGCGAAGCTGGTGACAATCGTCGTGGTGTTTAGAATACCGCGACGCAAAGAAAAAAAAAAAGCTGCCCGGGGTACAATGGACCTTGGTGGATGACAAGTCCAAGTCGAGGATTGCGGAGAAAGGGAGGGAGAGGAGGGGTCTAGGAGTTTTGCAAAACTTGAGAGAGCAAAGCAATATCAAATGCAATGCCTTGTAGAGCTCCGCAGAAGATGTTCCCGGATGGTGGAGGATGAGGCTCGTGGCAGGTCCCTCTTTGAAGGTAGTGGTTTGGAGAGGGTGCACAGAGTGGAGAACTGGGTCCCGAACCTTTTTAAGTATTATTTTTTTTTCTTCTCGCGGTCTCCTCTAGACGGTCGAGCTGTCAGGGCAGTTTTTGAAAAGGTGGGTAACGTTGAGTGGGTTCAGAGTGGGTGGGTGTGAGAAGAAGAGGCGAGTGAAGGAGGGAAAAAAGAAGTGGGTTGGTGCGGGTGTGGATTAAAAAGCGATGAAGCAGCACTAAGATAATTTTTTCGGTCTTGCTTAGTACGCAATCACGAGGAGCGGTCGAAGGCAAGAGAAAGCAACAGCAGCAGCTGAAGTGAAGGGAGGAAAAAGTTGCCAGTCGCGGAACTGTTAGTAAAAATGCCTTGGCCGGCACGCACAGTATGTATTGCAAGATAAAGCCGGTACTCGCGTGGTCGCAAATTCCCAATCCAGTTGCAAGTAAAGAAACAGCGAGGATGTGGGAAGTGGATAATGTTGTCAAGGGAAGTGGGCCCACAACGAAGCAAAGGAACCACAATCAGAATAGCTGGCGGCTGGGATCTGGAGGAAAGGGCGAAAATAGGCCACAGAGGGTCGCGGGTCACGGTCGTGTTTGATGGGGCCAGACGCCAGACGCGCAAATCGACTTTCAGATATCACGATAATTGAGGGGATGGTTTTTGGCGATGTATTTGAAAATGCACGAAATTTCAAGAGTCCAAAGAAGAGTCGATGATGGTATGTGAGTTGTGTGAGGGGAAATTTTTCGGGAGAACGAGAGAACGAGGAAAGATGGAAAACGAGGGAACAACGACCTACGGGAGGCAGGAAGATACTGAAAACCCCGAGGTACCTCCTACCTACTTGCTCTCGCCTGGGAACACTGAGATCAGGGCAGTGAGAGCGCGGCTGCGGTAGCGTGCTTGCCAGTTACAGGCGGAAAAAGATAGAGCAGGAGCAGTAACCGGAGTAAAGACGGAAGTACCTGTTACCGAGGCCGGCGCCAAGCAAGGAAGACGCTTCAATACTGGCCGCCAACTGTTTGCAGTGTCAAATTTGTTCCTCTTCTAGCTTGGATGGTTCGAATTTTTTTCGTTTTACTCTTCACACGCCCCTCATCCTTCTTCAATCTGAATCAAATCGGGTCTACGGCGATATTTCTGGCCTGTTCAACTTGGATGTTAGCGCAGGTGCCATGCCATTGCCGCTCTAAGCCGCCAGATTCGGGCTTGCTCGACACCTTAGCTAAGGTAATTCATTTCGCTGGCAGTTTGCGGTGAAATCTACGGACGGATACTTACTCGTCACTTACCGACTCACTGCCATGTCAGGTCCAGGCCAGGTACCCTCGTCGTATCCACAGGTTCTTGGAATAGACTATGAGCGAACAGTGTCAGTCCAAATCATCAGCAATGGTATTGGAAACTCAAGACTCCAATTGAGTCCAAGAGGGCATCATCATTCAGCTTGCCAGTCGTCAACAAGGGAAAGAAAAAACTTTGTGTGCCGTCTCTACTAGACACACTTCCAGAGTGCGATCTACTGTGCAGTATCGTACGAATAAGAGCGCCAAACTGATTCGGGACTTTTGAACGAAGTGCACCAGACGAGGCGTCTATGACATGCAAACCCTCCTGTAAAGAAACGCACAGCTATCGAGAGTCCTCTCAGCGCCGAGGTAACTGAAGCATTGCGCGGCACCGTTGGCGCAAGTCTACCGGCCTCACCGTCCGACATCGCTGTAATCAATCAGCTACGTACTAAGAGTCTGTATTGAAAAGTTCGCCTCATATGATAAAAGGTCTGGTAGCAATCACTGAGTTGTCATATTATCATCATCAGCGACATTAAACTGACATCTTTCTTACACCAAGTTTTTTGTCTTTGCGTCGTTTTGTATGGCCAGGGTTCTGACGGCACTTGCAACGATCCTTCTCATCTTGCGATCCTGAACACAGACAGGGAAACATTGCTATCAAAAATCACATCCAGGATGATGCACAACGCGTCGAACAACTTCACAAACGGCTTGTGTTCAAAGATTCGCACGGTCGATACTGTACACTTGATAGGTTGAAAAGGTAAGTTACTCGCAGGGGTGGGGGCGTCTGCAGGGAATGCTGGAGGTTGGGTGATTTCGTAACAGGTACGCATTGTTTTGCTACCTGGCATGCATAACGCGCTTGTGTGTCCCTTGTACACGATACCTGGCACTGGTCTTTCGATTCCCGGTGTCGTAGCCGGCCTCGCTGCACACCCAAGGTCACGATGCTTCACACCAAATTCAGTCCTCTCACCGCATTACTTCATACACGACTCGGACACCGAGTTCGCACCGGGATTCCTCGACCAGATCATGCAGCGTTTCTCACTTAAACGATTTTCCCTGCGTTTTTTGCCTGATCTTGTGAACAAGTATAGAGGCTAGTCCGAACGCTGCAGAGCTAGTGTTTACGAATAGCTTTTCTCGACTACCTAATATTGCTCTAACCAGTGTCAAGATGAAATCGCCCTTAGAAAGCTGAGACAAGACAGACTGCTGCTTAATGAATACATACGTCCAGATCTCAGTGCCTGATTTTCCTTTTGTCTCACAATTACCCGGACGACGAATTGCTTCTTTCATTTTAATGACATATCGGTCGATAACCAATGGTTGGTTTGCCGTGGTCATGTTATGAACATGATAAAACCAAGTGACAAAGAATACGACCATCACAGGCATGCCTGTCGCGTGCAACTTGATAACGCTGGCCGTGTCGGGTCTTGGCAACAAGCCTGAACAACTCTGTTCAGTTAATAATACTGCTTTCCGACATACCGCCTCATACTACGAAACACACTTGACAACAATTTCCTAGGCCAGCTAACTGTTAGAGGCCAGCCATATGCCTAAATGGGTCAACTTTCGGCTCGTGACTCGAAGAAGCCGTTTTTCCAAGATGATATGCAGGATCCACGAGTCAAGCGAAAACGAGCCCCAGTCTGTTGATTCAAGGGCCTTGAATCAAGGCTGACACGACATTGCTCAGAATGCGAACTTAGTGCTCGATCCGCTCAGTTTATGAGTGAACGAGCAATGTCCATACCACGGCGACCACTTGACTCGTGCATTGCTCGATCGAAATTTTGAGCATGACAGAATCGACTTTCGATGGCCTGGCGGCTATTGCAGTCCTGATGAAGCGTGCCAAGAGAATAGGAAAAGTAAGGTGGGGACAAAAGGAAAGGAAGGCAAGCAAAATTCACCGAGAGTACAAGGTACTCCTGGGACGTTGGAGACAATGGTCCGTGGAAAAAGGAAACGCTATCGGAAAGTCGCCTGGGTTTGATCAAAGCCGGACATCGGCCCAGAGGAACTTCTTGGTCACGCACTCAGCTGTCCGTGAAATGCAGGCACGCCAGTAATCACATTGACCAGCACCCAATGCTAACACAGCATCGTCTCGAGACGTTGTTCCAGGGTCCCTCATCTTGTTGTCGACGCCAACCGTTCAATGGCTCCCGCAAGCATAGCGGGTGTTCCCACCAAAGCAGATCTCAGTGGAGCAGGGTCCCTTGGAAACCCCTCATCTTCCCGCCATTGCATCTGCTGAAGGACGAGGGTGGGAAGTCGAAGGCTTCGATTCTGGCTCCAGAAGGTTATGGTGGAGTCCTTCCCGTGAGGAGTCGGACTCCATAGTTGGAGAAAACATCATCTTTTGAGCCGCTGACGCTCGCCTATCAAGAACCCTCGCATCTTGTAACTGTTAGCTGAACAGCAGCAATGCGACAGCATATCGTCCGTCACGAGGACTTCGTAGCATAGCATTTCTGGCTCACTTGTCGGAGTCGGGCACTCGGCCGCCAAATCTGGCTGCCTAGAAACCCGAGTCCTTTCCGTGATCGGACGATGACCGTCCAATTCGAAACAAAGAAGGGACCTTGGAGAAGACCATAGGGAGCGGGAACACCGAGAGACAAGCAGGCATCATTCCCGGGAAACAACAAGAGAGAACGACTGTGCTGTTACGCTAGCTCATTGAGGTTTGGAAGAATCTTAAGCCCATGTCCCTGAGGTTGAGAGCTACCCTACCCTTGCCTCGGTGGCGTCGCGCTTTAGGCAATGAATAGGTGCGGATGCCAGGCATGTGTCAAGGCTGGGCGATGTGGAAAACACAACTGCCAGATCGTTGGCAAAAGGGTCACACACCTTTCCTGTTATCAATCTTATTGATACATAAAATCATGGTGGTGTTGAAGTGCAAAAATCATTGGCAATCATTGCGCAATTCTCGTCAGATGTCGATATCAAACTCGTGCAGGCCAGTTATCACTCCAGGCTCCTATCCCTCCCTCTCATGACTGGTGATGACGTCTATTTTCTTTCTCACTTTTTTTTTTACCGAAACTTCACCGACTCGAAATATGGCACATGCCCCCGTTCTGGGCTCTGCTGTCCGAGAACAGTATCATGTACTCCACTCTGCTTGACTCCTGGTCTAACGTTGTTAATGGAGTCTCAACACTTTGTTTTGTGTTCAAGGATGAATTGTGCTCTAACATCAGACTATTGATGGCAGTCCAGCCTCCTCTTGAGAAAAGCGTTAAGATTGTACCGGGCAATGCTACATTGCAGGCTTTGCCGCTGATGGCTGACAAATGGTATTGTCAATACCATTTCATCAACGGTTTGGGCATTTCTTCCGTGGTTATTAATCAGGTTAAAACGGGTGTCGTCGGCCACAATGTTAAGATGTCATCACGGGCCTAAGCAAAGCTCGCTAACGAGGGCTTAATCTGGTAGGGAATGGATAAGTTAATGCTCGCCCTTCTCAGCTTAAGTCCGGAAGAGACACACCTTGATGGAAAATCCTTGTTCAGATATCGGAACTGCTTCATTGGGATAACCGATAAATCCTTAGTCGCTGACATGTACGGCCGAATTCCCAATGCTTCGGACATTTGAAGAAGGAATGGAGACAATCTCTGATGATTGAGCTTCACTTTCGAAACAATCGCGCAGCTTGGTGAATACAGGGGGAGGAAGTTAGAATAAATGGCTATTTAGGATCGCCGATATTATCTCCTTGAGTATGATTGAAGCCAGTCAAGCACATTTCACGTACACTCAGACTCGCGCACACACACACACACTCGGCGCTCGACACTCACACTCAAACTTCAATACACCACACCAATCCAGTGCCATGTTCGGCAATCGTTGGAGAAGCGGGACTGGTGGAGGCATAAACTGCCGCTGATGGTGCCGTACAGAGGATGTTGAGCCTCAACGCACCAAGCTTCTTCTACTGGGTCCCTTCCCGCTTCTTGAGGAGCTCAGAGACCCGTAAGAAGCCACAACGATCTGGATACCTTAGACAATATAAGGCAATGCACGTCGTGATGGCTTCATCTCGACACAACAAGTCGAGGGCAAGTCGCAAACCTTGTTGTGCTGGTAACTACATAACTCATTCGACTCCCTGCAATCAACTCAACACTTTCCTCTTCCAACAAAGACGGTCCATCACCGTTGATCAGGATTGGTCAGGGTTTTACACTATTCCTACAATGTTGGACGTGCATACAAAACACGGTACTGTAGGTACACGCCTGTACGAGTCAGAATCATTTAGTTTCGGAACTTCGAAATTCTTGACATCGTGATGAGCGCAAAAGAAATCATCGCAATGTATATCCCTCACATCAAGGTCTGCCCTAGACCAATCTAGTGATCAGCCATCAAGACACATAATGTTTTGGGCGACTGCGGAATTCACAAAAGTGCTCTCAACCCTTTTTCTCGTGACGAGCAGACCAATTGAAGGGGTTAGAGCAGCACACTGAGCGAGTGTTAAGATGATTCCCAACCACACATAACAGTCATTTACGTCACAAACTTTCACATTCTGCATCCAACAACACTTCTCGCATCACCATCACCACCACCACCACAACCATCACCGCCGGCGTTGTTCACTAGGTGGTGATAGTGCGGAACCTTACCGGACAGGCGTGGCTGGCTAGTTTGTCCATGGTGTCCCGTTCACCACGAGGCCCCCCACCAACACTTGGCTACTCCTAGCAAAGCGTGTGTTTTAGTCCAAGACGCCATCACCAACCATTCGCTATTTGACGGAATTATCGAGTACTGTGCGTTTACTGTACTGACATCTGAGGGAGGCAAGGGAGTGAGTGTTGATTAGGCAAACTAACCACGCATTGTGATGGTCTCGTAACTGTTACTGTTTTGAATCCGAGGGAAACTGCAATCTTACAATGATGATACTGTACCTGATGTTGGTTCATCTTTGTCGTCCGGCTCAATGCTCAATCAGGTGTGATACGGACTGGTTGAGCTTTTCATATGTTCCTAACCACTGAACTAGCAACAGCATGGCAGACATTCCTGGCTTACTATTAATTATCCTCTTTTCTGAACGAGAGCTATTACGCTATGTCGAAACTCTTCTTACACTCATGTGACTTGAGCACGGTACGTGGGATATCGTGCACTTGCCCTGTGTCGGTGCGCTGAGAAGCTTCATTGTACCCAGTACAGGGATCATCTCACTCTCATGTTCTGATCTGGCGACGAAAATATGACGACAGACAGAGTGCGGGATCTTGTGAATTGCATGTTGCATATCACGGACGGAGGATGCCGCGGCATTGCAGCACTTATCCGACTCGTACGGAAAGGGAAACGTTCCTAGTGAAGATGAACAACAGCAGCTGTCTCGCGATAATTACGGCAGATCCTCCCTTGTCAATCACCATTTGCACTCCACAGGCGAGCGGCTAACAAGGACAAGTTGCAGCCTTGGTTGGCATGGTTGGTTGCATTCACCACCCCCGAAGGTTGTCTGCCCTTCTGACTTGCATGGCCTTCTAGCTTGTCCAGCATGACCCTGAATCCCTGAATCAGGCATTATGAATTACGAAGGATGGTCAAGGATCATGAAGGATGCAGTGTGAACCCCCACGCCGCCGAGACATTGACTGCAACCCCCTCCTGTCTGCGTACGGTATGTACAGCACAGTACGTTCTGCTATTCGGAACCGCTCTGACAGCACAAATCCGTTGGTTCTTTGTGATTCTGACGAACGCGTGAATAAAAATCCCGTAAAATGAGATGATGGACGGATGCGTGCGTGTCCTCAAGGGACACGAAAGACATGCACACGTGTAAAGTACCGAACCAAGACGCTTGCGGGCTATCGTACAGTAGCCAAGCGCAAGTGCCATAGGCTATGCCGGGTCCAGATCTACCCTGAAGGTAACATCGCGAACGCAAAGAGCTGGTGCTGGCTTGTCCATGGCAGATTGACTTTGTGAAGTCTGTGGTATAGGGTGGTTTGACTGCACTTGGTGAGTTCCTCCTCTTGACCTCACAAGGTTTATGGTTCATTTCCCGATGGTGCGGTGATTATGTGTCCGCGAAGGTTTGAGAGACGTCATATGTGTTTCCTATGACTTTGTTTTCTGTTATACTTCCTTGAAACCTGAAACTCTTGGTGACGCAGTAGTATCAAAACAACCATGGATGACGCATGTTCTACCGGTGGTGATCTCCAAACGTGGAGCCCAAGATGATGTTAGCAACTTCATGCCTTGCCCGTTCCTGTGATGGATCTCTCCCCGCATCCTTGATGTGGCTCTTGGTGGTCGTCCTAGGTCCTAGTCAGGAACTGGCAACAATTGCTTTGTTCTAGAAGATGGATATGAGATGGGGCATCTGGAGTATTCCCCCGCATCACCCACCCCAAAACACCATGTACATTGTACCATACTTTGGCATCCGTGCTTGCTGCAAGCGCCTGTCCCAGAGAACCCACTGTTGAGATCCATCTCTTGGTAAGGCTCGGTGAGGCTTGAGGTGAGACTCGGGGAGGTTATGTGTGGTCCGCACAGGCACGTGACCATCATCGTCGTCGGCGCAACGTAACGCCGACACCCGAGGCTCCGCGAGCTACGGCATCCCAAATTTTGCGAATGCGTGGGACGAGCTGGATAGCGAATAGCCTCGTCTTATCCCCACGATAGGCACGATAATGTCAATGGCAGCTTCCAGTACGATACGGCCATTGGCCGGTCGACTTATCCAGACCTCATCATCAAAGGTCTCCGCCACCACATCTCGAGTCGCCTACTTCTCCACGACCGCACCGCAATGCAAACGAAAGACAAAAGACAATAACCCCAAGCGAGGTGTGAGTAGTCTGTACGGATCAGGACCTCGCGAGCCTCTGTCAATGTCAAACATCCCGCTACCGAAGCCACGGCAGTTCAAGCCCAGGATCAAGGTCGACCCTGATCATGGTTTGTGGGGATTCTTCCCAGCACAAGGAAAGACATTGGCAACACCCAAAGAGACTGAGGAGCATGGACGTGCATGGTCTGTCGAGGAGCTGCGAAAGAAGTCGTGGGAAGATCTACACTCTTTGTGGTGGGTGTGTTGCCGAGAGAGGAACATGCTATCTACATCAAGGCAAGAGCTCATTCGATCCAAGATGGGATTCGGTGAGCGAGAGATTGATACTCGAGATGAGGAGGTAAGATATTCCGAAGCTATATAATGTGCGGGAAGCTGACATTGAAGAAAGGTCCTGAAGACACAGCGAGCCATAAAGCACGTCTTGACGGAGCGATATTACACATGGCAAGACGCCGTCGGTATCGCCATGAGCGACCCCGAGATCAACTTCGAGGGCGCGGAAGGTCAAGTCTACACACCATCGGCTTATGAAGATGAGGTTGATGTTGCTGAGTGGACACAACCAGAGGCCGAGTCAGAGGCGGCCAAGCAGATTGATCCTGTTGCCACAGAAGAACAGGAGGCCAAGATCGAGAAGGAGTTGAAGAAGCAATAAGAAACCGTTACAAGCGAGACGACGTCATGTACTATCTGAGTGATGGGAGAGGTGGTGGTGCTCTATGATGTCCGATTAGGGACAGGTTGACATATTCGTCGTGTACATCTAGGATATGTAAGATACAGTAGACGAAACACACATGTATATGCGAGCATAAGGGCTCTGAGAGCTGTTGACATGAATACATATGATGACTCAAGATTGGTTGTAGCAAACATCGTAGATTACGGACTCAAGCCGTAATGACAATCTTAAAGCATATGACAGCTGTAGTCATATTAAACTCTTTTGACTTCGCATCCCAACCCAGTAATGAGCTTGGATGCCGTATAAGTCAAGGTCTTGTTACCTCATGAAAGGGGTGGTCACTCCACCAAGATGAGTAGAAGCCAGAAACGTAGATGTAACAATATGGAGGTCAACAGTTGGGGCAAAGAAAGGAGATACGACCGAGAGACCCTGTCTTCAATATACTAATAGTAATAAACCATTGATGATACTGGGGTCGTGGCTGGGGCTCTTATATTGATCTGGCTGCTAAGCTAAATTTGATAATGAAGCGGACCACGATGGAAGGGGGAATTAGGGGGTGACGGGATGTCTAACAGCAGCAAAACTCGTTGCAAGTGTTCATCTTAATGTAATTTGATATTGTAGGCGAGAATATGTGAGATTAGAACGGCATGAACTGGGTAAGACGCTGGCTGTTAGAGGCGTCCAACATATTCACACTCAGACTGTCCAGCCATAAAAAGGGTCCCCACACTGAAGCTAGGCTGTAGGTAGTTGTAGTTGATCCCTCCCCTAAGAAAAGTAAAGTAAGGTAACTAAAAGGTAAATGGGACTGACCCCGCCACTAAGCAAGCAACCGCCAACCGTACAGCACCGCACCTCCCCTCAAGCTTCTCGACCCTCCCCATCCCGTCTCGTCCTCGCTTCGCTTCCATTTTATCCTAATCCGCCTCTTTTCCTCTTTCTTACTCCCTATCTCTCTATCATTCTACCAAAAGGTTCATCGAACGTCAACACCAGAGAATAGCCATCATGGATGAGATTGCTCCTGAATACGACGTCATCGTGCTGGGCACTGGTACGTTCTTGTTCCCCCTCCTCGCCTGTTTCTGCCACCGCAAGGCGGATCCCCGCATCAGAGAGAGCCTTTGGCTTGATGCTGCCGATTTATTGTATTCCTAAGCGGATGCTGACTGTTTCCAGGATTGACCGAGTGTATTCTTTCTGGGTAAGACGAACTGCATCGATTTTGGCCGCTTCGTCGTGTCGCAAAGGGCGCTACAGACCTGCGCAAGCTGCAAGGCGGTATAGCACATGTAAAGGCGGTGATGGCTGATTGTGCTTCAATAGTGTTCTGAGTGTCAAGGGCAAGAAGGTCCTCCACATCGACCGCAATGATCACTATGGCGGGTAAGTCTCTTTCAGAATGCAATTACTTTCCTATAAGCAAAAAGCTAACTGTTTTCCAGTGAGGCAGCTTCCGTGAACCTCGAGACTGTACGCAACCCTTACCCAAAACTCCCGATCTATATCTTGCCAGACCGATATCTAATAACATACCACAGCTCTTCAAGAAGTACGGAAACTTCCGCGAAGGCGAGGAGCCCTGGAAGCAATATGGCCGCCTCAACGACTGGAACATCGACCTTGTCCCCAAGTTCCTCATGTCCTCCGGCGAGTTGACCAACATTCTCGTTTCTACGGATGTCACACGGTACCTCGAGTTCAAGCAAGTCGCTGGCAGCTACGTCCAGCAGGGTGCCTCCAACAAGGCTACCGTCGCCAAGGTGCCCTCTGATGCCGCCGAGGCTCTGCGATCTCCTCTCATGGGTATCTTCGAGAAGCGACGCATGAAGTCCTTCATTGAGTGGGTTGGCACTTTCGACCCCAAGGACCCCGCGACACACAAGGGTACGCTCTGAGGATATGCGCAAGAACCATTGACAATTTGCTGACAATAATCCTCTGTCTAGGCCTGGATATCAACAAGTGCACCATGAAGGACGTCTATGACAAGTTCGGCCTCGAGACCACCACAAAGGACTTCATTGGCCACGCCATGGCTCTCTACCTCACCGACGACTACATTACCACCCCTGGCCAGGCTCCCGAGGCCATCCAGCGAATCCGCCTTTATGGTAACTCTGTTGCCCGATACGGAAAGTCTCCTTACATCTACCCTCTCTACGGTCTTGGCGAGCTTCCTCAGGGTTTCGCCCGCCTGTCTGCCATCTACGGTGGTACTTATATGCTCAACACCAACATCGACGAGATCCAGTACGATGGTGACAAGGCTGTTGGCATCGAGGCGACCATGACTGGTGTTGAGGAGATGAAGTTCAAGACCAAGGCCAAGATGATCCTCGGTGACCCCTCCTACTTCCCCAACAAGGCCAAGGTTATCGGCCACGTCCTCCGAGCTATTTGCATTCTGAAGCACCCTCTTGCTGGTACCAACGATGCCGACTCTGCCCAGCTCATCATTCCCCAGTCTCAAGTTGGCCGGAAGAACGGTAATTATTCCGATTCCGATGATCATATATATTTGCTCACATTTGTGCTTAGACATCTACATTGCTTGCGTTTCTTCCGCTCACAACGTCTGCCCCAAGGGCTACTGGATTGCCATTGTCTCGACTATTGCCGAGACATCAGCTAACCACCACGTCGAGCTCCAGGCTGGTCTTGACCGCCTTGGCAAGATTGAGGAGCAGTTCATGGTAAGTTACCTGGGTTGAAATACGAAGATACACGCTAACAATCTCTAGGGTCCCCCTATTCCCATCTACGAGCCTCTCGAGGATGGTACCAAGGACAACATCTTCATCTCCAAGAGCTACGATGCCACCAGCCACTTCGAGACTACCACCGACGACGTCAAGGACATCTACCGCCGCGCCACCGGGGAGGAGCTCAAGGTTGAGGGATTGAGGGAAGGTATCCAGGTTGCCGAGGAGCAGTAAAGAATCCCAGCGACCTTCCTAGCAAATAGGATAAAAGAGTGACAAGGCCACACCACTGTAGCAGAGCCGCCAAGTTAGGAGGATTGTTTTGCTTTTTCAGAAGATTGGCCGATACCGATGGTGCGTCTTGGGCACAATCTCATTATACCTCTTTCGATAGCATCTAACACGACAAGCCAAATGAATATTGTTGAACTGTATACACAAATAATAATATTTTGGGTGGATAATATGAAATTTGATTGAAACTTTTATATGCTTCATAAATCATCATCTGTTAAAAGAGAAGGAAAGAAAAGTTTGGCAGCCCCTTTTCTAGTACGTACTTCTCAAGGAGGCGCCGTGATATCTACTAGTATCTAGCTGAACTCGGACAGAGCTTCATCCCAAGCAACAACGCGACACGCAAGCTATTCTTTTGTTTTTGTCAAGCACATACGTACGCAGCGAAGGAATCGCAATCCATTTTCCTATGCGCCCAAACTCCCAGGCAAACCCACAGCCCGCGAACCCGCGAAAATATGCCGGAAAAGAGAGAAAGACAACCAAATGTGGTGGAAGAAAAGGAAACCTGGTGTTAGCTCTCTATCTGCGGTTTGTCTTGCCCATGCCACGCTTTCCGACGACCTGAGAGTGATGTGTTAGCGACGGTTCTGAGATAAATATGGATGTGAACAAAACTTACCAAGTGCTTGGTGATGGAAGCGGTCGTGTGTCGATCGCCCTCTCCCTGTCGAGCCATGCGGTTCATGCGCTTCTGGTTGAGCCTGGCGATACGATCGGCCTTGGATCGAGTAGCCTCGTCTGTGACACCATCGTCGCGGCGGCTGACAGTAGGAGCACGGCTTCGAGGTCGGCTCATAGAGCGCATACGCTCGCGGGGGGTGCTGCTGCGACCACCGTCGACATCCATGGCATCGGGATCCTCGGTACCCATGCGAGATGTGGAACGGCCACGAGGCCGAGACCTTGAGCGAGCACGCTCCGCAATATCGGTGGTGTCGACACCGAGCTGGTCGAGGGCATCCTCGAACTCGGAGAGGGGCTTCTTCATCTGCTTGCGGGGGATGATGGCCTGGTTCTTGAGACGCTTCTTCATGCGGGCCTCGTTGCGGATGAGCTGCTGCTTCTCGCGGATCAGCTCGGCCTTGCGCATGACCTCGGCCTCCTCATCATCCTCAATGTCCTCATCAGACTCATAGAAGCCCTCAGCCTCGAGCTTCTCCTCCTCTTCTTCGAGAGCCTGGAGCTTAGCCTCAATATCAGGATCGATAAAGTCGTAGACGTTCTTGCCATCGTAGATCTCGGGAATCTTGTCGTACTTCCACTCGGGGTTGGCGAGCATGTAGTCAGCCTTCATGTCGACGTTGAAGACACCAGCACCACCATTCTCCTCCTCTTCATCACGAGCGAGTCTTCGGCGTTCGGGGTCGGCCTTGTCGTACTTCTTGCGGTCCTTGACACCCTCGGGGATGAAAGTCTCAAGAGTCTGACCACCCATGGGCTGAGCAACGTGGATACGGGACATAACATCAGCCAGACGGCCACCAATGTTCCCGCTGTTGTTGGTACCAGCCTTGAGCTTCTGGTTAACACGCTCAGCGATCAAGCGCTCGCAAGCAGCGTTCTTGACCTCCTGAACACCCTCCTGAGTGTTGCAGGACAATTGGAGCATCTCGACCTCACCAGACTTGAGGATGCTTTGGAGCTCAGCCTGAAGCTCGGGCTCGAGGTCCTCGGGTCGGGTGACATCAATCTTGTTGACAACAACGAAGACAAGCTTGTTGGAGAACAGAGGCTTGATGCTCTTGAAGAGAGCAATCTGGGCGCTAACTGTGTATCCACACTGCTCTGAAAGATCCATAAAGTACATAATGGCGGATCTCAAATGGGCAATGGCGGTGATACTTTGCATCTCAATGGTGTTCATCTCCTCTAGAGGGTGATCTAAAATACCGGGTGTATCGATGGCCTGGAAGCGGAGATACTTGTAGTCGAAGTGACCGACAAACAGACTCTTTGTGGTGAAAGCATAGGGCTGAACGTCGACATCGGCGCGAGTAACGCTCTTGAGGAAACTAGACTTTCCAACATTGGGGTAACCGCAGATAAGCAGTGTTCGAGTGTTGGGGTCGATCGAGGGCAGACGTCCGAGATGCTGGCGGACCTGATCGAGGTACATAAGAGGGTCCTTAAGTCGCTTAATGAGGGTGGCCATGCGACCGAGAGCGGCCCTCTTGAGCTGCTTGCACTGGAACAGAGACTGGCCGTACTTGAGGAGACGGACATAATCGCGGGAGATGGTCTCAATCAGATGCTTGGCGGTGGACATCTGACCGAGGGCGATCCTGAAATGGTCGGCATCGTAGAGGGTGTTGAGGAGATCCTTGTGGAAAGGGTGGATGTCCTGCAGACGAGGGAAACTCTCGAGGATGGCGCCGAACTTCTCTGAGAAGGTCTCTTGTGTGAACTTGACCTTTCGAGTGTAGAAGGCTGTTGAGGAGGTCTATGTTAGTGATCTTATCTATTGCGACCGAGACAAAAAGTCACAAACCTCGAATACGGCTGATCTTGAAACCAGCGCGAATCTGCGTTGGCAGCTTGCGCTGGGTCCGGCTCAGAACAATATCCAGAAACTCCTGCTGAGTAGGCACCGGGGGGATGTCCTTCCAGGTCGTCTTCATCTTAGGTGATCTGGTACTTTTTGGAGCTGGATTTGTTTTTGGGGGGGTATCAAAAAGGATATAGAGACGGACGGAGAGAGAAAGTGTCGCTCGTCGCTCGAAGAAGAGGTATCAGAGATGGCAAAATTTAGTTGGATCGAATATTTTTTTCTTAGTGGGTCGTGGCGGTCAGTCTGATTTCTTATCGATAAGAGACAATGGAAGTCACTTTCTGTGTGATGGACACGGCAGTCTCAGCTCTAGAGGAGTGATGATGGCCTGAAAGGATATAGTAGATTCCTCAGGTGAGTGTTTATTAAAGATAATTGCATTATATACAACATAAAATCATGTGCTGGTTAACTCGCTCCCATTCTCTCTCTGCTAACCGAGACTTTTTTTCGTGGTACTTCTTTATCTACACCTCCCCCACCTCAACCCCGCCGCCATACATCGAAGGGTCCAAGGCCGGCTCCGGGCTCAACACTACTGAGAGAGAGACCTGCAAGAGGGGATCGCAAACTTTGCTTTAGAAACATTCACTCCCAATCTTGACCTCGTACCAATTCATATATAACCATATAAATACCTAATCATGTCTTCTCAACTCGCCCCCTACAAGCAAGAATTCTTGCAGGCTGCCATCGCTGGCGAGATCCTCAAGTTTGGCAGCTTCGAGCTCAAGTCAAAGCGCATCTCACCCTACTTCTTCAACGCCGGCCTCTTCCACACTGCCCGTCTCGCCGGTGCCATTGCTACTGCTTTCGCCAAGTCCATCTCTGAGGCTCAGCAAGAGACCGGCCTTGACTTCGACATCATCTTTGGTCCCGCTTACAAGGGCATTCCTCTTGCTTCCTCCATCGCTGTCAAGCTCGGCGAGATCGCCCCTGAGAACCTCGACCGTGTTTCTTACTCTTTCGATCGCAAGGAAGCCAAGGATCACGGTGAGGGTGGCAACATTGTCGGTGCGCCTCTGAAGGGAAAGAAGATCCTCATTGTTGACGATGTCATCACTGCTGGAACTGCCAAGCGTGAGGCCATCGACAAGATCCGAAAGGAGGGCGGTATCGTTGTCGGTATTGTCGTTGCCCTCGACCGCATGGAGAAGCTCCCTGCTACCGATGGCGATGAGTCCAAGCCTGGTCCCAGTGCCATTGGCGAGTTGCGAAAGGAGTATGGCATTCCAATCTTCGCTATCCTGACCCTCGATGATATCATTGCTGGTATGAAGAGCTTTGCTTCAGAGGATGACATCAAGCGAACTGAGGAGTACCGTCTCAAGTACAAGGCCAGTGACTGAGTGCAGCATGGAAGAAAAGAAAATGGTGAACGGATGAGCTTATGATATCAAAGGGTCACAAATAGACGGAATGGAAATTAAAAAAAAAAAAAAAAAAAAAAAAAAAAAAAAAAAAAAAAAAAAAAAAAAAAACTTGGACGCGCAAATGCGGTTTTTATAGACCAGCTATCTCATTATTTTCGGTGATGCGGCTACTTTGATGATATCTTGGTAATGCGAAATGAGATGAAGGAACATGTGCTTCTTGAGAGGAGACTTGTTGAACAACTGCCAAGAAAATGCTAGCAACAAGCCTGTAAAAGTCTATGACGGTGATTTCTTCGCCTTGGAGGTTGGAGAATCCACTTCCTTATTCCTCCGTGTAGGTTCCTCCTTGGTCTTTCTCTTAGGACCACGAAGTTCAAGCACCTAATCATATGTCAGTAGCTTTCATTTCATGCCATAGAGGTATTACTTACCATAGCATGCCAGCCTTGATCAGCAAGGGCTTCTGTGCTTGGGCCAAGGTCTTTGAAACCGAAGCACTTGTAGAACTGAATTGCGTACTGTAAGATATTAGCACAGCGCAGTTTTCAAGGTGCCAGATGCAGTTACTTACCGGTTGGCAAATTATGGCAACTCGATCAGCCATTCCGGATGCATTCATAAGCTCGAGATATGACTTCATCACTGTTTTCCCAATGCCAACTCCCTGGACCTCTGGGCACACGATGAAGGAATGGAGACAGATTGTCCTTCCCGACGATTGATGGCCTAGAGGTGAGCCTTTGCTTGCTTTCGAGTCCCTCCAGTTCTCGGGCATGGCCATATCGGCATCAGTTACGACTGGGTGGGTTCCAAGTGTAGCAAGGACGTGCGCAAACATGACATGTTTGGCTCCATCACATCGTCCTGACTCGACAGGCCGACTGTGTTGCATGGTTGTGAGCGAGATCTTCTTAACATCGCTTGGCCTCACGGTATTGAACAGACCGTAGCAAACTCCAGATTTCCGAATACGATATTCGATCTGTTTTGCTAGTTAACAAATCTGACCTGAGCTGGTGGTCCCGTTGCCCTCCAAACAACGCATTGATACCCATGTATAACTACTTGCCTTTTCACGTGTTGATCTATACCTCGCTTCTGAAAGTGCGATATTTTCAAGAGTAACGCATGTGTCGATATCATTCTCGGTCAGGGGCGAGAGCATAGGAGCCCAATGAAAAGGAATGACCTTCTTCAGAAGGCCAGCTTCTGAGTTTCTCTTCTGGATTCTCATTTGACAGAAGTTCCTTTTCGAATTGACCATGTCCTCATCTGCGTCTCCGTCGTCGATGGCGCCGTCAGAATCGTCGTTCTCCAGGTTTTCGAAGACGCCGCCAGAGAAGATCATGTCTCTGGCGGCAGAAGCGAATTCATTGTTTTTCTTCTTTTCCATGCTTCGCATAAGGGTTTGAGTTTCGGTTGCCACGTTGAAAGATTGAGCCCTAAAAGGGTCAAGCTTGAGCCGGTGATGGTTACTAGAGGTACTACCTCAGTATAAGTCGTCGGTCGTCGGAATAAAGCTGCAGGTGAGATTTGTGGGCCTTTTTCGAGCAGTGAGAGCTGTCGCAGAAGATCTTTCTGCTTCGTCGATTGTGCTTGTGTTGAGATTATATTGCAAATTTGATGTTGTCTCTTGATGATATGATAAATGATGCGACAAGAGGAATTAAAGCTCACCCGTGCACATTGAGCGTTGGTATGAGGCACAGGCGTCTTGAGGTATGAAGCGTTGAGGGAGGTTTGTACCTCGTTTGGCTCAGAATCGGGTGAGTTTTTGATTACTGAATCACACAGAGAGATTCAGACTCGTTTGACAGTGAATGAAACGTCATGGGACGACAGGTTTTGTTATCCTGTTTGCCCATTCAACTTCTGGTGGACCCACGAATGCCGAGCGATCGGATGATGCAGTGAGGCCGGTGCCGCAATGGGGCCAGTTTCAATCGATGGGTATAGGTGACAATGGCTTCAGGGCGTCGTGACAGTTGGTTCCAGTGCTTGTGAGAGTGCTGTACAACTGTCAACGGAGTCACAAACAGTGAAGATGGTGTTGAACCGACCTTCAAAAACTGTCTTTTTTCCCAACTTTACCATTCTCGTCCCGATGGGTTCATGAGCGGGGAGAGCTTGTTCCGTCTCCATCGCCAGTGGTAGCTTGGTTCTGGCACATGACATATCAAAAGTCGCGTGACCTCAACAAAGGAGAACAAACAGAATAGGAAGTCACGGCAAATTGCAGATGAAAATGGGTCAAGCAGCTGCCAGGTCAATAAACATCAAGAGGGAGCTCATTAATGTGGTGATGGTAAGGAGATGCCATCTCAGGTGTCTAGGGTAGTCTGAGTACGAAGACCAACATCCAACAATTAATTAGTCAATTGTGGACAAGGTTGTTGCTAACCTACCTTTTCAATAGACTTATTACAGACGATAAGCGTTTGCATTGTGTTATTTCGGAATTTTAACCGGTCAGGTAACAAGAGTACAGAGCATGGCGGCTGAGAACACTGCACTCGTATGAGAGCTTGCACGGTGACTGTCTTAGGTCTAGATTAGTAGTGAAGTAGACAAACGAAGATCCCAACTTGACCTCAACGTCAATCAGCTCACGATAACAATGATGAAACCATACTAGTAGCCCTAACAGCGAAAAAGCTTGCTTGGCTCAGGCAACGGGACACCGGAGCAGCGAGCCTACCTATAGCATGCCTCAAACCAAGGGTGCCTCTCTGGGCCTCCAGGTGGCAGTCCTGCAGGAGATCATTCGTGCCTCCCCGGCATGACCTCCCTGTTGCCGCAACCAAGACGATCAGCAGTTGGGGGGTCCCTGAAACGGCAGCAGCCGCATGCAATCCCGGGTTCCTTTATCCTGGTATGCCACGGAATCGCCAAAGCATATCCCACGTTTTCTCCCCAGTTCGGCCTTCAATATCACAAGAGCGGTTGGGGTTTGACTATGTATGTAGACCAAGGGGATTATGCATGATGCCTTCTTTGGAAACAAAATCGTTGCATTTCGCCCGATCTGGTTACCAATGCTGGATCTGCGAGGACAAGGAGCCTGGATGTGGTGCTGTACATAGGTACAGTAGCATCTGTAAGGATACGCCACTCTCAGGGAGCAAGAAAGTTGCAGACCTTGAACGAGGCGCCAAAAAGGATTAGTTCAAGGCCTGCCGTATATATAAGAACCCTAACTAAGTCTTTTTTGTCACTTACGATAGATGTGCTATATTTTATTGCGTCCTCTTCCACTGTCACAACTCCATGACCTATAGAGCGCTCTGTCCCCTTTGCCTGGCTGCATGAAGAGCACTCATTCGTCATCATCAATGGCGCCTAGTTTCTCCGCATTCATGTCCGAACCGAACTGCACTGTAGTCAGCATCCATAGGCTTCCGTCGGCTTCCAGCAGTTACGTGGTCCTTGATTGTGAGCGAGCGTGCGTGCGTATGTGCAGCTGTGCCTAGCGGTACATGAGGGATACAATGCAAGCCCGCGCTGACTGCGAAAACAGGAAAATATCTGTCCAGAAGGATTGAGATGGGGGTTTTTGAGGTAACCGTAAGAGAAACTTGAATATCCATGTCAAGATTGCTCTTATTATATGGAACTTGGTTGGCTGATGGCCCTCTTGGCCCGAGCTACGGTAGGGCAGAATGGAGGGGTGCAATATGATGTAAGTCGATGACTGGTACTGTTACAGGTACGATGAACCGCAAAGCAACTGTATGCCTGTACCGTTGCCCTGTGTTCTTCCTCAACTGGGGTAAGCTATAAAAAAGACTCCTTGCTCTTATGACAAGATATGAAACCAGTGCAAAGCTGAGTGATCCCTATAATTCTTGCCGCCGTCTAGGTACTGTAGGTATTGCCCTTTATTAATCAAGCGGCATAACTACCTACCCCTCCGGCGGAACCTAAGCGGCAGCGGAAACGGCCCCTCCTATAGCTCCAACGTTTAGGTTAGTACTGTAGCCAGTAGCTTGCTTAGAACTTTATGTGCAACTGCCTGCACCAGCCTGCACCTGCATCTATCTCCATCTTCATCTGTTCTTTCTTCTCCGATCGTTTTTTTACACCAACCAACCTCGTGCACTAAACTCACAATCTTTTTCACTTCAATATTTTTCAACTAATCGCTAACCACGTCAACTTGCTTTTCTTAGGCACTTTGGGCTCCTATTTTTGAAGATCCCTAGTGGGTACCTCACCTCAGGAGCTGTTACAGTCTTGTGCTTAGGTAGCTAGTTGTCTGGGCTTTCTTTTCTTAGCCACCCTCGTGGCCACGCCTACTCCTCTCTTCTCACGACCAGCCACTTTCTCGAGAGCCCTCGACGACTTTCTTTCGTCCTCTCTGGCCAAAACTTAAACATCTCAAACATACTCACGGAAAATATCAGACGAACAACAACAGACACCACAATGTTAGTTCACTGCCCAGCCATATTTACGTCATCTTCGGCTACTGGATGCTAACTGACAACAGGCGCATCACCCTTAACATATTTAACCCCCAGGCTGGGGAGCAGGATAGCCTGCTCACCCTCGAGATCTTTCCCGACATGACACTCGCTACCCTTCGCGAGTCTATTCAGGCAGAATCGACTGTTCCTCCAACCTCGCAGCACATCTACCACAACGGCCGCCTAATTTCGGATGATACCCAGACCATGGAGCAGCTGCAGATTGTGGATGGAGAGATGCTGGCCGTGCACGTCAGGGATATGCGAGGAAGCACTGGTGTACCCGAACAACCTCGACGCCCTCAGCCTAGGAGACCGGCTCAGAACGAACAGGACCCTGAGCTCATCCGCCTTCAGATTCTTGGCCAGCCTGCCCTGAGACAACAGCTCCAGTCACAACACCCAGAACTGGCTGCTGCAGTTGACAACCCTGCTCGTTTTGCACAAATCTTCCGTGACAGCCAGAATCGAGAGCAACGCGAGCGTCAGGAACGACAGCGGGAGATCGAGAGACTGAACGATGACCCTTTCAACGTTGAGAACCAGCGAAAGATCGAGGAGATGATTCGACAGGAGCGAGTCATGGAGAACTTGCAAAACGCCATGGAACACAACCCCGAAGGTACGTTCTTCATATGACAGCTATGAACTGTAATATTGACATCATTCGAACCTAGTTTTCGGAAGAGTTCACATGCTCTACGTTGATGTAGAAGTAAATGGTCACCCAGTCAAGGCGTTTGTTGACTCCGGTGCTCAAGCCACCATCATGTCGCCCTCTTGTGCTGAGGCCTGTGGCATAATGAGACTGATCGATACTCGATTTGCTGGTGTAGCTCACGGTGTCGGAACAGCAAGAATTATCGGCCGTGTTCATTCCGCCCAGATCAAAATTGGAAACCTGTTCCTCCCCTGCAGCTTTACTGTCATGGAGGGCCGATCAGTTGACCTTTTGCTCGGTCTCGACATGCTGAAACGACACCAAGCGACTATTGATCTGGCTAGAGACAAGCTCATTATCCAAGGTGAAATGATTCCTTTTTTGGGAGAGGCTGAGATCCCCAAGGCGGAAGAGGAGGAGGCTGCACAAGAGCCAACTTTGCCTGGTCCCGATGGCACAGCAATCGGACAACGTACCGGAGCCGTTGTGCCTCCTGGCCAGCACCAACAGCAGATCCCTGCCAGACCGCAAGCCGCACCATCCCCTGCTGCAGCTGCAGCTCCCGCCCCCTCCGCACCCCAAGCGCCTCCTGCTGCACAGCCTGCTCCAACAACAGCAAACATCTCGCCACAAGCAATCGAGAGCCTTATCTCGATGGGTGCCACTCGGGAGCAAGCCATCCAGGCCCTCCAGGCCGCAGAAGGCGACCCGGATGTTGCTGCTGGGTTGATTTTCTTCTAGGGACATGGAGGCAACACGCTGGATGGTGACAGGGAACGATAAAGAGAAAAAACACAATGAATAAAATGGAGGATCATAATGATAGATGAGTATCCAACTCTCCCGTGTTTTAGCGAGCGGATAGAAAGATTTCATGTCTACAAATGGGATGGGATGGTTAAGGAACAGGTACGACCATTTCGCTATAATGCGGCACGACACATTGGAGTACTCAAGATATAAGGTTCAAACGTAGTTATGAAGTACAAATTGCTCATTAGCTTTTGGTGCGGGTATTGTTCGTCGCAGGAACTAACTTAATCTATGAAAACCCTCCCCCCTCTCTCTTTGCTGGTTGTCTTTACCGGATCTTGTAGACGCAAGGCTTCAGGACAGAAGCCTCGTTAACTTCAGGCTGCTCATCGATGGGATCTATCCTGCGAATAATGCCCCTCTTACCCTTGGGGGCCTCCTGCTCCTTGACATGCTTTCCCTTTGTGGGCGATGCTCCTTTAATAAAGTGCATCTTGACAAACATCTTGTTGGACAGATCGATGGCCTCTCGATCGCCCTGAAGAACAAAACCGCGTGACCTGAGCACCTCGACGAACGCTGAAACGTCTGTCTCACGGCGACGATCATCCATACCGTCAACCTCTACGGCCAGATCCTCATCATGCTCAGCATCGTTATCAGCACCCTTCTTGCCTTTCTTGCCAGCCGTTGCGTTCTTCTTGCGGTTGCCAACACTGTGGGTTACAGGGGCGTTCTTATTTCGAATGGGACCAAAGCGGCTCTTGATCTCAGCAACCCAGAGCTCACCCTTCCAGTGGAGAATACGGTAGGCCTCCTCGATGAAATCAACCCAATTGGTGCCCATCAGAGCAAGACAAAAGACAGCGACGTTGACGGAGCCATCAGCAAGAGGCAGGTTGGCGATATCAGCCTTAGTGACTAGAGGACTTGGGCTCTGGAGATCGTAGCTTTTGACATTGACCTTGAGTTTCTTGCCATCCGACTGGAGAGCCTCTGCAAGACGAGCATCACCACAGCCAAGATCAGCGATAGTACACTCTTGTTGTGTACGAGGTAGCGGTGTCTTGGACAATGGCGCAGGAGGAGCTCCAGGTTTGCCTTTGCCTTGTTGGCGGACCTTGCCGCGTGTGCGGATATCCTTGAGGAAGCTGTCGACGGGGTTCTCAGGCCAGACCTTGACCTGGCGACGGAAACCTTCATGGTACTCGTCGAACATCTCGGGGGACTCATCGAAGAGACTGAAAGCCTCCTCGGAGGGGCGGGTGTAGAGTGTCTCATTGAGGTGGCGGAATCGTGCTGAGATGAGCTTCTCTCTCATAGAAGCTTGTAGGGGAGTGAGCTTGGGAGGAGCAGGAGGTAGAGATGCTGCCTTTGCAACGACAGCCTTTGCTGGTGAAGTGGTGGTTTCTGTTGAGCCCTCGGTAGACTTTTGTTTTTGCTTCTGCTTTTTATCCTTCTTCTCCTTCTTAGGCTTGGGCTTCTCATCATCACCGCCCTCCTTAGCCTCCTCAACCTCCTTAACCTCCTTCGTCTCATCGCCCTCCTTCAGCTTCTCATCCTCACCATCCTTGGCCTTCTTCTGCTTCTTCTGCCTCTTGGCAGCCTTTTCAGACTTGAGCTGCTCAGTCTTCTTTCCCTCAATCACAGACTCCCATAGATCAGCGACAGTTGAAGCTGTGACATTCTCAGTAGCGTTGTTGTTGCGCTTGCGCTTATTGGACTTTTTGCCGGGCGCGCTGTTATTATTGTTCTGGCCGGGGGCCTCAGACTTTAGGCCCTCCGCTGAGACGGACCATCCTGGAACAGCAAACATTTTTTGATTGGAAGTGATTAAATGCTTGGTTGTGGTGACGAGTTTGATGCTGATGAAGTTTGGCTTGATAAATTTCGTAGATCTGAATTTTTGCTGGAGGTACGTACCTTAAAGTCTGGGCACCTCAGATCCGCATATGGTCCGTGCACCTGCCACATTTGGATGCTAACGAACGTCACTCAACAAGGCAGTATCATTCAAGCTTGAAGGACAACGACTTCCATTTTAACCTCTAGGTATGTTACCTGTGATATTATTCTAGTATCGAAATAGTTGTTTAAATTACGCATCAATCTATCGATGATAGCAGAATCTTCATTTTCGTAACTGAGCATCCTTAGCTGACAGGAGTAGCAGAACAATTTTTACCAAGTTCTGACTTTCTAAGGACCAAGACATAATTTCACGAATAGATCTCTTGAGAAATGTCCCATTTACTCATGTAAACATGGTGTCTTCCGAGCGGGATTCACTGTCCGTATCCCCGATGCTCAAGGTCCTCCACCCAAAATGATGGAATGCTCGCTTGTGTAATGAGACAACATGATCCGCAGTCCTTGTACAGTTTGGGGGTTTGAAAGCTCCTAAGTTACTTACTGGAAGTTGGTAAGACTGTGAAAGGGAATAATTCGAGTGGTGCGGTTGTAATTCATGCTGACCAACAACACCCAGGCCAACCAATACCCTACGAAGCATCAATATCCATGAATCCTTAGTTCTGGTCTGAGATAAGCTAGGTATGATAGTGAAAAGAGACCACAGAGTCTTGTAACGGATTGGCTCTTTCAACCTTACGCCTATCGTTGCGCACGAATCATAGCATCAACTGCATATTGTGTCCTTCGAGAAGCGGCTATACGCAGATGTTGACTCGCAGCTGGTATCATTGCATTATTTAGTCACAGGACACACACATAGGGACACCGAAGCATTGCGGTCCGCCCTGCGTCTGCGGCATTGAACATTTCGACAAGCCCTTGAGGGCATGAGTTCCGACCTACGACTACGCCCAAGGACATGCAGTCCTATGAATACCGAGAATCGCTAACCCCGGGCTCCTTTGTGAATGCCTCATCTGAACACGAGAAACATGCTTAAGAGGCATCGGGGTCGTGGTTCGCAAGATCATAGGTGGCGCTGTCCACTTTGAAGATTTCACTGGGCACAACAGTTTCATGCCCATGAATAGAAGGCTGCGATGCCGTGACATCAAGCTTAGAAGAAGCTGTGCCAGAAGCACTCACAGTTAATGATCAAAGAAAGCTGATGTCGTGATGATACTACAGATCAACAGCGTGGTGCGGTCCCTCGATCCGATTGCCTGAATACTGAACTGAAGCACCATGACACCTACAAATTGTCCCTAAGGACTCTTGCGTAAGGCCAGGTGCACATCCAAAGTTCGTACTCGTGGAACGAACACGCAGAGCACGAGGCACAGGTATACCTAACCGTAGGCCTCCAGACACCTTTGTCGTCACGACGTTATTTTAGAGGTGCCTGTACAACGACTGCAACAGCGGAATAGAGACACTCTTCAACGCCGAATTCTACTCAAGAATCTTAGACATGTCTCTATCGCTGCTCGCAGACAACTTTAGTCGATTTAGGGCGAGGACCTCCATGGGGTTCAACACCGAAGAAACGAAAGTCCAGCGCCGGGGATCACGGCATGATAGGCAACAAGGACGAGCTTCCAATGGCGATCAAAGCCGGAATGAGACCAAACCTATAGATGATACAGAGAACCTTGAGGCTACGCAAAGGCAGTGCGTTCTACTGTGCAATGATCATTGTCGTACCTTGGTGAGAGACATAAGAGACTCTAGACAATAGGCAAGACGGGAAACGAAGGGTGTGCAACGCCGTGCTCTGCTTGTGTGACACCAAGGTCCCTACCTTGGCTAGCTGATATTTGCGTCAAGAGTTGGCCCATGATCACAAGGATTGGATGTTAATGGGTGTTGGTTACAATTGTACAGAGAAACCCAGAGCCTGGTATGGATGGACTGAACAATCGAGAAATACAGGACAGAAACGTTCACCGACCAACGGTTGGACTCACCTGACGGCCCAACGGGCTTGTTATCGGTTGATATCGGGAAAAGGGAGAGGCTTAGACTGTTGACGCTGTGTAACAAACATGAAGATGAAGTTAGTAATTGTGTCCATCGTAATAAGGTTGGATTTCCGTTATGGCAGCCGTTCGTTCGAAGGCTTCGGCGGACGGGAAAAGAGGAACCGTCCGAGAAGAGCCCGACCGTAAAGTTAACGTTAGTCTAGAAGAAGGAGGAGAAGGATTTTGGGTGCGAGATTGCAGTACCAAGTTAGATTGCCCCCTTTTTCTAAAAAAGTCATCTCAATAACAAGAGCTCAAGGGGGGAGGGGATGTTTAGGATGTACGTGAGAGGGTGTGATGGATGGTAGCAGCCAGGTCGTCATGGTGAGCCTCATTTAGGGCTGGGAATGCCCAAAATAAGAATGGAAAATGGCTGAGTTACTCCGTAGATACGATAGAGTCAGACCCAGCCTGTGCCGTAGACTTCAATCGTACTCAGATAGACGCGAGCTGTCAAATACAAAAAGATCTTGGAGTTCAGCTGAGATCGGAATTGTTGGGCGTAATAGAGTTGAGACTTGAAGCTAAACGCTGATTTCTTGACAATAGCGTCTTTTTTTGGCGTTGTTTCAACTGATATCATGGTGTAGTCGACGTATGTATTGTCTCCTTGACAACAAACTGGTCGATGTCATTGAGTGGCCATTATCTGTATGTCCAGTTGATAAATTCACTTGTGATTAATGAGATATTGAGTGATATATGTTGCTATTTGCATCACTCTCCGTTCCACGACGGGATTTGCACTGGACTAACTGAGTTCTGCAACTCACAGGCCTTATTACACATTGGAATCCACTCCCACGCTAATTTATAAGACAATTTGTGCTCTACCGGCGGTACTTGTATCAGTTCTTGTCTCTTGGGAGCAAAGGAGGGAACTGTGATGGGCTATTGGTGTCTTTGCCTTTTAGCGCCTGTGCCTCAAGTCCAAGTCCAAGCCCAAGGCTCCAAGCCATTTGAAGAGATATGACGAAGCGGCAGTTCCCCCCCCTTCCCAAGCGCGGCTTTGAAACCCCTTCTCAATGCTACAGTACGGCACAGTACAGCAGCGTATTTGGTATCGGTCGGCATCTGGGACATCTCACCCGGAAGGTCTTGTCCTTGTTAGTCTCTTGAGATGACTTGATCTGTTTGGCTCAGTGGTGATCCCTGTCCATTTGCTAAAAAAGCAAACTACCTCAGAAGAGAGATGCCGATGTTGATCACTTTGTCTGTGCCTGTGATTGCTGCAAGGACTTGGGTAGTTTGCTCTCTAGGTAGACTTTTGAGTATGTATGCTACTGACATGATTTATTACAGATTTCTTTGTCAGTTCTTTTTCTCGAGTGGTGCAACAGTGTCCTTTTTCTCTCTCTTTCATTTTTCAACTCGAGATATCATCATCATCATTACAGAAACAAGGCGGACTCAAGTCCTTTGCTGTGCCTCAAAGGTGCTGCTGTTGATCATCCATCCTCGTCTATAAAAAGCAAGTTGATGATGATGATGATGATGGTCACCGAAAGAACCTAGGGCTTTTTGTATGTTGGATCATATTCAGGCAAAACTACAAAATTTGGTGTCTCTCCATTGCATTGCATTTGCATTTGCTTCTTCTGGTGATACCCACCCCTAGACAGGCTAGACTAATCCTTACCTAGCTACCCTTGTTGACCTGTTGCTTTGACTCTGCTTTTTCTGCCTCAGACAGACTCATCAGATGCTCGCTCAGATCTAATTTTGATCTGGGGTAAAAGGCAGAATTAGGAAGTTGCCGGCATATCCACCGGGGCCCTCGGCACCTTTTTCTCTCTCCTCTCTCTCCACTGAGTCCACTCGATGGATCTTTCATCAGCTTTTGGTCTGCCTCTACTGTAGCTACCACTGTACGGCCACTGCATTGTACCCTGCTATTCTTTTACTCCGTGATAGGCTCATCACCTGAAGTGAGAGACCTAACGCAGCTTACCAGTACCGTAAACCGGGTTCTTGTATTCTAATCTAGAGCTTCCTATTATCTGATTGGGCCCCGGCATTTGGGGATCACTGCACTGTGTAAGAAGACATGGAAGTGCGCTATGAGACCTCTAGACTAACGTTAGAGCCTACCAATTTACCTATGCCCAGGCCCTATCACCCATCACCGGAAAGAGCCCAACAAGGAGCCCCCTCCCCACTAGAGTACACTACAACACGGGGAGAATCACCACAAACATCCATAAACCCCATCCATCCACTCCACCACCGTCCGACCTGGTTGCCGCATATAGTTATCCTATCTTTGACCTCTCTTTTCGTTTAAATCCAACTTGGCCCTAACAAGCTACTTCTCCCCAATCTCTTGTCGGCCTCGGCACTTTGGTGACTTATCTCCTCCAGTATCTCCGGCTTCCGTGCTGCGCTGCCCTTCCTCGGCCCTTTCTCGTTCCTCGCCAAATCACTTTACTACAAACCTGGACACTTTTGGGAAATCATCATTTACTACTACAGTCGAACCAACTAAACCCCTCTTTCTTCCTCGCGGCCAGACGTAGATGATCTGTCTGTCTGTCTCTTTGGCTATAAAAAGAACCCAAGGGAGATAAACCATACAATATCTATTATAAGAGACAGCGGGTCAAACTAAGAGACAGCATATCCTAAGCTCACTGTTCACCTCGCAGATGGGCAAGACAAAGCACTGAGCACAAGTTCGTCATCTAAGGTATCTAGTCCTGACCCGCAGTTGGGAGTGAGTCCCTGTCGCCGGCCATACTTCAACCCACAAGGGGACCAACAACAGAACAAAACAGATCAGACCCCAGGCCATACCATACCAGACCAGACAAGTTCTCGCTCCGACGGCCCAGTTGAATTGGCAAACCGCCGACTCTCGAGTTACACAAGCATGTTTCAGTTGCTCCATTACCTGCCTCCAGAAGCTTCCCATAAGTCAACTGATAGACGGCTCACAGGCCCTGGGCCGCTGTCTTGTTCTACTCTACGCTCTGCTCTGCCTCTGCCTTCTCTTCTGGCCTTCTCTTCCGCAATCCTTGGCCGAACTACATCACTTCTTCTCCCACTTGAGTCAATCCCATTGTATGCAACCTCCCGTTTCCTACTCTCGATATCCCAAGTTATATTTCTGCATCCATTTATGTCTCCCGCCCCAATTTGTAATTCCTTTCTAGTTCCATTCGCCATTTCCTTGTCCGTCCTGATCAATTTGACTCTAACTTCTAGCGAACAGCGTCTAAGACCACTTCAGTCGGCATTCCATTGTTCGTTCCTCTGCAAAATACAACTAGTGCCGTTCGATAATATGGCTTAAGATTCAAGCTTGAACCACAGACTTTCACACTCATCAACGTCATGTAAAATTGCCACTCAACATAGAGACTTGTGCGGATCGAGAATTACTTAGAACCTGTGTACTGTGTTTCCTCCCTCCCCTCATCATGGATCAAGAAGCTGGATCGTCGTCTGCATCTGCGAACCAAAAGGTCCCTGCAAACTCCAACCAGCAGGATGAATCAAGAGAAGAGGCAGACCGCAAAAGGAATAATATTCGCAAAAGGACAAAGACCGGATGTTTAAGTGAGTCGACCCATCTCCCCCTTGTAAGTGTGACTCGAGAACAACGATACTAATGCAAGCTTGACAACAGCTTGTCGCAAGCGTCGAATAAAATGTGACGAAGGAAGGCCGATATGCAACAATTGTATCAAATCAAAGCGCCATTGCGAGGGCTACAACCAACGTGTTGTCTTCAAGGACCCTATGGGTGCCATACAAGGAGGCCCTTTTGGACCTGCTTACTATCCTCCTGGATCTGCGCATCTTGTCCCCCACTTACAAGCGAAGACGTCTCAGGGCCCATTACCCATGATTGCTCCTAAGCCACCTGCTTTTGGATATCATGGACACCAACCGGCACCCTACGGGCATTATGCTCATGCACAAGGAGCCATGCCTTCAAATCCCTACGATTTTAACACCCCATCAATGCCTCATCAATATCACCAACCGAATGATATGATGCCTCCCGACCCTCCGATGGGTTATCCAAAGCCGCCCCCTGACGCTCGACAACACTATGAGGGACCTCCTTTCAATGGACAAGATGGTCAGCCCTACGCCGGTAGCAACCAGCTGGGACCTGTTGCCATTAAGAGAGAAAGGATGGAGGAGCTGAACCACAGAGTACCTGAACCTGACTTCGACTATGACGACTATGAAATGCCGGAGGATGATGCTTCGATGGGTGAATCAGACGATGAGATTCAAGATCCTCGCCAAATTCTTGGACCTGTCATGAAGCAGTTCAATGGAACGTGGGACACAAACGGCACACGAGTCCGGACCTTTTCTACCTTTGCTCAATGCAATATTCTCTCTGATTATACAGCTACAGCTCGAATAACCGAACTCAAGGATCCTGCAATGCTGCAGATCTTTATGCACTTTATCCAAGTTACCGGTCCAAGCATGTCATTGTATGAAAGACATCCTTTTGATCATACTGGCGAGAACTCGTTCGACCCAACCCCGAAAGGGGCTAATAATCTTTGGAGTTGTAAGTCACATTACTCTTCATGACAGCATTAATATCTGTTATTAACTATTACCAAGACACTTTCCCCGTCATATCTTTGAACCACCCCGCGCTGCTTCACTCTATGCTTGCCTTGGGTGCCTTGCAAATAGCCAAGCTGCAAAACATACCAGCCACAGCTGCAATGAAACACTATCACCTGGCAATCCGCCGAATAGCTCGAAACGTCAACACACCCCTCAGACGAACACAACCTGCAACGGTAGCCGCGACACTGCTGTTGTCGTATTTTGAGGTGTGGTCGTCGGATCATACTAAATGGTGTAATCACCTTCTTGGAGCCAGAATCTTGTTTAGCGAAATACCCCTAAGACAAATGTCACGGAAATATCTGCCAGTCAAGCGTTACAAGCAGGCAGAAAAAGACGCCCAGAATCAGAACCAAATGGACAGCTTCTTCCCGGGTCTGAGTATCCCCTCTCAGAGCGAACTCAATGACCTGGATTACAGCCTGTTGCAGGCAATTTCGGGCCAGCATATAACGGCAGAAGATTATGGACTGGGAGAAAAACAACCAATCGACCTATCTCAGACGGTGACCGATAGAGATATCGAGCACTATGAGAACATCCGAGATTTATTCTGGTGGTATTGCAAAATGGATGTGTATCAGAGCATGCTGGCAGGTACCAGACTCTTGTAAGCCCCCTTCACGCGTTCTTCTTTCGATCGTGAAGCTTACTGTTACAGCATGAACTACGAATCTTGGTCTCAGTGTCCGCCCAGAGCACCAATTTCCAAACTTGAAGCTATGTAAGTGGGATTCACCATATATATCCGATTGCTGCTAATGCGTGGTTCACAGATATGGATCGTATGATCATCTTATGCTTTTACTTGGCAGGCTTGCAGATTTCTCTTCAAAGGATGTTTCAAGAAAACGAAAAGCAAGTCTCGCCAGGGGACCTCCTCCTGGAGCTAGTGGCAGTTCACCACCATCATTTCCTGGTATTGTTCCTACGGATGGAAAGTTCCATGTCCCAAGAGGCTTTACACCACCTCGTGAGACATCACCGCAGAGTGACTCTACAGATGACCATGATGCAGACGCAAGCTACCAGGCTGCCCTCGAAGAGTGGGAGTCCATCAAGCGGGGCTTTGAAGCATATGAGAGCAGCCTAGGACCAGAGTTTCAACCGCTCAAGCCAGAGTTCTCAGACAAACGGGACTCGCCATTCGGAATGACGATGCAATATCGAACGTTTTCTGTTGCTGGAATCTGGATGAACTTTTATATGGGCATGATAAATCTTGTTCGATGCCACCCTTCGATGCCTCCTGCGGCGATGCAAGCAGCTGGCATGTCAGCACGACAGACAGGTCCATATTCGAACAAACTGGGCAGAATAGCGGCTGGCTTGTCGGAGGATGTCTCACAGGCCACGGAGATCACAACTCTTGTCAGTGCTGCGTTCATCGAGAGTTGCTTCTGCCTTTTTGTAGCAGCGATTGAGGTATGTTCGCCAGTCACAGACATTTGACAAGACAACTCATTAACACTTGTTAGTACCAGGATGAGAAACAGCGGCATTGGGTGATACGTCACCTACGGGACATCACTCGATTGACGGGCTGGCAATCAGCAGAACGTATTGCCACTGGATGCGAATCCTCTTGGATCAAGGCGGCGCAGCTTGGTCGCGGTCCTCCGTACCAACGTGCCCCAGAGGCCGAGCCAGTGCCTGTCGCAAGGTGGCAGAACCCACGGCAGATCGATCGATTCATTCACGAAGTCGAGACAGGCGAAGTTCGTCGTATCCAAATACCCAAGGCAGAGCGGGCTTCGCTTGCAATGGGCCTGCTCAGTGTTGAGCGAGATCTCGAATTTCTCGATCTTAAGGATGACAATTAAAGCTGGGTATAGCATGATCTGGCGTGTTATATGCTATGGATACCATGTTTCTGGAGCTTTTTATAATGCAGCGTATGCTCTGCTTTTTGGTTAGTGCCTCGAATATCAAGTTCAGGTATCGTTTGGCGATTTGGAAAACCGGAGAGAAGGGACGGAAGCAATATTCACGATATTCGTTTGACTTCAAGAAGCGTTGGAAGTGTAGCGGAACCACAGTTGGCGAGTGACCCTACTACATTAATGATACATAATTCCGGCCCTCTTCTTGTGAGGCCCTCAATGTTTTGGCCGAAATCTCCGTGAAAACATCGCCCGATGAGCTAGCTTGTGGTGGTTTGTATGCTCGTCAATAACCCGAGAGTGGGTTTCTCTTGTGTCTATTCGTAATTTCTCTTGATTCATGAGTAACATCCTTAGTTGGCCGGCAGTCGCTCCACGACTGTGGCCATCTCCTCATCTGTGTATATTCTGAAGCCCTTCTCTTTGGTCACGCTGGCCAACTGCACGTTCTTGGCATCGAGCTTCTCCTCCATGACCTGCTTCAACGTCTTGAGAACAAGGGTCTCTGCGTCTGTGAGCGTCAAAGACTATGAACACGTCAGTTTTGCTGCCTCTAAATGGCTGTATCTCTGTGAATGTACCTTGTGGTATTCGTTCTGTAGCTCAGCCTGAGCGCCTTCGGAACCGGAGCCAATAGCCTTGGCGTCGTAGCGGTAAAAGGTACCACTGGGCTCAGCGTGGAACAGTTGAGGACCATCCTCGTCAAAGCCAGCGATGAGCAGAGCCACGCCAAAGGGGCGACTCATGATAGTCTCCTCACCATCAGCACCCTCACCGAAGCGCAGGGCAAGATCGCAGATGGCCTGGGTGCAGCTCTCGACACGGAGGGGCTCGTTGTAGTTGAAGGCGTGGGACTGGCTCTCGACACGGGCGTGCTCGACCATGGAGCGGGCATCGGCCTGGAGACCTGACATGGCGCAGCCGATGTGGCGGTCGATCTCGACGATCTTCTCGACGGAGGAGGTCTCGAGGAGGGTCGAGGTGACTCGCTTCTCGACGCCGAGGATGACACCCTCGGATGTGGCTACGCCGATGGCCGTGGAGCCGAGCTTGATGGCCTCGAGAGAGTATTCGACCTGGAAGAGACGACCTTCAGGGGAGAAGGTGTTGATGCCTCGGTCTGGCGCAGATGTCAGTTTTTGTTCTGAGCATGAAGAGCATTCATTCGGCTTCAGGGGGAAGAGGTGAACATGCCGTATTCAGATCTTGCCATAAACATCCTGGCGGTTTGTGTGTAGTGGTGACAGCTAGGCTAGAGGAGGGCGGAAGATTTCCTGGTATATGAAGAGACCGAGTTCGTAGATAGAACTGTCCAAGCCAATATGACGAGTTGAATTCGTGGACGAAAAGTCGAATTGCCTGCTGAGTAGTCGAGAGTGGGAAGGCTGAGGCTGAGGGGGAGAGAGCAAGTCAATGGATGGATGATGGGAGTGAGGATGCGAGCTCTGGTGGAGTTGCAGGCAAGCAGTCCGCCTACGTAGCCGCGCTGCACACTACCTCAGGTAGGTAACTAACGTTTGGAGCTGGAGCCTTCTGTAGTTGCTGAGCCACAGTTTCACCGCCACAATCCAATTGGACATGACGATAATAGTAGAGGCTACTTCTACGGCTATAGCTACGATCTATATCTTAGCAAATCTCTATCTGGTTATAGCGTTGGATTGCTGTTATGATTACTTGATAGAAAGATAAATAAATACGGAGGATTTTGTATGATTTAAAGCACAACAGCTACTAGCTAGGTACTTATACCTGTACTATATTGTTTACCTAGGTAGCTGTATGTACCCCACGTCGCGTTGGAACTCGTCGCGCAATTCGATTGGGCACAAACACTTACAGCTCCCCCAAATCAACAACCTCTATAATACTAGGCCTGAGCTGACTAGAACTACCACAACCACAACCACAACCAAACTCTCTCCCACAACCTTCGCAAGAGAAACATCACCACAAGTTTCTCTTTTCAGATGTAGCCCGGCCATACAATGGCTTCCGGCGCACCACGAGCATCGGGCCGAACCAGCGCCAACGATTATCGCGACGAAAGGCCCCGCGTATCGACCAACCTCAAGGGCGAGCGCTCCGATTCTCGCAAGGGTCCTCCTCCTTCAACGACCCAGTCCAATTTCTCAAATGTTCATAAACGATCTGCTTCAGGGAACCCGAGGACATCCAGTCGCAATGAGGAGGAGCGCCGCTTTGAGACGAGGAGGGTGACGGAGCGTACCTTTGAAGCTCACCTCGAGCGTGCAGTCCCGAGAAATACGAGTCCAGAACGATCACATCGACGAAATGCGCCTTCAGAGAGTAGAGCTACGTCGAAAGCACCTAGACATGATACTCCTGAAGCTCGGCAGTCGAGAGCTGAGACTCCACTGGGTCTGTCTCTACTCTCCAAACCAGCCTCAAGGCCCTGAAACTGACAATCTGAAGCACCATGGAACCCCGAAGTAACCCTCCTACCACACACAACAGCTCCTCTAGCCTCACGAATATCAATACCTCCTCTAGCGTCGACCGTACCTCAAGCTCCTCAACCGAAACCTCTAGGCGAACTGAGCTTGGAGCTACAAGAAGCTGCTATAGTGGAGGATCTACTCTTTGTATTCATGGGATATGAAGGACAGTACATCAGATTCGCCAAAGGATACAACCCGAACGAGGAGAGAGACAGATTATCTGGACCAAGCTTCAGAACGTTACCTGGCCTTGACCCAAGTCTACAGGACCTAACACAGTCAATGCTCAAGATGGCAACATATTATTCTGCCCTAGAAGCTTTTGTCGATGTCCAGAGTCGGGAAGAGTTTGGTGCAGTGAACCATGCTCTTTGCGCATCAATACGCAAGTTTCTACACGACTATCTAGTCATGATTGCACAGCTCGAGACGCAGTTCCTCACCAGCGACACTTTCACTGTTCATGTGCTCAACATTCATACCATGTCCACGAGCCAGATGATGTTGCAGTTATACTCACTTGCCCACGAGCTACTCAAAAAGAACGCTCTTCTCGATGATGAAACCGATGAATCTGAAGATAGTGCTGACGATTTTGAAAACATCCTCGAGACACTTCGAGATGGAGGCGAGTTGGTACCAGGCAACATGACAGGCAAGAAGATTTGTAAAGGTGGCGTGGTTCTCGGTCTAATCACAAAACGCCTCGAATCTTTATCAGGCGATCCTTCAGCTCGAGCGTTGTTAACGACATTGTTGCGGGACGCCAGCAAACCTTACATGGTTATGCTTAACGAATGGCTTCATCATGGTGGAATCCATGACCCTCATGCCGAGTTCCTCATCAAGGAACAGAAGAGCATTAAACGTGAGAGGTTGGAACAAGACTATACTGATGAATACTGGGAGAGGAGATACACAATACGGGATCACGATGTTCCTCCACAACTCGAGGGTGTCAAGGACAAGGTTCTATTGGCGGGCAAGTATCTCAACGTTGTCCGCGAATGTGGCGGCGTCGATGCGAGCAAAGTCTCAAAGGATGTCCCAGCTTCTTTCGACGACAACCGCTTCCTCGAAAACGTCAACAATGCCTACGCTCACGCCAACGAATCTCTCATGCAACTCCTCCTCACAGCTCACTCTCTACCTGCTCGTCTACGCTCTCTCAAGCACTACTTCTTCCTCGATCCCTCAGACTACTTCTCCTATTTCCTCGAGCTGGGCGCCTCAGAGTTGCGCAAACCCGTCAAGTCTGTTAACACCGGCAAGCTGCAATCTTTGCTGGATCTCGTCCTGCGTCAGCCCGGCAGTCTTGTCTCTCTTGATCCGTTCAAGGAGGATGTCAAGGTTGAAATGAACGAGATTGTTCTCACAAAGGCCCTGCAGCGTGTTGTCAACATCACAGGTATCGAGCAGGGAGAGGCACTCCAGCCTGTTGCTAATCAGCCTGTTGAGAACGATAAGAACGCTGTTGGCTTCACATCCCTGCAACTAGACTACTCCGTCCCTTTCCCTGTCTCACTCGTCATCAGTCGAAAGACAGTATGGCGATATCAAGCACTCTTCCGTTATCTCCTTTCACTCCGCTATCTTGAATCACAACTATCGACTACATGGCAAACACAGACTCGGGGTATCAGCTGGGCACACAAGGGTGCTTTGCGAAAACTCGAGATCTGGAAGCGACGTGTTTGGACACTTCGTGCGCGTATGTTGGTATTCGTACAACAACTCCTCTACTTTTGTACGGCTGAAGTCATAGAACCAAACTGGAACAAGTTCATGTCACGTCTAAAGACAGAGGATGAGCCTGTGGACTCGAGCTTAGGTGTACCAACACGGACTGTCGATGAGTTGATGCAGGATCATGTCGATTTTTTGGACACATGCCTCAAGGAGTGCATGCTCACCAATAGCAAGCTTTTGAGGGTAAGCCTTTCTCATACACCAGCCATTTCTCGTTCAGTATAGCTAATCTTTTACAGATCCACTCCAAACTCATGCAGACATGTACCATCTTTGCTGCCTACACAAACTGGCTCACTCGTGAGCTCGAAAAGTCAGATCCAGACCTATCAGGCAACAACAAGCCCCCTACTATGACAGCAGATCAATGGACGCGCTTCCAGATGACAAAGACGGTACAACGTGGCTCAACGTCAGCTCATCATGACACCTCTGCTGCTTCGGCGGGTAACGCTGAGGTAGATGCTCGCATTGACAATCTGTTCGAGATTATTCGTAAATGGGAGGGCAATTTC